>NC_081406.1:141740464-142089631 GCF_030272615.1 Cryptomeria japonica
GCAGGAATAGGGTGGAAAATCTAATCTTTTTGAATCTGATAGTGATCCCAAAAGGGTGTCTAAAACCTAAAGTTGGGTAAGAGTTATTTGGTGTTATTTGGAGAAAAGTCCCAAAAGACAGTGAAATTGGGCTACTAGCCACTGAACCTGTACTGGTAAGTCTATGAAACTGGTATTGGTAAAACTATGAAACTTGTACCAGTAGACCTCTACTGATGGGCTTGTCTAGTCCTCAAAAACCAACACTTGTCTTGTGTTTCAAATTTGCATTGTGGAAGATCTTGATAGGTCTTAGGAAGTGGATAGGAGTATGTGTCAACCTGGTTAGTGATGAGAAGTTGATTTCACCATTGAGGTGTGAAACAGAGCCGAAAAGAGAAGACCAGAGGTGTGTGTGTGGGTTTATCACCCTACTACTGCCGACCTCTACATCAAATAGAACCACAACAAGACCAATCCTTATCATGCATAACTTGTCTATTACATAGCCTAGTATCCAATGTAATAGACTCCACTTCCAATATATTCCATGAACTCCTTCCACACAATTGCAACCTTAATATATTTGGCCTAGACATTTCCTCTATCATGGCTACAATGACACTAATGGAAGTGTCTCCAGGTAAGACACTAAATGTCAGTAATGAGTTGAGAAAATCCCAACACTCTGAATTGTTGCACATGTTGCAAGCTCACACATTTGCATGTATTTGGGACTACCATGACATGAGAGGCATAGACCCTATGTTAGTGTAGGTTTTTATTTTCTAGTTAGTTATTTATTTTCCTATTCCTAGGTTTTTCCTACACTTTTACTTAAACTTGTTTAAGATTAAGGAATAAATTATTAGTGTGAGTGGGTGCAAGGTGTCTACACCTTTCACGGGAGTTAAAATTTCCTATTTTAGGTTATTATGGTGATCCCTTCCCATCGGTCATATTTGCCTCCTCTCCTCTCTCTCATTTTTCATATATACTCACTCCTACCTGGTCTTGGAATTCCATTTTCTATTGCATTATAATTGCATTCTACAACTATTTGATCTTTTATTCTCCTAATGTTATTTTTCTTTTGTAGCATTTTTATTTCTCTCTTGGAGACTAACTTTGTATTGTTATTTTGATCTTGTATCTTTTACATTCACATTTTTATTTCTATTCATTTGCACCAGGTATCTTGGATTATTCATCTTTTTAGATTCTAACATAATATCAAAGCAATTCTAGTGTAAGAATAAACTTTAGTTTCATTATTCAAGAAATTTAAGAGGGGCTAATAGATTTTCTAAAGTTTCCTAAAAGCCTAGAATGATCTTCTCTTGCAATTTCATATGAACTTGAGAATCATAAAAGTTTGAGGACTTTTTTTTAATCTTTGGGGTTTTTAAGCATATATTTTATAAAATCCAGGTGTTTGTAGTATTTTTGCAATCTTGGTAGCTTTTTAGTTGTTTAATAGCATCTATAAGGCTCAATAAAGTTAAATTTAGCTTTAATTTCACCAAAATTAGAGCTCAAAAATTAAAGATTTAGATTGGAGGTGTTTTTTATATTGCATTTGATTTATGTCTTTTGCAAGTCAAATCAAAAAATGGTTTTTGGGTTTCATTCTCAGCCCTTAAAAACCACTTGGATATCTATTATATTTACAAATATTAATTAAATCTAACAAAAATCACTATCCAAAAAGCATTGCATGCCCATTTTTTGGCTAGTAGAAGGTTGAATTTATTTCATTTTTTCATCATCTACTTACTAGATCATTGAAAAATGTTTTATGGGTTTTGTTTGTTGCATCAATTTTTTTTCATTTTTGTTATTTTCTACATACAATGAGTAGATCTCTCAAAAATTAAATTAGATTTAAAACTTTTTATCCTAGAAAAATCGTTCCTACAAGACAATTTTTTTAAAAAAAATTCACACCTTTTGTTTTGGGTGTCAATTTTAGGGAACACGATATCGTTGGAAACATAAAGATGAGAATTTTCCATCCATATGGTCTTGATCAAATTTACTATCTTTTTTTTTTTTTTTTCTCTTTCTGATATTGCAGACCAAAATTGAAATCAATAAGGCTACAATTAAAGAAATGTGGAATTGAAAATAAAGATGAACAATTGATTCTTAGTATACTCTCTTAGTATTTGTTTCCACCTTCTATGCTACTAAGGGTGCACTTGAGACTTAATTTATCATGTCATCCTTGGATTATTTTACTATTTCTCTCACATGGGAGCAAGATGACCTAATCCAAATGGGTGCTCTCAAATACTCTAAGTCACATACCATGGTTTCCAACCAAGGCACAAAATAACAAAAAAGACAAAGTAGTAACGATAAGTATAAGAAAAAAAGAATAATAATCAGAAGAAGAATAAAAAACAAGATACCTCAAAAGAAACCAATGAGACCCAATCTTCTGATGGTGGAAAGTCTAAGAAAGAGAGAGTTAAATGTGTCTATTGTAAAAGACTCATGATGAGCATAAACGTTTGAAGAAACAAATTGATCACTTGACACACATTCTTGAAAATAATAATATCAATGTTCTTAAATTTGTAAAACAAAGTTCAAGTGAGGTGTTGAACAAGGCTAAAGAGAATAACAAGGGGAAAGGAAAGGGCAAGGCCCTTGTAGCATTTGCTTCACCACCATCCACTTAGGGGAAAATTAGACTTATACACTATTGGATACTAGTTGGGAAAAGGGGAAAATAAAAAATGAAAATGACTTTTTGAAGATGAAATGCTCCTACTACTAACTAGGTGATTCACCAAAAGTTGATTTTAGTTCTATACCCTCCTGCATAAAACTTACAATGATTCAACATAACCATATGCTTTGAACAAAATATGATTTTCAACACTTCATATATCAGTATTTTACATGGAGGATGTTTTTATATGTTGCCTTTAGATAGAACAACTGCACAAGATTGTTCATAGCTTATGATTTGCATGAAAGTACCAAAATCTATTCATGTGTTTGCATCTTGAGCATATTTTGAGGTTTTAAAAGTAAAACACAAAAAAATATGCTCATAAATTGATTTAAACATATGAAAACAACCACATATAAGGCATATAATTCAAACTGATACAAAGAAGTAATACAAAGTATTTGAACTAAATAAAGTTGTCTTCTATTGCTTAAAAATTGTGTTACAATGCTAGAGCAGTCACTAAGTGATTGAAAATTAGTTGCAAGTCTATTAGTTTGCTTGAAAGGGCTAGAAATAGCTACAATGGTTGCAAAATCAAAGCAAGAACTAACTTTTTAAAAGCTTAACATTTGAATACTTATAATTTTTTACATCCTTGAAGATCTGCAACATGTGATGTTGAAAGAGATGACAAGTATCCCTACATATGATGGTTGAAGAAGTCTTCTTTCTATTGATGGGTTAGATGTAACTAAAAATGTCACTTTAAGACTCTTCAAATTGCCTCAAACTGCAACATTAATTAATTTTAACTCCCCTCTTTGACTTGTCTATGGATAAGGCTTTAATTTATGCTCTCAGATACTTGGAAGTAGGTGAAAAAAGTCTTCAGACTACCTCTATATTTGCTCCACCACTTGGACAACTCACTAACCCCTTCCTAAATTTCTTCTATTTATTGTGCACTTCATCAAGCCACCTCTAAATCTCCTCTCCATGATGCCTTTGCTTCATCCAACTACCTTGGTTTAGATTCAATTGATTAGGGGTCATAAAGACCCCTCAAACTACTTGTAACTAAGTCATAAAAACTTCAAACTACTTCTTGAATGTAGATGCATCCTTTGGGAACCTTCTACACATGTTGAAATGACTTTAAGAGTCTCAAAAAATGGTCTCTATACTACTCTTTGCAACTATTCTCATATTTACTATCACAAAAATTGCTTCAGACTTGTGCATGTTCTCATTTTAGAGACTTCATCCTCTGTTGAGTCTTAGCTTCCTCAATTAGAAGACCATGTATCCTTCATGCTATGCTTTTTGGTATTTAAGAATACTCTTGATTTATCATTGTCATGAATACTAAATCAATGTCCTTTGATTTCTATGTTGCTCAATCTTCTTCTCAGTGCTTTTGCATAAGATAAATCATTATTCTTGTATGGCAAATATCATTGTCATGACTATTATTTTCTAAAATGTCTGCTTTTTGTTGGCAAATGAATGACTTCATATAAGAAATCACTATTTGATTTTGCTAACAATCATTGTCTTATTAATTATGAAATGAAATCATTGCCCATTTTTTTGAGTTTACTGCCTTTCTCTTCAACATCTTCCCTCATTATTTGCCTTGCCATTGTTTTTTTTTTTAGTAACTAAAACTATCCTAGTGTGTTATTGTAAAGCAGAAAAATCGAACCCTAGTCGTTCTCCCCTCCCCAACTCCAAGGAGAGAGAAGGGAGAGTCACTAGGGTTGATGGTTTTCACTTAGGAGAGACTTTACATTCAAAAGAGGGGTTAAAACCCACAAGATCTTATCCCACACAATGCAAGATTGGATTCTAAATGAGTTTCAAGGGTTAAAACATCAAGGATACCCTCTTTTGTAAAGAATGTAGATAGAATGATTGAACTAAGAATGCATGTAAAGTAGGAAAGATTCGCTTATAAACAGAGATAGGGATACGGGATGAAGCTGCGGACCTGGAATTAGCAGTAAAATGTCGAGACGGTGCTGTTCTGCAAATTTGAGTGAAAGTTGATGGGACGATGGCGCCCGACGTGCACACGGTCCTCCGAAAAATCCGCGAAACGAAGGGGGATCTGTTCGTCTCTGCACAAGGATTCCAGATCTTCAATTGCAGCTGCGTACCTGCAACCTACACACAGAAAAGAGAGGACGATTGGGGGGTTAGGGATGAGGGGTTTGCCTTTAGGTCAAACCCCAGTTTTGGAATTAACCAAGAAATGAGAATGTTGTAAATGTAAATGTTTGTAATGTAAACAAGTACTGATACCTTGTTGTAAGAATGTTTGTATTCTTACATGCGAAGGTGTAATGTATGTAATATTTTGTATATTATATGTGATCTCCTCTTCAATGGTTGAATCCTTGTCTTGAATGCAACACTTAGCCTTGAATGGAGACTTAGAATGCTCAATTGCTTGAAGGAATGCTTGAATGCTTGAATGCTTGAATGTTTGAATATCGCTTCCGCGTCTTGCTTGCATATGTTTTCCTCTTTTTTTCTACCTCCTCAAATGGGAGGGGAAATGTGGTTTATATACTTGTCAATTAGGGCTGATAGACTGATTTTCCCGACCTTAGGCCGACCAGGAAACATTATTTTCCAATTTGCAAACTTAAAGACCCGATGCCCACAAGAGACCGGGCCCAAAATAGGGCCAGGGACCAGGGCGTTGGGCGCCCTAGTCCAGAAGGACCAGGGCACTGGGCGCCATGGTCCCACCTCCCGGGACAGCAGGGTGCAAGGAGGGATCAGGCCAGGGTGTGGAAAAATGCAGTTTTTGGTGTCGTAAACAGGTTTCGGGGTCTCCATTTAGGTTCAATGTTGCACCGCCATCATGAAGACCCAAATGCAATCGAAATTGCAAGTGTCACAATTTTAGGACGCTACATTTAGCCCCCACTTTAGCGGGAGTATAAGCGTACGCCCATACTTTCGGTAAAGTACAAGGAAACAACATTGAAAATCTTTCACCACGTCAAGGAGGCAAGATACACCAAGCCCCCAATGGACTAAGGATCTTACGACTTCGATTGAAAAAGTAAAAGGGAAGATCATGAGGGAGAACCATGACTGTCAGTAGTAAGGTTCCCTCACTATGAGTCATGCAAGAAAGATATCAAAAATTTTCAAGGCAAAGCTAAATTTGTCAAGAAATTTTCAAGTATCTTGAAAAGATATGAATGGGATGTATGCCCCCCTACATTAAAGCGATCGCACACGCCTCACTGGGGGTGATTGCTTTAAGGTAGTGATACATATAAGAAATGAGAAAGGAGCACGTTATCACAAGGATTTAGCCCCCAAGTGTGAGATAAGCCCAAGGATAATAGACACAAAACACAAAGCACAAGGTGACTTCGCTTTCCTCGGGGTCAGTATGTTGTATGATAATTCATGTATATCATATGTATGTATGCATAATTGTTCTTCATTCCCCAATCAAGGAAGGTCACCTAGAAGAAGGGAACACATGTGTCTTTTGAGTCAACATGAGAGAGACCAAAAGAGATCTCAATGTTTTGCATCATACTCAAGTAGACAACACTAAGGACAACAAATAGAAGAATGAGAATAACACATAGAAGAAGTAACAAAAGAGAGGAGGAGAGAGTTTGCTATGCTAATGAACTAGTCTAGCACGTCATCTACCCCCCTATCTTGCTGATCAATATTTTGGGAAGGTAGGAAACATGCTAGAGGAGGAACATCCAACACAACAGATGGAGCTATCACAAGATCCAAACAAGGGCTATGTTCATGTTCCGAGCCACGTTGTTCTTGTCTAGGAGCTAGGATAAGTGCTTTAGAAAATTCGTTAGATAGATGGTTATCAACATCAACATATTCATATTAACTATCAGAATGAAGAGGAGTAACATTTTCATCATGAATAACATTTTCATCTATATCATCATCAAGATTTATAAAAATAGGATCTTTCACTCGCACAGGATCAAGACCATCATGCATCTTATGTTTAGGAGATTTCGGCTCAATCGTCGGCTGAGGAGAAAATGGAATAATACTAGCTGAAGGTGTTTTTGGGGATTTCAAAGTTTGAGAAGCATCTGCCTGAGCTCTAAGATGATGCTTTCATCGGCGTTCACGTGCAGAACGATTTCGTCTAGTCTTAGTAGGGAGTTGAGAAGATTGAGGAGGAGGAATGTTCTCATCCTTATCACTTGGGTGTTTAGGTTGTGGTCTCTTAGGTTGAATAATAGGAGAAGAGGAAGGTCTCTTCTCTCCATTAGAGGGAGGAGGAGGAACTGCTCCATATAAGGGAGGAATATTCAGTTTAGGAAGAAGACCAAGTCCATCATGACGAGGAGGTATAGGTCTACTTTTAGGAAGTTTATTAGATATAGGCATAGTCACATTCATAGGAATGGGTTGGGAATCTTCTTGAGGAAAGACATTAGTTTTATCTTTCAAAGGAAGAACTTCCTTCTCAAGAACGATTGGAATGTCAAGTTTGGGTGTTCTAGGTTCACTTAGAGATAGGATCATATCTTTTTTCCACTTTTGATAAGATTTGAAAAGATGATCACTTCACGGAGGAAGAGATTGGAATTGTTTAGGCCAAAAATAATCAATAGGAATGCTAGAAGTTCTTTTAGCTGGTTTAAAGAGACTATGATTGATAGTAACAACTTCACCATTATGGGGAAATTTCAAACACTTGTGACTAGGAGAAGCAATAGCTTTCATGGAAGATAGCCAAGGATAGCCTAGCTTCACACGAAATTGTTCGGATGATGGAATAATAGCAAAGTCCACATCAAGGGATTTGTTATGGACCTCAATAGGTAATGTAATAGAACCAATTGCAGGAGAAGAAAATGCATCAAATAGTTTCACAACCACATTTGTTTCATCATAGATCACTTGATTCAATTGCAAAGTAAAAAGAAATTCTTCCGTAATGACATTAACCATACAAGAAGGATCAATAAGCACTCCACGACAAGGTGTATTCTTGACTTTTTCAACTATATATAAAGGACCATCAGGTGCCCTAATAGTTTCACTGGAATCAAAGGTGATGGAAAGTTCTTTAGGGATTTTCTGCTGCTCTACAAAGTTAATCACATTCGGAGTCATAGACACAAGATCATCAGGTGAGACAGAGGAATCAGTAGTATCAATCGCATTAGAGGTGTGAGAAGCCAATGGATCAGTAAAAATCTTAAGATTTTGGTTAGGAGGAGCTACAGATGTGTTGCCTTTATCATTCACACCAGAAATAGAGATAGTATTATTATCAATCAAATCTTGAATTTTACCTTTTAAAGCAAAACATTTTTCAGTATCATGCCCAGGATGACGATGAAATTGACAAAAAGATTTGTTATCAAAATAGGGTGAATTAATCTTTGCAGGATCTATTTGCTTTATTGGAGGAAGATTAAGCACATTTTGTTCCAATAACTTATTCATAATACTATGCAATGATTCATTCAAAGGAGTAAACTTTCTTTCTTTCTTGAAAAACTTAGAAATAGGAGGCACACCTGATGCCGCATTCACATTGTTGTTGATGATGTTTTCATTGAATTTAATGGACTCTCTATTCGGTTTAAACTTCCCAAATGGTTGTTGACTACTATCACCCTTATCACTCGGAGCCATAGGATTTGCTTGTTCCATTTGACTCACAGTCAGTTGATAATTGTGAAGAGTTGCGCACAACTGTTGGAAAGAAGTAAACTCAGAAAATAGAAGTTTTTCTCTAATATCTTTTTGTAAATTAGAAATAAAGATTCTTTGAATATCATTGTCAGGCACTGGAAAAGAAATTTGAGCATACAAATGCTTATATCTACCAATGAAATCAGTCACTTTTTCTTTAACACCTTGTTTACAATGCATTAAATCAATCAAAGTAACTTTAGGACTTATATTGTTTTGAAATTGTTGAATGAAAGCATTTGCAAGTTGTTCGAAAGAAGTAATAGAATAAGAAGGCAACGAGCAATACCATTGTAAGGCTTTATCTCTTAATGTTCTATTAAACAGTTTTGCAAGCAACCTTTGGTCATAAGCAAAATCAGTACATATTGTTTGAAAGGTCTTAACATGTGTTAGAGGATCACCCTTACCATTATAAAGCTCCAAATGCGGAATTTCAACATGTTTAGGGGGGATAGCTCAAACAATGTCAAGAGAAAGTGGGCTCGCGATATCGAATGTGGGCACACTAAACTTAGATTGATTCATAGAGGCAATTTGTTGTTGTAAAGAAGAGACAGTTTGTGCAAGATTGTTAATGGTCGCTTCAGTCGAAGAGTTCATATTAGACGTGTTAGACTGTGGTGGAGGTGTTATGTTATTGAAAGAAGGTAGAGAGTAAGGTGGTGGGACACTATGATAGTTAGTCATAGGAGATGATTGGAAAGGAGGAACACTACAAGGAGGAATGGAAGGGTTAAGTGAATTGCCCCCTTGCGTCATGTTTATTTGTGGAGATATAATAGGGACACTCATTGAAGGAATGAATGAAGAAGTCGGGTTGAATGAAGGAAGAGGGTTGATTGAAGAAGAAGGATTGCCCCCATGACTTGTGATCATAGGAGGAATGTCTTTTATTGAAGTAGTCATTATGTTTGATGTAAAAGTAGGTATACTAGCAATAGAAGTCGTCAAAGGAATAGAATGATTAGCTTGATTAGGAGGTTGTGTATAACCTAAGGTTTCGGCACAACTTTTCATAGGCATCACATTCGAATCCACAATGTGTGCAATACCACGCAAAATATCAATTCCATTCTTATCACTTTGAACCATACGTTTTAGACCCTCAATTAATGAAAGAGCTTCACTATCAGGGTATTCTTGAGACATCCATTGTCGAAAATCATCAAATTGGTTATCCAATTTTGAAAGTTGTTCTACAGAAACCTCATGGAGAGCTTCTTCATCATTAAGAGGATTAGAGGAATTACCCATGTCCTCGTTAAAAAGGCCATTCAAATTAGGTTCCATCTCCTCGGTAATTACACCTTGGAAAGACTTAATTCTAAGGCTTCGTCTAACGGGAATAGTGTAAGTAGGACTTATTGTTGTAAAACTCATGCACTAAAGAAAGAGAGAAGATTTTGAATTTTAGAGGTAGTAAATTTCAATAAAATCAGCCAATCTCCTAGATTTAAGCTGTTAAATGCAATAAGGACAATCTCCCAAAATTTCGAAAAAAATGTCCGGGACCGTGGCGAACGGAGTGCACACGGTCCTCGCAACTTTTTTCAAAATTTTCAAGGATGAAAGTTATGATGATTTTAAAGCTAATCTGAAAAAATTGAGTGATTTTATGATCTGTAGATAGGCCAAATTAAAGTTGCAATCTCAAAATTGAACCCTACCAAGATTGTTAAAAAATGCAAATTTTGAATTTTGAAAAAGAGAGGGAAACTAAAATTTTGAATTTTATGATTTTAGAGGGAATACTGAAAGCAATGCAGGCTTTGAAATTTAAAAATTGACTCAATTTCATGCAAAATTCGAATTTGAAAGCGGAAATCAAAGTCGTTGCAATTAAACACTTGATTTCAAAAGTCACAAATTGTAAGGATTTGAATAAAACACTGAAATTTCGAATGAATGCCAACACACTTTTCAGATTTAGGACTGTAAGAAACACAATTTTGATATGAATTTCAATTTCAACAGTTTTTGAATGATTAGAAGCCTCAATCCAAGCAATCGCCAGACCAACTTTGACTTTAATTTTGAAGGTGTTAAAATTGATAAAATCAGCCAAAATTCTGGATTTTAGCAGAAAAATACAGTAAGATCTAGCTCCCGAAATTTCAGAAAAAATGTCGGGGACGATGGCGCTCGGGGTGCACACGGTCCTCGCAACTTTTTTCCAAATTTTCAGGGATGAAAGATATTGTGATTTTATTGCAGAATCCAAAGTTACAGCCGATTTGGAGGTGTTTTGATTAGTGAAATTATCAGTCAAAGGTTGAATCAAGAAGGTCTTAAAAATTAGGGTTTTGACATTTAACCACTTAATTTTCAGAATTAAATCACAAACATGAATTGACAATTTGCAATAGAAGGGTAAATCTAAAACAAGCATTTACAATTAAACATTTCACAAGCTTAATTACTAAAAAGAAAATTCTAGGGTTTTTATGCAATCAACCTCTAAAATTTGCAAAAGATCAAACATGGAAACATAATTAGGAAAGCAAAATTTTTTTAGATCTAACCATGAATAATCAGAATGAGGATGTTCACGTCGGGTTCACCAAAATGTAAAGCAGAAAAATCGAACCCTAGTCGTTCTCCCCTCCCCAACTCCAAGGAGAGAGAAGGGAGAGTCACTAGGGTTGATGGTTTTCACTTAAGAGAGACTTTACATTCAAAAGAGGGGTTGAAACCCACAAGATCCAATCCCACGCAATGCAAGATTGGATTCTAAATGAGTTTCAAGGGTTAAGACATCAAGGATACCCTCTTTTGTAAAGAATGTAGATAGAATGATTGAACTAAGAATGCATGTAAAGTAGGAAAGATTCGCTTATAAACAGAGATAGGGATACGGGATGAAGCTACGGACCTGGAATTAGCAGTAAAATGTCGAGACGGTGTTGTTCTGCAAATTTGAGCGAAAGTTGACGGGATGATGGCGCCCGACGTGCACATGGTCCTCCGAAAAATCCGCGAAACGAAGGGGGATCTGTTCGTCTCTGCACAAGGATTCCAGATCTTCAATTATAGCTGTGTACCTGCAACCTACACACAGAAAAGAGAGGACGATTGGGGGGTTAGGGATGAGGGGTTTGCCTTTAGGTCAAACCCTGGTTTTGGAATTAACCAAGAAATGAGAGTGCTGCAAATGTAAATGTTTGTAATGTAAACAAGTACTGGTACCTTGTTGTAAGAATGTTTGTATTCTTACATGCGAAGGTGTAATGTATGTAATATGTTGTATATTGTATGTGATCTTCTCTTCAATGGTTGAATCCTTGTCTTGAATGCAACACTTAGCCTTGAATGGAGACTTAGAATGCTCAATTGCTTGAAGGAATGCTTGAATGTTTGAATATCGCTTCCGCGTCTTGCTTGCATATGTTTTCCTCTTTTTTTCTACCTCCTCAAATGGGAGGGGAAATGTGGTTTATATACTTGTCAATTAGGGCTGATAGACTGATTTTCCCGACCTTAGGCCGACCAGGAAACATTATTTTCCAATTTGCAAACTTAAAGACCCGATGCCCACAAGAGACCGGGCCCAAAATAGGGCCAGGGACCAGGGCGCGGGGCGCCATGGTCCTGGGGGACCAGGGCGCTGGGAAGGACCAGGGCGCTGGGCGCCATGGTCCCACCTCCCGGGACAGCAGGGTGCAAGGAGGGATCAGGCCAGGGTGTGGAAAAATGTAGTTTTTGGTGTCGTAAACAGGTTTCGGGGTCTCCATTCAGGTTCAACATTGTGCCGCCATCGTGAAGACCCAAATGTAGTCGAAATTGCAAGTGTCACAATTTTAGGACGCTACAGTTATTATACACTACTGATGCCATCTCTTTTGAAAGATCATAGTTAAGCTTTGCAGTCCTCAGGGATAGAGAAATATCTATGTTATAAGGAATATGAGGCCCCTTCCTATTGTTGTTCAAACACTTACTCACCTAGATTGTTTCTATCATTCCTTGCCACCATCATGATAAGTTGGCATTGTCTTTCATCACCTTGAAGATCATGAATGAGCCCATGCACATTGTTAATTGTCATTGTCTCTATTCAATGAGTATCATTGAAATTTCTATGCACCCTTCTCTCACTTCAAATGACCACTTCCTTGCATTAATAGCATGCTTATAGTACGACCATGGTTTCTTGAGAGCACAATATCCTTATCCTCAAAAAGTAAATGATGACTATCCCTTTTATTTCTCACATCGTTTGGATACTTCTAAGCAGTGTTGCTATTATATTATTGTCACCTAATATATAGGTTGTCTTATTCCATCATCACAAACTCTTTGTCATGCTTTATTTATGTTTGTGACTATAAACCTTTTCCTTTAATATTTGCAAGGCTAAAAAATATGGGTATGAGTGTCTATGGAAGAAAGATGTGAGGGTTTGAGAAATTATCAGTAATACTTCCTACAACTATCAAACCCTCAAAATAATCTACATATCCTATCTGGATGAGCTCTATTGATGAAATCATCACAATGATGGGCATTAACATTTTTTGACACTACAATGGAAATAATATAGATCCTAACCTCCTATGGATTAATAAGGCACTTATAACACTTTAAGTTACATGAATACAATGTTATTGTTGGTCACTTAATGAATCCTCATGTACTTGGTAATTAGATGGTTTGAGAAACATGTTCTCTGATGGTTGTTTGACTCCCTCATTGATTCCTCAAGCTTCTCAATGAGCTGCCAACTATTCTGTGAGATATTATGCTTGCTAGTAATGTGTCCATTAGTGAACATGTCATGTTGTCGTTGTTTCAGGCACTGAAAGTAGGAATAAAACTCGATTGCATTCTTGAACTTTGATTCTCCACATTGGGCTGAAGATAATTCCATAACTCCAACCAAATCTTGCTCGAAAACCCTCCATTAAACATGCTAATCAGTTTGGGCACCAAGAATGGTTCTAGTTTCATGAAAAGAACCCTAAAACTCCAATGGTCGACCTTTACTGAAGTTTCAAAAACTTAAAAACTTTAATTATTTCAACTTCCCCCCATTCAAGTACAACATAATCTTGACCAAGCAAGGACTTCTAAGACTTATCAAAAGCTAAGACCCTTCCCAATGGCAAAAGATAACTTCTAAAAAAAAACAAAAATGGAATATAACAATACACATTATTAAAGTCATTTTTCATCTTAAACTTGATGGATGATTTTACACAAAGTATGAAAAAATTGGCTAGCACTACTTTTGGTGCTTCTGATTTTGAGATAAAGAAAATAGATGTTTAAATTACTTTCTTGTATGGATATATTTAGGAGGAAATTTATATGTGACATCTTGATGATTTTGTGGAGAAATAAAAAGAACAATTTGTTTATAAGTTAAAGAGATCTTTGATGGTTTAAAATAATCACCTGAGATGTGGTACTAAAACTTTGATGTTTTTACATTGAAGTTGGGTTATGATAGGAGAAACAAGGATCATTGTGTTTATATTAAGGTTGAAGGTGATCAAATAATAATTATTGCCTTGTATGTTGATAAAATGCTACTTTTTGGTAATAGCAAGGTGATGATTGAAGAACTCAAGAATTAGCTTTCTAGCACATTTGATATGAAGGAATTAGGGGAAACAAAATATATTCTTGAGATGGAAATCGATAGAGATTGGCTATGTATAAATATTTGGTTACATATGAGTAAGTATGTTGATGCCATTTTTTAGAGGTTTAGTATGCATGGTTGTAAGCTAGTTAATATTCTATTTTTGGTTGGCAGTAAGTTGAGTTAGACATCTATCCTAGTTCTAATGATGATTTTGAGATGTTTAAGGCTAATTATGCTAGTTTTATTGGTAGTTTGATGTCTACAATTGTTTGCATTAATCCAAATATAGTCTAAGTAGTGGGAGTTTTAAGTAGGTTTATGTCTAATCCTAGTAGAGAGTATTAGAATTTTGTTAAAAGGGTGTTTAAAAATAAGAGAGGTACTTATGAATATTGTTTGGTTTATCATGTTACTAATGATGTAGTCATTGGACATTGAAGGTTTTTTTTAAGGTAGATTGGACACGCGACTTGGATAGTTAGAGGTCCATTAGTGGTTTTCTTGAGGCATAATGAGTTAGATGAGTAAGGGATAATCTAGAATTGCATTATCTATCATTGAAGTAGAGTATATGGCTTCTACACATGCCTCTAAGGAAGTGGTATGGTTATAGAGACTTGTTAATGTTATTGGTTTTTATTGTAGGACTGTGACTATTGGATGTGACAATCAAAGTATTTTTTGTTTGTCCAAAATGCCATGTATTATGCCGATACTAAGCATGTTGATGTTCATTAATTTGTGTAAGAAGTGGTTGATAATGGTAAGGTCTTGATTGAAAAGGTTGACACTTTGGATAATATTGTAGATTCTCTTACAAAGCTAATGACCATGGATAAGTTATTTTGGTGTAGGAGGCCATGGGTCTTCATCATTGTACTTGTTTTTTACTTGTATCTCTTAGATGCAATTGCAATATATGATGTTAAGTGGGAGAACACTAGGATAGGTGACATTAACCTTTCATTCCTATGTCATTCATGTGTCTTCGTGTTCCTTGGAAAACATTATAAGGAACATGAGAGGAAAAGCATTTAATATTTTTATTCCATGACAAACTATAATTATGTATTTAAAAGATGAACATGTGTCAGTGATGGAGACAAGTCAAAATTGGAAAAAGGTTCCTCCTAGGCATCCACTTTGGGAATTTGGAAATTCATGAGTTGGGCACCCAATATTTGAAGGTGAAAGGTTTTATGTTGTGTTATTTGAAGGGTCACTAGGAATTTACAAGGCATTTGATAAGCTCGAGAGTTAAGAAGATATGGGACAGGTGCCCTCGTTGGAGCCATTTGAATTATATGATCGTATCTTATTGGATGTCCATTATCATAGATGTGTGCTTTTGTAAGTGGTTTCTTGCCTCTCTTTTGGGGATACTATAGTGGTTTTTGCTCTTACAGATTTCTATAAATTGGAGCCATGAGATGGTAGTGTTATTTTGAGTTATTGTAGATAATAGGGTGATATCGAGTTGATAAGAGGATAGTATTCAAGTGCTATTGTACATATCTTCATTGAATATTAATAATATATGCTTGCCCTATTTCTCGTGTGGATATTTTTTCAAAAGGATTTCTCCATGTAAATTTAGTGTCTTTATAATTTTCTAATTTTCAAACTACAGTTGAATATGCAATCACATACTTTCAATTTGTTAATCTTATTTATAAATTTGCATAGGCATTCATTATTTATTATTGCAACTTTACTTCGTCTTGTTTTCAAAATAAAAAATTTCTTAGTATCCTCAAACACAACATCATAATATAACTCTGATGCACAAGGAAATAACCATGCTAACCATCCCTCAAAATGAATCCTCCAAAAATAATTATCCATATCTCAAGATCCATATCTATGAAAGATAAAAAATAATACATCTAAAAATAAGAATGGCAAGAGGAATTTTATTTGTCAAACTTATGAGTATACTAAGAGTGTGGAATGAGAATTCTCCTTTAGGATAACCAAGTCATCACGAATAACCCCAAGAACAATCTCTTCTCAAGTCTATATCTAGGTGGCTCCTTGATCTTCCAATTGAAAATTCACCAAAGACTACCCATCTCAATGCATCATGATCTAACCACATGCTCCTAGAAGATCACATGCACCAATGCACACATGTTGGTTCCAAGAGAACCTATATCATGTCAAACCTCAAACCTAGGATCAAGAGTAAACCATGGCACTATACACAACATCTTTGAACTGTCACGACCCAAATCCTTGCTAATATTTATTAACAATTGTTGAATTAGAAATTCTGATAACTAATTTATATATATAAATCAAACTTTACAAACGGTCAAATGTTGAATCCAAAAAAAAAAGTCAAAGGAAAAAGCACGAATGAAAAAATACAATTGAAAAATCGAGGACTGAAAAGTGTTCAATCGTCTTGCATTGCCTCAGTTGTTGATGACTAAAAGAAGGTTGTTCATTTCAAATTAGGAACACCACAGGTGTAAAAAGAGTATCTTATATGACATAGAAATTTCAAGAAATTACCATTTTTCATTGTGTACAAAAAGTTATTTTCTAAACTTGCATTCAAATTTTTTTTTTTTTTTTTTTTTGTTTATATTTATTAGAAATAAAATATACTTAAAAATGCCTAGAACTATTCTCCATACAAAATATAATTATAGCCATTAAGAAAATTATACACATACACATACACATACACATACACATACACATACACATACACATACACATACACATACACATACACATACACACATATACATATATATATGTATATACATATACATATATATATGTATATACATATACACACAAAAATCATTTGCAAGTTTATAGCTTTTAAAAGATTTTCTCTTCATCGATAGCAAGCATGCGAAACTCATACTTTAATGAATGAAGCATTTTGTGATCAGAGATCTCTTACTTTTAGTTAGTGAATATTTTGCAATCATCACAAACCCTAAAGAGATGCCTTCTTTGAGGCATCCTATCAACAATACAAATGTTTTTCTTGCAATCTATGACATAATTATCTTCCATGATAGCCATATCTTCACCATTTTATGCAACTCCTCTATCCTTTATGTTTGATCTATGCCATTACCTTGATCTTTGCTTCACCATTTATGAGGTTAGATGCTATGCTAGATGACCATACACAATTCCTAAGTGACCATTTTTTTGGACCATATTTGCATGGTGAAGATTCAATTATATATTTACCTTTTGCTTTTTCATTCAAGTCGTTCAAGCACCCAAATTGGTCTTTAATGACTAAATTTTATCAGTTCAGGCAACCCATCAATAGCATTCCTAGGGGATGGAATCTCCCAAGGCAATACATTCTTTCCTTAGTTCTCTTTTAATCGATTCCTTGTTACCATGCTGGTGAACTAAATTGGATAAATTTTAAGTTTTTTACCTACATGTCAAACCATAATATTGTTTATAAAATCTCATAATCACTTACCTATATTTTGGTTACATATTTTAGATTGTATCTTTAACCTCAAGGGTTTGTAGTCTCATGGCATATGCTAAGGCACATTTTGAACCATTCACCACGAACTATTATGAATCTAGAATTCTTTTCAATCTTTTATCTGCAAGTTGATAATCTTATATTAATAATGCAAGATCTCTAACAGATATATCAAGCTGATGGTTTTTAGACTCCCATATAAGTATCTTCAAGGTCATAGTAATTTCTTTTATATTTGGACAATTTTAATCATACACATTAAGCTGTGATTTTTAGGTTTTAAAATGTTCAGAATTGATTGACATTCTCTAGACTTAATGTGTTGCCTAATGTGAAGATCCAAGTCTTTCTATTATATATGCTTAAAATATAAATTACTCAATTTTCAATATTGAAAACAACACAATCTTTGTTTTTGTTTAGATTGTTTCTTAATTTTTCAATATTGAAAATAACACAATCTTTGTTTATGTTTAGATTGTTTCTTAATTTATCTTTATTTACAAGATATGTCAAAATAACATATTGTTGAAAGTAAAGTAGCTATAATATATTTATATATTCTCTGTCATGGTATTATTGATTAAATATATAGGATTTCATTTAATTTAGTTTCTTGGTAAGTGATAGAATCCCTAAGGAGGATATAGTGAAGAGTCTAGTGAAAATGGAGGAAATTTTACTCTTAGAAAAGTTGACATTGTACCTCAAATCTTTTTACCTTTTGTATGAAACTATTGAATTGTTAGGTTAAACTTATTCTTGATAGCTAGGGTAAACAATCGTTTAAGTGAAATTTTAAACACTTATGCTGTACATAGAAAGGTAATGGAATCTACTTACTTTTATATGAGATAAATATGAACTACCTATAGATGATAGTCATTTATATTATTTAGAATTTTTTCTAAAATATAGATTGCGTTGATAGTTTTTTTTGTTTTTTTGATAAGCAATAGTTGAAATGTTGATAGCTTATTGTTCATACGTTATGGGATATTTAAGTTTTAATGTTTATTTATACATACATTATATACATGCACACACACACACATACATATATACATATATGATCAAGTTTTAATGAAATATTCATTTGAGTAATCCATGTTTTCATGGTTATGAATTCTCGATTTCAAAATGATAGTTGTAGAGCTATATTACTTAGTTTAATCTAGGACTTATAGTTTTAAGGTTTTTTATGTAATGGGATATCTTCTAATGAATCAAAATTTAAATAAAGATATTTAAAGATCCTAGAATAATAGAATTAATCCTCAATATATCCAATAGATTATATAAATATAGATATTAAATCATATAGATAATGATCATTTTAAACCTTGGGTATCACGTGAGAGCTTGATAAAGATCTAAACTTGGGACAAGGAATATAACAAGGGTTGGGTAAGGAGGCTAGTCTTTGGAACCAACATCGAGTAAGCATATCTTGGTTATAAGAAGCAATGGTTCATTAGTAAATTATAACATGATAATGATTAATTTAGTATAAGTTATCATACTTAAAAAAATTATCTTATGATTTATTTAATTGATAATATTTCAGATTATAGAAGTCTTTTTGTAGATGAATGATGCTTCAAATATCATACTCTGTATTCTTGAATGTAATTGGAAAGGTGTTGGTAATCATCATTTTCATATGTTGAAATCTATTTATGATTCATGCTTTATTGGATAAGAAATAGTTTAAGAAACATTGTGACATTGAAATATGCTTTGACATCAATTAGATGTGCAAAATATATGTTTGTGTGAATAATTAATTAAGATTTGTGAGTGTAATATAATCTTATATGTGCATAATTGACATGTTCATCTTTCTACTTATTAATAATTTTGTGGTTATGTTATGCATTAGAATTTTTTGATTGAATTAGTAATTAGACATTTGTTAAGTTAAACAAATAGATATTGCATTGGTTGATGCTTGCAGGCTAATTTATGCATAGTGGATTTCTTACAGTATCTTCAATGATTATATTACGTGAGGTTAGATGGTGCCAAATATGGAGGAATAGAGAAGGATAGATTTCCATCTTAAATCTATTTCTTGACAAAGAACGAAAAGGACGCTTTGGCCAAAACTTATTTGATCAATATATCAGTATATGTTGCTAATTCGATGGTTATTTTTCATACTCTCTACCATATCATGATATTAAAATATTAGCATTTAGAATACAGATATATCACACTACACCATATTTTGTTACTCCTGTTAGTTTTATATTGCTAGGAATCCTCATGCAAGGTTGGGTATTCTTCATGTTAGGAAGGATTTTGGGGAAGCGTAAATCTTTGAGGTTGGCTGGTAAAGTACTCCAACAATGTTCTTTCCTATGGTGTGCTTGAAGAGAGATCATATGTTGGGAGTACATGTCAGCCTAGTTGTCTTCAATTATGTACTTATGTATTTGATCTCATTGTCTTATATAAAGGAAATAGTTTCCTTATGTTTTTCCTATTCATTGGCTTTTGTACACATACTTTATGTCAAAATTTAATAACATGTCTCTATTCTAGTATATTTTGAGAAAGTTGACTTAAATGATTGTATAATTATGTTATTTTAATATTATGGAGGTCCTTACATGAACCAAGAATTAATATCCCCAATCATGTGAAGATAAAAATATACCAATAGGGAGCTTGTAATTGCGAATGAACTCTCATTATAGTAGAAAATTCCAATAGTTCCTCTATGACATCAACAAACACTAAAGAAGATCATCCATCACTAGGTGAACAATCGTCATCACTGCCAAAAACTTATGATACTGAGCTACACATAGAATCGAGATAAAATATCTTCTAATTTGAAGATCAACATGGTCCACACATAAACATCTATAATATGAATAATACCAAAGTGGAACCAAGATCTCTAACCAAAGGAAATAGTGTATCCAAGCTATCCATGAAATTGTGATAAACATGCTATAAGTCCCAACAACCAACTATCTGGGTACTCTAGTAATCCATCCTCCCATCCCGATGCAACGCAAAACACCGTATAAATGACCATAGACAATGCCAAGTAACATATTCTATATCAACATTGAATCAATCACATGGATATAGATGGTCCACATCCGATTCATCCCTCTACAAGAAAATGGGTAGCTAGTCCATAACTCGAATAACATGAAGATCTAAATAATTGTATATATAAGGTCATCACGACATTAGTAACCTCCAAAATGAAATATCCAAGAAGATAATTATATAGACCATAAGGCTCAAACACTAAATCAACTACATATCTAATTTTCCAAACAAGTCCACAAATGAGTAACCATAGATAGAGAATCAAACAAGCATTTAGAAAATGAGAACAAATTCGTTAGCACTAAACCACACCACCAATAAACAACCACATACATGATCATGTCATGGGTAAGTGCACCAAGATGGTGAACAAAAAAGTGACCACATGCAAAAAAAAGTGAAATTTTTCATAACCCATGTGTGTTAGGCTTGGTAACACCAAGCCTAGCCAAAAACAATTAAAAAAATAGTAAAAAATCAAGAGGAACATTATATTTTATAATAAAAAATGAAAAGTTTGAACATTATACTTTTTAGAAACCTGTGGGTTATGCAAAACTATCAGTTTTTGTCTTAGTTCTGCATAACCTGTATGGGTTATATAGAACTAGGAACCAAATAGGAAGTGGGGAGAGAGAGAGAGAGAGAGAGAGAGAGAGAGAGAGAGAGAGAGAGAGAGAGAGAGAGAGGAGAGGGAGAGTAGGAAAAGCAGAGGGGGAGAGGGAGAGAGAGGGAGAGAGAGAGGGGAGAGGGAGATTCAGAAAAGCAGATGGGAGAGAGAGAGAGAGAGAGAGAGAGAGAGAGAGAGAGAGAGAGAGAGAGAGATTAGGATAAGGAGAGGGGGAGGGAGGGAGATTGGGAAAAGGAGATGGGGAGGGAGAGAGAGAGAGAGAGAGAGAGAGAGAGAGAGAGAGAGAGAGAGAGAGAGAGAGAGAGAGAGAGAGAGAGAGAGAGAGAGAGAGAGAGAGAGAGAGAGAGAGATTGGGAAAAGGAGATGGGGAGGGAGAGAGAGAGAGAGAGAGAGATTAGGATAAGGAGAGGGGGAGGGAGGGAGATTGGGAAAAGGAGATGGGGAGGGAGAGAGAGAGAGAGAGAGAGAGAGAGAGAGAGAGAGAGAGAGAGAGAGAGAGAGAGAGAGAGAGAGAGAGAGAGTTTGACAGGAGATAGGAAGAGGGAGAGAATAGGATAAGGAGGGGGGAGGGAGAGAGAGGGGGTGCAAAGATGGGGAGAATAGGAGAGAGAGAGAGAGAGAGAGAGAGAGAGAGATTGACAAGAGATAGGAAGAGGGAGAGAATAGGATAAGGAGAGGGGGAGAGAGAGAGGGGGTGCAAAGATGGGGAGAATAGGAGAGAGAGAGAGAGAGAGATTGACAGGAGATATGAAGAGGGAGAGAATAGGATAAGGAGAGGAGGGGAGAGAGAGGGGGTGCAAAGATGGGGAGAGAGAGAGAGAGAGAGAGAGAGAGAGAGAGAGAGAGAGAGAGAGAGAGAGAGAGAGAGACATGAGGTAGAGAGAGAACAAGAAGGAGAAAAGGGTGAGAGACTCGACAGAGAAAGAAGTGTGAGGGGGAGAGAGATGAGATAGAACTCAAGGAGGATAATTAGGGCTTAGAATAGACAAATACAGTGATGGGCAAGGAAGATGAGAGAGGGAGGAAAATAAGGGAGACATGCATGTATACAAACATATATACATATATCTATATTAATATATGTATATATAACTATAGATGAATATATACATACATAAACACATATTATATATGTATGTTTGTACATATGTGTAGTAAATGCTAAGTTTACAAGCATACATTATTATGTCTTCATAAGCTATACGAGTTTTGTGAAACACAAAATAATGCTTTTAGTTCTACATAACCCGTACGGGTTATGTAGAACTATGAATAGTAATTTTTGGTTTTCAAAACCCGTGCGGGTTATGAAGAACTATGAATAGAACTTTTTGTTTTTCAAAACCCGTGCGGGTTATGAAGAATTGTGAATAGTACCTTTTGTTTTTAAAAACCCGTGTGGGTTTTGGCTTGGTAAGAGGGTTGGAAAACAATCCTAAGGCTTGCAAGCCCATTTACCCCCCATTTTTGTCCCTTTACAAGTTTTTTCATCTTCCAACATGATTTCTCGACTTTGTCATCATGAAGTTTACAAATGATCAAGTGGGTATCTCTAAAATTAATACCATAATCTCACACGTCTTCTCAGTTTTCTAACCATATAATTTTTTTAATTTTTGGACAACATTAGCATAGTAAACTTTAATTTTCTTTACCAGTGCCTTGATAGTCCTCACAGACATATGTCTACCATTTTTTTAATAACTTTTGATATACTTGACCAAATTCAAAATAAATTACATTATTGTTCTACACTAGATTCTATACACTTTATAAAAAAGAAGTTTTCATTTTCAATTATTTTGATGCAAGTTATGCCCAACACATGAACATGTACCAAATTTTTAGGATGCGGTCACTTCAAAAAATCATAAAAAAAATACTCAATAGAAAATTACAAAAAAATACACAACTTCTAGATCTCACTCTTACCTATCATCCTACCAAAGGGTTTTGCAAACTAGTAAATTTAACTATATATTTTGTGCAGTGCACAAAAATAGCTATGTTGTATTTTTCTGAAAAAATCAGGGAACAATTTTTCGTGCATGAAAGGTTTGACCCTCTTAATCTTATCCAATTTTTTTTAAAATTAGTAGTTTAGAAACTAGATTCAGAGCACTACAATTCTTATTCTTTTCTCAACTCCTAGTTTTTAGTGCATGACCTTCAAATATCTCTTTGAAGTTCAGGTTTACCCGTTTTCAGAAACAAGTGGCCACTTATACCCCCCTTTTTGTTCACCATCTTGGTGCACTTACCCTCATGCTAACACTCAAATATACTACCCTCATGTCCATGACACCACAATCATCATTGATAGTGTAGCTATACTCAACAATCACTATACCAAGATTCCAAGTCTCCACACATTTCAATCAATGTCCTCAAACTAGACAACAACATTTGTATGTGTTAACATAAATGTCAAACTCTTGAACACACTTGTAAACTTGTGCCAAGAAGTACCAAAATAATAGTCATCTATACCATTACAAATATCAAATAAAACTCCCTCAATCTTTCACCCATTGACTTATTCAAATGCTCATAAAATCACACTCCAAATCTTAGGCATATGCAAGTGATCAACCAGGAATCGAACTCCTTTTGTACCATAAACTAAAAATATACATGACCAACTATCTAGCACACTCCAAATTCTCTCCAACGCTTATTCGAAATTAAAAATAGAATTTTTGTGTGCAAAAATTATGAGTGTAAACATGTCTCAAAAAAAATTTGACTTCTAGTCCCCAAAAATGAAGAAAATGGAAAATCATAGAACCGAACCTATATAACTACATAGTGCTCAAAAAGAGCTTTTTGTCAACTATCAAAAGTTGAAAAATGGACATCATGGGCAAAATTTATGCCCGTAAAATAAAATAGCTCCATTATTATTATAAGAGAGTTTAGGGGTTGTATAGTTTATAAAATTTGATGATGTCATGTTGATGTTAGCAATGGTGCAAGTCGGTTAGCAATGACATGCTAGGGTGATAATCAAGCTAAGAAACTAGAACTTAGTAAATTTGTTTTCATTGAAAATTTTATTCCCCCACCCTACGAACTTGACACAATTTTAAATTGTCGTTTAATTCTTTAAGATATCAAAATACCTACCTAGGATATTCTTAAGGTTCTCGATATGGCTGGGGGATCATATAGGGGGCGCTGGGGGGGGAGGCTAAACCAATGCTAGTGATGGGATCCACTACTTGTAAAGTTAGTCATCATATATTAGCTTGTTAGTTGATGATGCTTGCACAAAAAAGTGGTATGGGGTTATGTGAACCCCAACTTAAATTTTATTTTGTATTTTTAATTAAAATTTTCAGGATTTTTTTTAATTAAACTTAAGTCTTAATTGCATAGCATATGAATCATTTTATCATAGCAATCATTCTTTAGGTTGTCATTCTGAAAATCAAGTGCTCAATGATCTGAGAGAAAAACCATGACTTGAAGAATCCTTAGAGACAAAGAATAATGGAACTTCTCTGAAGGATTGTTTGCTTAATTTGCTTATTAATTACATCCTTTGATATAATGTTTCATTGGTGTGTCATTTACACTATTGTTTATCAATTGTTACATATTTGTACACACATTTATGGCTCCCATCCCCAAATTTTTAATTTTTTTCTCGTAGGTTCACAGACAGGTTTAATGGAGTCCTAGAGTAGCGCATATGTTGCAAATTGTAGTGCATTGAATGTAAAATTTAGCACATTAGAGCTTTGTTGTAGCTCATTGAAGCTCCAAAGAAGCACATCTACACAAATTTTCAGCGCATCCACAAAATCTATCTCTGCTCTCTATCTTCCTTTCTTTTAGTGCATTAAGTCATCAACATAGCGTGTTGAAGTCATTTAGTAGCGCATATGCTATTTTTATTAGCGCATTTACTACAAAGTTTAGCATATCCATGCTTTGTTTTATTACATCTTCTTATTATGACATAATTTGAAAATCTGAGACTAATCTATATTTCTTTATGTTTCTAGTACCTAATATGCTATAAAAGGTTCAAGATCTGAAATAATACGCTGTCAAAGACCAAATTTAAAAATACTAATGATTCTTGCAGGTTTTTTTTTTCCTTTGGTTAAATTAGGAATCTAATTTAATCAGAAGGTTAATGAACATCATTTCTACTTTGTTTTATGATAGGCCTATGCTCTCCCCTTAATTGGGTGATCAAAATGCTAGACACACTTTCAAATTTTGCATTAGGATAACAACTTTTAGCATGCCTGCCCTCGCAAGTAACCTATACAACCGGGTGAGAGGGGAACAACTAATGCCAAACATTCCAACCCACTATAATTAAATGTGGATTGTGACTAAAATCACATCCAATGGTAGTTTTCATTGATAACCTTCCCCCAATATCCTTGAGATACGTAAAGCCTTTGTTTAAAAGGTTGAGAAGCCTCTTAAGAGAGTTTATCATTGATGCACCAAATGGAACCCTTACTATGAACTTTAAGTGTAGGAGCCAAGATGAGTCAATTATCCAAACATTGTAATATCATAGTGCAAGGGTGGGGAAGAATCCACCCCCAAGAAACCTACCATATGGCTCCCAAGAAACGATCCAATTGAGAATCAATTCTCTCTTGTTCAACTTCTGGCAAAAGGCAAAAAAAATAGGTGCACCCTCGGGTGTGACAAGGTTGTTTGAGCTGAAGGAGTATCAAGATGTGGGCTGTGGTATTATTAATGACCCTTGAGTATAGAAGAGTCTAAATAATGCGTCTTTATTGTTAAAACTAGTGAAAACAAAGGGGATTTGAAAAGATCATTGAGCATACACTCATTGTTTAGATCATAGGGTGAAATAAATTGAAACTACTATCTTATTACTTGCTAATGTATATCGAAACTACTATCTTATTACTTGCTACTATATTTTCAATCATTTTTCAAAAGATCATCCATTAAAAACTCAGATTTTTCACTCAAAACACATTCAAATTGTCCAAATTTCTAGTCATAGAGTAGTTTAGCGCATTGACAGAAGAAATTAGCACATAAACAGTTTAATAGCACATCCAAGTCTTTTTTTAGTGCATAGAGGAAACATAGTAGTGTATTAGAGTAATACAATAGCACATCCAATGTCATTAGTAGCACATCAAACAAGTAGAATTTTCAACCTTCAACACGATCATAATAGTCAAATTTAGTCCTAGTTTAGCGCATCTATAAGATAATTTAGGGCATTCAGGGGATAGTATAGCGCATAATTAGAACAAAGCAACACATTGATCATATATTTTAACGCATTCAATGTCTCTTTTAGTGTATGAACTTGTTAACTATAAAACATCTCAGACAAAGAGCATATTTTAAATTTTCTCAGAAAACCAAAATCATTTTCAGACACCCTTTTTAGAGTTGATCTTATCTATCATCAAAACATCAGTTTAAACTTGGAAAAATTAGGTTATTGCAAGTACAATGATTTCATATAAACTTAGATCAAACAAATTAAGTGTAATTATTGCTCTGATTTTCAACAAAGTTTCATTTATCAGGATATGCCATCCTTTATCACGAAACAAAGGTGGAAATCAGATTATCCTAGTCTTATCAATAGGAAGGATCTTTCCTATTTGACTTAGGTATCTCATATTAAATTGGCACTCACAACAAAGATCAAAAGTTTAAAACAATTTCAATCACTTGCATGCTTGTTTTGATGAGATATCAGTAATTGAAACTTAAAGGAAAGAAGGTAGAAACTCCACCTACCATGGCAGAAAGAGAGGAAAATCCTTTTCACAAGTATCAAGATACTGAAATAGAGGAGATAACTGATGAACTAATTCAAGAGGCTCAAGAAGACCCCAAATTCCATAAATTTATGGAAAAGGTTCTAGAAATTGATCGAGAAAATACTTTCTGACATTGGCAAGTCAAGGTGTTGAACTACCTACTAATCTCAACATAAACAAACTAAAAGAAGATCCCAAGAAAGAAAAAGTTGAGGCAAGAAATAATGACAATAATCCCTTAAGCACTTTAACCGAACAAATTCAAATCCTTCAACAACAAATTCAAGACATGCAAAGGGGAACAACCAAAAGATACTCCTTGGAAGACATTTGTCCCTATCCATTTGATCAGAATTTGAGTGTGATACCATTTCTACGAAATTGTGAAATTCCAAAATATGACAAATACAATGGCAAAACTAACCCACAAGACCATGTAAGGGAATTTTGCACCATGAGTTTGGAATTTGCACACAATGAGACCTATTTAATGAGGTTGTTTCCAAGAAGTTTGGGAGGACAAACCATGGAATGACTATCAAAAGTTACAACAGGTATTAGAACATTCAAAGAGTTGGTAAACAAATTTGTATCTCAATATTCAGACAACATCCAACATGAGATAACTATGCTTGACTTATGTAGCACAAAATAGAAAATTGGTGGATCATTCCTTACATTCTTACAAAGGTGGAGATGATTATTTGCTAGATATTCTCGTCTAGTACCTAAGAGAGAAAAGATGGATATCTTTATTGACAATCTAAATAGCGAGATGAGTTATAGAACCCAACTGCAATGTCCAAAAAGTTTCAAAAATTTAATTGAAAATGGTCTCAAGATTGAGGAAGCCTTAGGTAAAAGAGGAGTATTGAAATTCTCTAAAGATGGAACACACTATTCTAATAATTACAACAACAACAATAACAATGACAAATCAAAATTCTAACAAGAAACAATAACATTGTTAATGACGGTGTAGTTGATGCACATAACGTAAAGCCACATCAACCAATCTTAAACTTATGAGGTACTACATCCAAAATCAATCAAGATAACAACAGATCTAAACTGACACCTGCACCATATTGAAGAAAAGTTACACCTTTTGGACAGTCACTCGAATCAACATTCAAAGAGCTCCTTGCAAACAAACTCATAATGTTACCAGATACACGAGATTTCAATCTGAAAGTCAAACTATCATGATGGAATGATGCACATCATTGTGAGTTCAAGACTTAATAGATGGAAGTGACATAACAATGGAAGGACACAAAAGAAATGATGATCACAGAGCATTCAAATATCCTCTTCATAATTATGAAAAGGGAGAACCCTCTTCATCGAACAACAAAAGGAGAAAAGTGAATTACATTATGACAATGTCATCAATCACATTTCCATGTTTGACAACCAAGTAAATGTCATCAAAATCAAGGATAAACAAGAATATAGATCGGTAAATATAACCACATGTGGACAGTCTAAGTTTGTATTGAAAGGAAACACATCTAAAACATCTACTATCGCTTCAAATCAATACAACCTAGTAGATCAATTGCAAAAGACACCAACATAAATACCCATACAAGAACTTTTAAAATATCACCTACGCATAAGGATATTCTAGAAAGAGCTCTAGTGACACCATAGTACCAAACAATTTGGATGTCGATCAATTCCAAGCCATGGTGGGGCATTTATCTGCGCCTCACAATCTATCATTTTCCAAGAATGATGACATCTCCTTGAGTCATCCACACAACACTCCCCTTTGTATCAAGGTTTTAATCTATAAACATCAGGTCAAACACATATTAATAGATGGAGGAGCCAGTGAAAATATTCGTACTTTAAAGCTTATCCATGCATTGGATTTCTTAGAAAATAATATAGATCCTAAGAGAAAGATAACCATCAAAGCTTATGATGATGAAGAGAGATCTTTAGAAGGATTAGTGGCATTGCTCATCAAAGTGGGACCGATTCAGAAAGATACAATATGCCAAGTCTTGGACATAGACTTGTCTTATAACATACTCTTGGGTCGATCTTGGATACATGAAATGCAGGCAGTGCCATCTACCTACCACCAATGTTTGAAATTCCCCTACAATGGACAAGAAATCTCAATCTCAACAGATTGTAATCCCTTCTAGTACTGCCATAATCTCAAGGAAGTTCAAGATGTCATTGTACCACACAACTGGGAAGCTCTTGCTTCTACTTCATCATACAGTGAAACCCAACTCAATTATTTATCAATAGATTTTGAGAAAAATATTTAGTTGAAAGATAAGGTCATGGGAGAATATTCTTTTAAACATTCTTTATGTCTATGAAAACTACCAGTTTCACCGAGATCCAATAGACAACCATCGACATCTAAACAACAATATTCATAGCCCATCAAACTCTTTGACGATGCATTTGTTAAAGCAGGAACTCTAGATAATGAATTTGATGATAAAGACATCCTACACTGGATCTATAAGGATGAATAGGAATCAAAATAAGCAGCTTTAAACATCAAGATACCAACAAAACAATATGGAAATGGGTTCAAGATCATGCAAAGGATGGGATATGAAGGAAAAGGTCTTATCAGCAAACGAAAAGAAGGTATTGTGAAACCAATACAACCTACCTTATCCAATACAATAGACAAGCTAGAAATAGGGTACAAAGAAGAGATCATAGAAGAAGCCACTCAAAAGGTTTATGAACAAATTCTTAAATTCCAAGCTAGTTTTGAAACAATTTCTAATGAATGGGAATGGGATTCACCATCTAAAGAATCTTGTGAAGAGAAGGATGTTGATGTGGTACAATCATATATACCAATACCCTATGAAGGGTAAAGCTCAAGGTCTAGACCATTTGAATGTGGACTACGACATATCGATGACTCTAGTGAGGATGATCAAATTCAAAACGAGATAGACAATCGCAAGGAGAATAATATCATAGACCTTGACTTTTCTATCACAAACCATGAAAATATTTCTATTATTACCCTTACTACTTTAGACCTTCACCCACCAGATGATTCCTTACCATCGATACATCCCGAACTCATCAACTGGGAACAAACAAAACCACTTAATATACCCATCTTCCAAGATGACAATTCTGTTGTCCATCACCTCTGTTCAGTGGATCTAGAAATATGTTCCACCAACAGGTCTCGTAATGAAGCTTTTAACTAGGGGAGTGCCAAGTCTTTTAGCCATAAAAAAAATAAAGCAAAAAATTGATCTAATGGCAAAAACCATGCAATGACAGTGTTAGATCATAAAATAGTAAAAAGAAAGGGTGTATCCAATGGTGAAAACCTCTCTGAGGCACTGATGGATGAAAGACTTGACATTTTTCTTGAACATTATCAAGAAAGATCATCAATATTGATTGAGCAAACACAATCAATAAATATCGACACAACATAAATAACAAAGACTATACATCTAGCTACATCATTAACAAATAAGGAGAGACCAAAGTTCTTAAAGTTCTTCAAAGAAAAACAAATCAATTTTTCTTGGTGATATGCTGATATGCTAGGGATAGATCTAGATTTAATCATGCACCACCTATTCATATCTTCTAAAGCTAAGCTAGTAAAGAAGAAGCTAAAAAAGATGCATCCACATGTAGCACTTCTAGTCAAAGCAATATCAAAAAAACTACTAGATGTAGGATTCATTTAGCCGATCGACTATGCAGAATGGATTTCCAACATTGTACCTATATCAAAACTAGGAAAGAGCATTCATATATGCACACATTTCAGAGACCTTAATAAAGCTTGTCCAAATGATGACTTTCCTTTACCAAGTATAGATACAATTGTGGACTTAACAATAGGAAATGCCATGTTATCACTCATAGATGGTTTCTCAAGTTATAATTAGATCAAAATAGCACATAAAGACCATGACAAAACAACTTTTACATGCTCATGGGGTACCTATTATTGGAATGCCATGCCTTTCAGATTGAAGAATGTAGGAACAACATATCAATGTGCCATGACCACAATCTTCCATGACATGATGAACACATTCATGGAGGACTATGTAGATGACTTACTAGCCAAATCATTTACAAGGGAAGGACATTTAGAGATCCTAGATAAAATCTTTCAGTGATTCAAAAAATTCAATGTACAGCTAAATCTGAAGAAGTGTGTATTCAAAGTTACATCCGAAAAACTCCTAGGGTATATAGTGTCAACAAAAAACATTGAGGTAGATCTAGAAAAACTACAAGAAATCATGGAGATGCCACCTCCTAGAAACATCAACCAATTAAGATTGCTACAAGGAAGGCTGCAATCCATTAGAAGATTCATTGTGCAGCTGATTGACAAATGTCTTCCTTTCACTCATTTACTACACAAGAATGTTCCTTTCAGATGGGAGTAAAAATGTGAAGAAGCCTTTGATCAGTTAAAGCAATAATTGATGAATCCCCCTATATTGGTACTACCAATAACAAAAAAACCACTTCTTTTATACATCTCAGCAACTGAGGTATCCTTGGGAGCTTTGCTAGCATAGGAAGATTCAATAGGCAAATAAAGGGTTGTTTACTACATCAGTAGAACATTGAGTGGTTATGAACTTAATTACACATTCATTGAAAATGATTGTTTAATTGTAGTATTTTCATCTAAAAAGTTGAGACACTATATGTTAACCCACACAATCAAGCTTATAGAAAAGATATATCCATTAAAATGTCTACTCAACAAGGCCACTCTAACAGGCAGACTAGAAAAGTGGGCAATGATATTGAGTGAGTTTGACATTCAATATATGTACAAAAGAGCCATCAAAGGCCAAGAAATAGCAGATCAGTTGGCTAAAGGATCGTTGCAAGATAATCATCGAATGCATATTGAATTCTTGGATACAAATGTACTAGCAATTACAACACAAGTGTGGGTACTATACTTTGATAGATCTTACACCCAACATGGATTGGGTGCTGGAATCCTATTTGTCACTCCTTAGGGACACATAATCCCTAGGTCTTAGAGGTTGATGTTTCCTTGCACAAACAATATAGCTAAATATGAAGCACTGGTCACTAGCATCAAAGTAGTAGTGGAATGGAAGATCATAGAGTTGAAAGTCTATGGAGACTCTCAATTGGTCATTAATAAAGTCAATGATGACTATCAAGTAAAGGATGACAAGTTGTTGTTGTACAAAATAATGGTGGATGATTTTAAGAAATACTTTGTTGAGATCAAATTTGAACAAATTCCAAGATTGGACAACAAAAGCTTCATAGTTGCAATGTCAACCATCACCTCTCTTCTACAAATACTACACAAGAAAAACGTTATGAGTTCCTAGTGGAACAATTGTTTTCCCTTTCCTATGACAATCTTGATTCCCAAGTCGTATGCCACTTGGTTGGTTTTGAATCTTCAACCTATGGAAAGATCTATACCTATCTAAAAGATAATACCCTTCCACCTTATTTATCCTGGAACCAAAAACAAAACTTTATCCGTCAAGTAGCCCGTTACACCCTAACAACTGATATGCTTTATCGATGAGGTCTTGATGGTACTTCCTTAGGTGTCTAGAAAGTGATGAATTTGAAACCGCCTTACAAGAAGTTCATGAAGGTATTTGTGGCACACATTCAAGTGGTCCTACTCTAGCCAAGAAAATTTTGAGGATATGATACTATAGGCCAAACATGGAAAATTAAACCTATTAATTTGCTAGAAAGTGCTAGAATTGTCAAATCCATGGAAATCTTGTACATGCATCAATACAAGAGTTACAACAATTCACGACATCATGGTCATTCTGTCAGTTGGGACTCGACCTTGTGGGTAAGATCCATCCCTCCTCCTCAAATGGACACAAATTCATAATCACAACCATTGAGTATTTCACAAAGTGGATCAAAGTTGTTCCATTAACCACCGTCATCGACAAAAAAATATCCTCCATTTTGATTTACATTATCTGTCGGTATGACATTCCTAGTTCTATTGTCACTAACAATGGTAGACCCTTCAAGAACCAAGATGTGCAAGAACTTTGTGAAAGATTTCACCTCCAACATCACTTTTCCACACCTTATTATCCTCAAGGGAATGGCCAAGCAGAAGCTTCAAACGAAACCATTTTGAAAATCCTAAAGAAAACTATGAACGATGTTGGTCGTGATTGGCATGTCCAACTAAACCCTGCCTTGTGGGCATATTGAATTAGCATCCGCAACCTACTAGAGCCACACCATATGCACTTGTGTATGGATTAGAAGACATTTTACCCATTGAGGTCTAGCCAACTTTACTTGGAGTATCATTGAAAGGACTCATCCCAGATGAGGAATACCAAGTATCCAAACTACAAGAGTTGGAGCTGCTAGATAAATGCTATTAACATGCTTTTAAAGAATATCAACAATAGATGTCCAGAAGCTATAACCACAAGGTGAAGCCAATAATGTTTCAGGTTGGTGACTTGGTTCTAAAAGAGAATCCCTGCAATCAACAGGATCAAGAAAAGAAGGGAAAATTTGAACCAAACTAGCTAGCTTTGTTTGTCATCATATCAACATATGGATTTCTAGCATTTCATCTATCTACACCGAAAGGGGACCTATTTGAAGAGCCTACCAACAACATCCATCTTAATAATTTTTACACCCGAGTCATCCAGTTCACAGAAAAAGTAAAAATAAATCATAAAAAATAAAAAACGGTGCAATAAAAGCAAGTAGTGAAAACCTGACAACAGGCGCTATTTGTGATAGATCGAGTCTTCCATCTATTGGTGCATATGTTATGCATGTTCTTTTTTCTATTATTGTCCATGTACATAGGAATTTGGGAAAACATCAAAGCAAATAGCAAATTAGACTAGCTCAATCACGAAAACTAGACTGCAATGATAAGAAATCCTAAAAACATTCAATAGAGATATGAAAACAAGACATTCAAATCAAATGCAAACCATTACAAACGTGAATATCTCCTCCATAATTCTCCATTGTCCTTCTTTCTCCTTCAAATTGCTTTGTTTGTGGATCTCACCTACAAATGCAAAGGCATAGCATGAAAGCAAGATGAAATGGCAGTGTAAGGATACTAGAAGCGTGATTGATTCTCTGAAAATATGATTAGCTCGATAATGTCATTAATTGATCCCTTGATTGAAGAAACTCATCCAATTTATAGACAAATTGGAGAGATGACAAGATTAGCATGAAGAGATTTGAAAGGAAATTTCAAATCAAGAATGACAAATATGACAAATTATGACAAACTTGACATGCAAAATTGATTGATTGACAAATTATGACAAAATTGACAAGATTGAAATGCAAAATTGATTGATTGACAAATTATGACAAATTGACATGCAAGATTGATTGATTATGACAAATTATGACAAATTATGACAATTGAAAATGCCATTCCCATGAAATTAGGAGAAATATTAGAAAAATAGGAGAAATAGAAAATTAGGTAAATTAATTAATAATTTTTCATTCATTAATTAATTCACAAAAAGAGGGGGAATTAATTAGCCAATTAAATAAATATTTAATTGTGACAAGAAGACTTAGGATAAATAAATAAATTATTTAACCTAGAGGGAAAATGACAAATGAGATTAAATGAACGAATCATAAAACCCTAGAAGATGAATTAGAAATGCAAGGACGACGATTAGGTCTTGACAAAAGATAATTGATGTAGGTTCAATCATGATTCTGATTGACAAAGGACCAATGTTGATAAACGATTAAGATTGGTTGACAAATTGACCAAGATTGACAAAGAGATCAAATTGATAGGCGCCAATTGATGAGGAACAATGACTAATTGATCCAAATCGACATGATTGAAAAGGACAATGATTGATGATGAATCGATCGCAAAATGACAAGATTGACAAGGACGAGGATCGATGACAAATCGATCGCAAGATGACAAGATTGGCAAGAGGACAATGATCGATGATGAATCGATTGTAAAATGATGAGATTGACAAGAGGACAAAACCCTAATTCTATCATCGATTAGGATTGACGATGTCCAAAATGAAATCGAATTGATGATGTCAAAATATGCCAAATGAGCACGCACATTGATGCGATAGGATAAGATCGACCAAAATCATGACTGAAGATTATTATCGACAAGACCAAATTCGAAAGCGAGACAAATGAAGAATGCAGAAGAAGGACTCGATGCTCATAAATGATAAAGACCAAGTGCGCAACATAGAAGAAATGTTAATGCGACGCAAAAACCCTAAAATAAGGCAATGCGCAAATGTTAAAGTATGACTCCGCAAGCGTTGACCATTTTTAGATGTCTACAGTCCATATCCATAATAAAAAGCCTCGTATACACCTCAGGCATTGCAATAACATCTCACCATGGCTTAGTGATCATTGTACCTATCCATAATAAAAGCTTATTTCTGCAGTGGGGGAAAAATCCTAAACTCAGTAGAGGTAATCTGCTTTGAGCTTAAAACAATAGACAAACAACAATAAGACAACACATCTAAAACAAGGATCACAAAGAAAATCAATGTTGAACATAGCTCACAATTTTTTAAACCAACTATCAAATTCAACATCAGGATTGATGATAAAACAAAAACTCAATGGATGATCTATTCTGAATCATAATTTGATCACTTTGCTAGGAAGATTCAACTTTTGTATCTTGATTTTTGTTATCATATCTCCTAAGCGACTCAAGGATGTCTTGAATTAGAGAAGCAAGGAAAGAGCATGATATTTTTCTTTGTCTATTGTTTGTGAGTGGATCATTAGTACTATGAAAATTTCTCATAGGACATGATTGGTAACATATCATTGAGGACATTTCGGATTTGCATAAGAAAGAAGGGTCAACTCTTGTATGTTTTACACAAGCAATACTCAAGTCATCTTGGTTCAATTATACCTCAATGCTTGCATCGCCTTGTAATATCAAAATCCATGTAAGTTGTACTAAGGTCATCATGGTTCAATTATACCATTGGTGTTTGTGCTAACTTTCAACAATTTAAAAGCTCAATGATGATACAAAGCACAACACAGTTTGGTTGACAGAATGACAACATTGTGTTTCTTAGGTTTGTGTGGCTAAGATAGATTGCATTCATATCATGTCTTGCATAATCATTCTTAGTCATCTCCATCACATGATTTTACAAGGTTGAAATTTTTTAACATGTTATTATTTCTCTTATTCAGGGATTAAGTACACTTGACATTAACAAAAGGAATCATCTTTCATATCATTGCATTTAGTCACATTCATTATCATTTTATTTAATTGTATTTCATATAGTAACATGCACTCATACATTTCATTTCATTTAGTAACATGCATTTATACATATCATTTCATTTAGTAGCATTTGCATTCATTCATTCATCTCATTTAAATACATTTTCACATTAGTGCATTCATTTAAGTAACAAGAGTGCATTACCATTAGTACATAAACTAAGTGCATTATTACATTTATCATATAAAATTAAGTAGCATGCATCATCATAAAAGCATACAACATCAAAAATATCACCATAATCCATATTCTACATTGCATAATCATTATCATGTTCAAATTTCATCATTGCATTATCATATACATTAACATCATATAGACATCTAACACATCTAGAATATTGTGAGATTTTGCCAAGATCAAGAGGCAATGGAAAGAACAAATAAGAGAGAACAAAATAGAATGACAAGAACAAAACTGTATTCTCATCAATATGCAAATGATCAACTGGATTCATACAAATACAATGAATATAGGCTTGCTTATATAGGCAAGGCCATATGGATGTATGAGCACACAAATATGACATGTGGCTCAATGAGAAACAAGGGTAGGTAAGAAATACTAAGGGTAGGTAGGAGAAATAATATAATATTCCACAAGAGGTGGATGACTCACTGAATGTGGAGTGTAATAGCAAAATAAGACCACAAAAGGTGGAATTTCTCCTACAAGCTCTATCCCTATGTGCACACTTCCCTAAGTGTCTCAAATCCAAACTACGAAGAGATGCATTATCCTAAGTTAACTTAAGTAAGTGTAATAACATTCAAAATGAATATTTATTTACACCAACAAATATAAATCATATGCATAATTAGGTAAAGCACATAGACATCTCATGCATATAGGAATCAAATACATCCACTCATCATAGAAGTAAATCATAAGGACATATCATCCATATAAGACTCACATGCATACATCCATCAAGTCAAGGAAGCATCACATCATAAAGCATGTAGACAACATATAGATCAATAGTCGCCACTGCATCTCATATAATCTCAAAACTAATCAATGTCAAGTGTACAAGGATATCACATCAATAATGAGAGATACATCAGAAATGGTAGGAATCATATAATATCCAAATAAATGTGTATATACATCAAAATTGTACAAAAGGTGTGGCAAATATGACACAAAGAGCTAAACTGTGCTCCCTCTAGATGCTATCGGTCTATTTGACCCTCCTGCTGCTACACCCCTAGCACCTGGGTCTCCATCAGATGGATCCCTATGAAGTGGACTTGTGACCCCTTGTCTCTTAGTCCATGACTGACTACGTCCTAACCTAGTACTCGTGGCCTGTGCATAACTCGAGGCTCATTGATATGCTAAAATGCTGGCATAATATAACTGCCTATAATACTCATTCTCTTGGGATGAGTGTTGAATCACCTTGATGGCCTCACCTGCACTAGTCCCCTCGACCACTGTTTGTATTCTCTTAATCTGAGGCTCTACCAACTCATATCTATCAATAACAACCTACCTCTCTACTATAAGGGAGGCAATCTGTCCCTGAACCTAGGCTAACTACCCTTATACCTATCTGAGCTATCCTTGCAATCCCTGTACCATAGTCCATAAAGCAGCTATGAGATCATTGCTGATGGGTGGGAACTCTAATTTGCACCTACCTCTGTCCTTTATGTGCCTGTGTTGGAGCCTGACTAGCAACACCTACTGCACCTATATCCTGCCTAGTAGCTCATCACATGCTTGTCCCTTGTGTAGGAGGGATCCCAATTCTCCTCCTTTGAGTTACCTGACATCTAATCCCTACCTGGAATTGCTGGCACCTACCCCAACTCTAATTTGCACCTACCTTTGTCCTTTATGTGCCTATGTTGGAGCCTGACTAGCAACACCTACTGCACCTATATCCTGCCTAGTAGCTCCTCACATGCTTGTCCCTTGTGTAGGAGGGATCCCAATTCTCCTCCTCTAAGTTACCTGACATCCAATCCCTACTTGGAATTGCTGGCACCTGCCCCAACTCCATCATCATCATATCATCATCGTCATCGTCATCGTCATCATCATCGTCATCATCATCATCGTCGTCATCATCATCATCATCATCATCATCATCATCATCATCATCATCATCATCATCATCATCATCATCATCATCATCATCACCATCATCATCATCATCATCATCATCATCATCATCATCATCATCATCATCAACAACATCATCAGCATCAGCATCAGCATCAGCATCAACATCATCATCAGCATTAACATCACCATCAACATCACCATTAGCATCATCATCATCATCATCATCATCATCACCATCATCACCGTCATCACCACCATCATCACCAACATCATCATCATCATCATCATCATCATCATCATCATCATCATCATCATCATCATCATCATCATCATCATCATCATCATCATCATCATCATCATCATCATCATCATCATCATCATCATCATCATCATCATCATCATCATCATCATCATCATCACCATCACCATCACCATAACCATCAGTACCCACATCACCATCATCACCATCAGCACCATCATCATCATCGTCATCGTCATCGTCATCGTCATCATCGTCGTCGTCATCGTCATCGTCATCGTCATCATCATCGTCGTCATCGTCATCGTCATCATCGTCGTCGTCATCATCATCATCATCATCATCATCATCATCATCATCATCATCATCATCATCATCATCATCATCATCATCATCATCATCATCATCATCATCATCATCATCATCATCATCATCATCATCATCATCATCATCATCATCATCATCATCATCATCATCATCATCATCATCTTGAGACAAGATAATTTGGGTACTACATGTACTACAAAATACTGTGAATACTCGATAGTCATCCCACCATCAATAAAACTAGTTACATAATCCCATATTTATGGTGCTAAACCAAAATACTATGCACACACCGCCTTGTATGATATGGTGGGACCCCTATTTGAAACATCTTGTTGTCAATGAGCATATAACGTTGCTCCATGTGGTACCCCCTATACACAACTATACTATCGATACATCTTCATATGAATGAATCTCTCTATAATGAAAGGTGTTCGTCCAACCAAATATCTAGAGGTAAAAACAAAAGGCATCTCTGTATCATCCTTCGACCATGGCTCACAATCTAAGTACGATTGGTATATAATTGAGTCTAAATCATCAAGCACCCGTTGCCAGTACTCCAATTTTCCCAACTTATGCTGGACAACAACACCGACATATCCAAAAACATATGGTCATCTAGTTGGTCACTCTTTGTTTGCCCAAGGGTCGGGTAATAGCTATATGTTCCCATGCCCAAACCTATAATAGTGTGACCATAGCTGATATGCTCATATCTCTACGATACACCACTTGATTAAGATCGTGATATAAGTGTGCAAACGTGTAGGAGCCCCAAGCATACCGAGTACCCTCTGTAATCATGTTCTCTAATACTTGTCCCCAGTCAATTGAGAGTCCCTTCGACCTATGGTCGAGACATAAGAAGCGTACAACAAATCCAACAAGTACTAATGGTAGTGGCTCATACAAATCTACCATCTCCTACTATGGGATCTCATAGCCGTTAATTTGATCATCATCAAAAAATCTGCCTCAGAGTCTCTGTACCTCCCTCCTCAGTGTAATTATATGGGACCAAATCTCCAACCACAGGGATCCTCAGAATCTGGTAAACAACCTCAGGAGTGGCTGCCATCTCACTAGTTGCCAGATGAAAAGTGTTGGTGTTGCTATGCCACCTCTCAACCAATGCCATCAATAATCCCTTGTTAATCCTGTACCAGAGCATCTCGACGAACAAAGATAATCCACATGTAGCAATGATATCTAAATCCACCTACACCAGATGAGGGATTAATATTTAATTCTTCAGGTATGGCTCCTGAGACTGTAGTACTCCTAAATTCTCCTACAATCATAAAATATCGCAAATCAACATTTGACCAATCAGTTTATCTATCAATCTAATTAGCTCAGGTGAGATTTCAATCAATCTCGTTGAGCATCTATCATTTATTCTCATTCATCATGAGATCAATCATCATTCATCCTATTAGAAATCAACACAATGAAAGCTGTTGCAAACGAAAAATTTCAAAATCAAGGAGAAAAAATAAAATTTCCATCATTCTGGTGTGGATGCGCTAAAACAATGCTTTTATGCGCTAGAAAAAACTATCTATACGCTAAAACAATCTTTAATTACGTTAATCTAATCATCCTATGCCCAAAAATAACACATGCACTAAAGAAACCTATATTTACACTAGCAAACTAATCTTATGCACTAAACTACTGCCCTAGATCTTCATGTGCTAAAATAGAAAACTTAAGCGCTAAAACACAATTCGAATGCGCTAAATCACTAAATTTCATGTTTAAACATAAAAAACGTGTTGTTTAAAAAAAAAAATTCAACTAAAAGAGGATTTTCAAGCTACTTAGCGAAGGTCCATATGCAATGGGTCACTTATATCACCTAACTTGCTCGAATCGATGAGTATGGTATGGGATAACCATTTTGGCTCCAACCTCTCTTTTCAAATCATAGGGTGAAAATGGATTTAAATGATCAATCTTTTTTACTTTTTACCTTATTAAGGGGTGAAAAGGGGTAATTATGTAGGGTAACTTTTTCCACTTGCCTAATCAATTTAATTAGCAACATCAATTATTCAATTTATCGGGAGATGAATCGATTGTAAAATCATAAAAATTCAAAAATTCTTTAAAAAATAAAAAATTAATCAAAAGCATAGAATGTGGTGCATCTTTTAAATTCAAAAAATATGAAACCATTTGAAAGTTATAGATGTTTTCCAATCAAACCATCAATTAGGACTTTAGTCATAATTCATATAGAAAATCAATAATAATTATTTATTAAATTCAAAATAAGTAATTTATATTGGTGGAAAGCTAACAATTTATCTAATAAACCCTTTTCGTTTCATTAATTTTGGGAAAAAAAGTTGCTACCCACATGGGCGAAGTCTGAAAGATCAAGGAAAACTTCTAAACACATTTTTTGTGTTTGATTTTCTAGGTTTGGAACATCCAAGTCAAATCCCAAGGTTGTAGGTTTTTGTTAGAGAAAATGGATATCAATTGCTATTGGATATCTATCAGCAACAAATTTCTGTCAGCAACAGATGTTAGTAACAAATATTAGTTAGTATCGCATATTCGATGCTAATCGATATCCATTACTTTTGTCTATTTTTTAATTGTTTTATTATAAATAATTTGTTATTTCAACTATATATTTTGATATTTAATTTGTTAGTCTATAATGTATGATATATTATACTCTCTTATATAATTATATATAAATTTAATATATCAATATAAATTAGATATATTGTATTTAATATATATAAATATTTATATATATTACTGTAGACACCTATTTCTGTCCACTTGATTAAATAAATTTTATATTTGTTTAATTATCATTCATCCAACTATTAATTAAATTCGCTTTTAATTAATCCTTTCTCTTTTTTCAACTATTGATTAAATTAATATTTAATTAACTCTCCCCAACCCTCTTCTCCTATTAATTAAACAAATTATTCAATTTATTTAATTTAATTCACTTAACCAAATTCAGATATTTAATTAAATAAATAAATCATATTTATTTAATTAAATTCCCCCCTCACATTTAAATAAATATTTATTTATTTAAAATTCTTAAATCCCTCACCCACTCGCACTTTCTAGAAAATTCAAGTTGCACGCTAATCCTTCTCCTAATCATGTCTAAACCCCTATCATTAGCCTAATAACCCTCTAAGTGTTTGCACATTCCTAAACTAAGGGATTATAGAAGAGTCACTTCTCAAAACATTTAAGGCTCTTATAGAGCCTTAAAAGCCTTTTCTCTTCCACAAGCTAGCCCACATGGGTCTTTGACCAAACTAACCCACCTTTAACCCTTGGTTAGAGACTTATCCATTAACCCAACCATCCATGGTAACCCTCAATTCTCCTCAATCATTTAATACTTTTACCAATCTAATCCTTTAACCCTTGCATATTCATTTACCCCTTGGATAAAAGCTTTATCCATTAACCTAACCTTTACCTAACCACCCATGGTAACGATCATGTCTCTTCAAGCATTTAATGCTTTGTCCCTCTCCTCTAAAGCCTTCCCATGTTGACACTTGTAAACATGTGAATGGCTTGAAGGGGAGCACATGGATGACAATCCTAACCCTTCCTCATTCAATTGAATCTCAATCCTTCATTTGCCCCTTTCCTCTATAAATAGGACTCATTCCTTCATTATCATAGGTCTCTCTTACACACCCATAAATTATAGTAGCATTATTACTCTCATATAGATCTTAATTGCATAACATATAGATCATTTTATCATAGCAATCATTCTTTAGGTTGTCATTCTGAAAATCAAGTGCTCAATGATCTGAGAGCAAAACCATGACCTTAGAGATAGAGAACAATGAAACTTCTTTGAATGATTGTTTGCTTAATTTTCTTATTAATTACATCCTTAGATATAATGTTTCATTGGTGTGTCGTTTACACTATTGTTTATCAATTGACACATATTTGTACACACAATTACTAATAAATATAATACGATATAATTAATATTAATCTAATATATATTAAAAATATTAAATACATGCTTGATATAACATTTTATATTAAATAAATTATATTTCCCTCTATCCCTCTTATACTCTCTCTTTTGGATACACTTTCCCTTTGTCTACAGGTCTACCTCTATCGCTATTTCTTCCACCTTACACTTATTTGCACCCAACTCTCCTCATCTCTCTCTCTCTCTCTCTATATATATATATATATATATATATATATATGTAATACTTTTGTCTTGAGATCCCAACCTCCCTCCTCTCCTACTAGACCCCTCTCCTTTTCTCTCTACCTCTCTCCCCTTCTCTATGTTCTTAGATCTTTACCTAGATCCCATCATGCCCTTCTCTCACTCTCTCACCATATCTCCCTCTCTTCCTTTGTTGACACTTCCCCTTATCCCCCTCTCCTCCTACCTCCTAATTACCCCCCCCCCCCTCTCTCTCTCTCTCTCTCTCTCTCCATTTCATTCTTTTTTCCTTCTCCAGGTCTCTCCTTACCATGCTCTTCCTCTTTGTTTGTTTTTATGTCTTTCTCCCCCTGGGAACCCTCCCCCTAATTAACCATCTCTCTCTCTCTCTCTCTCTCTCTCTCTCTCTCTCTCTCTCTCTCTCCCCTCACTTTATATATAATAAAATGTATAATATATATTATTATATATAATAAAATATATAATATATATAATATAATATATATTATATATAATATAATATATAATATAATATATTATATTACACACACATAATATAATATAATATAATATAATATAATATATAATATATAATATAATATATAATATATAATATATAATATATTACACACACATATGTGTAGACTCTAAAAATCAGTATCACTTACATTCTTCATTTTTAACCTAATTGCATGTATAATCTTCATTATTCGCGTGATCCCATCCTATTTGATCTTTTCCATTTTCTGTTTGAATTGTTTCAATTTCTTACCATCTTGAGTTTGGGGTTTAATTTTACCCTTAACTTCATCCCCTTTGTGTCAAATCTTTCCCTTTTCATTTTTGCGATGTTGATTTGCCTAATTTTGTCCCAATTAGGGTTTTTTGCTCTTGATTCGGTCTTGTTGTTTTGCCTTTTCCATTTTCTATCCAGATAATTTCATTTTCTTCCTATTTCAAGTTCGGGATTTCATTTTATGCTCAACTTCATTTCCTTGGTGTCGGTTCGTTCCCCTCTTGATCCAGTGATGTCAATTTTTTACCTAAACCCCTGTCTCAATTTAGGGTTTTTCTCTCTTTTTGGTCCTATCACTTCCCACTTTCCATTTTCTATCTCGTTGGATTCATTTTTTCCCTATTCCTATTTTATGGTTTCATTTTGGCCTTCTTTCTTTCCCAATGACATTACATTCGTCCCTTTTCCATCCGTTGACTTGCTTTGATTTGGTTTACCTGTTGTTGCTCGATTTAACCCAATTTGACATAATTTTCCCATTTTTCGCTGAAATCTTTCCATTTTCTATCCATTAGCCCTTTTAGGTTTAATTAATTAAGCCTTCCCTTTTTGCTATTTTTTCTTCTTTTAATATTTCATCAATTAACCATTCCATTTTAAAATTAATTAAATAATTATATTATTTAATTAATTTTGAATTTCACATTTTAATTAAATAATCTTTAATTATTTAATTAAATGTTCAATTTATATGCCCTAAAGTTGAATAATTTATTTAAATTATTCAATTAGTTAATTATGTCATCAAAATTAAACAAATATCTTTGTTTTTTTATTTTTTTAATTATCTTCTCACATGAGGATAATATCTGCTTTTTAATTTTTAATTGCCTAATATCCTCTTTGATTTTAAAAAATCTATCATTTTGAAAATATCTCATTCATTTTAATTTTTAAATAAAAAATGAGGCATGCGTCCTCAGAAAATCTACTTTATTTTCTTTTTCTTTGCTTTTTCCTCATCACCTTCATCCTTCCTCGAATGGCAGCTTTACTGTACACTCAATCTGGTCCATCCACCCGATCTAAAATATTTTCAATCTCGTCCATTCGTCAAGTCTCCGATTTTCTATAATTTGAGACTCCCCTTTCAATCATTTCAATTAACATTTCTATTGTCATTCTGTCAAATTGTCTAGCAAGCATCTAACTTTATGCATCTTCACTCTATCAATTTAGTTTTTGAGTAATCATCTAACTCTATCATTTAGCAATCATCTTGTGATCAATCACACTTCTAGTAAATCTCGCTATCAACCTTGCTTTCTTCATTCGTGCACCTTGTATACAAAAGCGACAAATCCGCATTGGAGATGAAAGAAGAGACAACGAGGCCGCGTTGAAGAAATGAGATGGCAACGATGCTTATTTTCATGTTTTTTGATTATGTTGGTAAGATGAGGATAGATTATTATGCTTTGATTAAGTGTTTCATGATCAACATAATTGCATTATTTTTGTTTGATTTGTGATTCTAACTATTTTTGAAATCTTTTCCGTGTCTACAATACACACACACACACATGTATATATATTTATACACACATACACGTATGTGTATACATATATATACATGTGTGTGTATGTATATCTACACACACACATATATACACATATATGTGTATGTATGTACGCATGTGTGTATGTACGTACACATGTATGTATGTATGTATACATCTATGTATGTATGTACATACATACATACATACATACATACGTACATATACATATATATGTACATATATATACATGTGTGTGTATGTATATCTACATACACACATATATATACACGTAAATGTGTATGTATGTACGTACACATGTATGTATGTATGTATGTATACATCTATGTATGTATGTACATACATACATACACGCATATGTACATACATATATATATGTACATATACATACATACATATGTACATACATACATGCATGCACGCACACACACACATATGTATATGTATGTATGTATGCATGTATGTATGTGTAGTATTTATACATACATATATGTATATATATCTATGCATATATTTATGTATATGTATGTATATATATGCATATATGCATACATACATATACATACATATATATATGCATATATGCATACATACATATACATACATATATATATGTATGTATGTATATACATACACACATACATATATATAGACACACACACACACAAATACATACATATATACATATATACATTGTTGGAAATATGAATGAATTGATTATGTGTTGCATTGATGTTTTTGTCATTGATGTCAATACTAGCTGTTATGGTTGTTTAGCAACTTCTGGTAGAAGGATTGGATTGGGAAGATTATCAGTTGATTGTTACCTGTACGATCTGAATGATGGAATAAGTTTGTATGAATATATATATATATATATATATATATATATATATACATACATATATATATATGTGTATATATATGTATATGTATGTGTGTGTATGTGTATGTGTATACACACACATACACATACACATACACATACACATACACATACACATACACATACACATACACATACACATACACATACACATACACATACACATACACATACACATATATACACACATATATATGTATATGTATATGTATATATATATATGTATATGTATGTATATGCGTATACACACAAATACATACATATATACATTGTTGGAAATGTGAATGAATCAATTATGTGTTGCATTGATGTCAATACTAGCTGTTATGGTTGTTTATTGACTTCTGGTAGAAGGATTAGATTGGGAAGATTATCAGTTGATTGTTACCGACATGATCTGAATGATGGAATAAGTTTGTATGAATGGTTCATATGCTTCTAAAGTATGTTTTAGTCAGTTGGTATTGTCTTGATGATCGGATGCTATCTTATGTTCTAGTAAGCCTGATTTGTAGGTCCGATAAGGGTTTCACCGACAAAGCTTTATTGAAGATCTTTGATATAATGCATAAGTGGTGTTGGTGCGGCTTCTAGAAGGGATTCAGGATGCTGATGGTGATTGTGTTCATGCCTCAACTTATTGGTGTCATTTCTTTGGTGTGTGTGGATCTAATTTAGGTTTGGTGCTATCTAGGTTATGGACTGGTTTCATGAAACATTTTGATGGATTCTTCCGATGTGCTTTCAGGATGCTTTATTGATTGGATGATATTTGTTTGGCCTTAGGCTAACATGTTTTATGATTTTATTTTAGGATTATGTAATGGATCTATTGAATTATCATTTGGGTGGATGACCTAATTGTTTAGGTCTAGGGTTTGTATAAATATATGTAAGATCTCATTGTAGATCATATGCAAGGAGTGAAGACAGTAATAATCATATGCAGAGGATTTGGTTGATCATAGGTGATCAAGTTGGGTTTATGTAAGAGGTTTTAGACCTCCAATATTGAGCTTAACCAAAACTGTACTCAGGCATAAGAGATGCTATACTTGCAGTTCAATCTTCATCTCGAATTATAGTCCAATGTTTTTTGCAGTCAGTGAGGATCCTTTTGTGATGAGCAGTGCGCTTTAGGTTGTTGTACTTCCTGCATGTGCAGGCCCCTTATTGTAATATTTATTCATCTGATCAGTGGATAGATATTGTGGGTCTCCAATCCCACCATGGTTTTTCCTCTTTGAGGTTTTCCACGTATAAATTTGTGGTGTTATGGTGTTCATCTTTGTGGTTGCATTGTTGCTTATTGTTATATTCTTTTATGTTTACTAGTTGCTGAGTTGTAGTATTAATAAGGTTAAATTTCTCCATTCTGGTAGAATACCAATTCAACCCCCCCTCTCAGTGTTCTTGGATTCCAACAATTGGTATAAGAGATTTGTGCCTCAAAGGAAGCCTAATAGCTTGAGGAAGATCTTGAATCCAGAATCCATAGAGATGTGTTTGAGGCAGTAGCTTAAAGTTGCTCTTGAAGATTTTGAAGCTAAAAAATTTAAGAACATAAAGCTAGAAGATGAACTTAGGTCTTGGATTTGAGCATGGAGAAAGCTCCGGTACTGAAAATTAGGATGACACATTCGATCAGAAGGTCAACCAGAACGAGAGGTCACTGATAAGACAACCCCTGTACATAAATTCAATGGTAGATGTTTTTTTTGTAATACATTTGGTCATATGGCAAGACATTGTTGAAATAGAGCAAATCAGGATAACAATGCAGTTCTCGGTCAATGTTCAAATTGTAAAAAGTATGGTCATAAGACAAAATATTGTAGAATGAATGTGAAATGTCATGCATGTGGAAAGTTTGGACATATGGCTCATCAATGCAAGTCAAGGAATGGTCAAGGTTATAGTATGGAAGTTCAAAAGAATAATATCACTTGTTATGCATGTAACAAAGTAGGACATATTGCTAAGTTTTGCAAAAGAAAGAACCTACTGGAAGGAAGTGATAAATCTGATAAAAAAGGAAAGAATAAGGTTGATGAAATTTGAAAGGAGGATGAGAAGAAGTGGGTTATGAAGTCTGAGGCTCAACCAGAAAAATCAATTGCCCCATAAGTTCATTTGGCTAAAGGATATACCCCGGTTACTCAACCAACAGAGCAAAATGTTCCTGCACTGGCAGGAAACTCATTCGATAACTAAGGCATTCGCCTTAGGGGGAGGCAAATTAATGACAGAGCTTGCATTTCCCCTGGTAGTGATCTGAAAGCCCATTTTAGATCTTTGGAGAAGTCAATTTGAAGGTTAAACGATGAAGATTTGTTGGATCTTCGATCTGGTTTGGTTTACCGATAAGTCACTTTATGAGTTATGGTTTAGTCTTACATCTACAATTAAGTATTTCAGAATCTTTGACACTGAATTGAATGTTTGATCCTAGATGTGATGAAGGGATATTTCTTGGTTATTCTAATAAAATCAAAGCACATAGATGTTATAACAAAAAATTGTAGAGAATTGTGAAGATTATTAATTAGAACGTATAAGTGAGAACCGAAAGTGGAGATGATCTTAATTGAACTGGTAGTGCCTATACCAGAGCATAATGTTGAACCAGTTACCCCAACAACATTAGAAAATTTAATAGTAACTAAAGATCAGAGCAGAGAAACAAAATTTCAGAAGACTCCTAGGTATGTAAGGTTGAATCATTTAGATAATTGGACAAGAAGAAGGTTGGCAGTTGATGAGGTACGTTTAATTTCTCAAGTTGAACTGACATTAGTGGATGAAGCTTGAAAGGATGAATGTTGGATGTAAACTATGGAAGAGGAATTGGATCAGTTAGAAAAGGACAATACATGATTGGTTTACAAAGGATATTCTCAGAAGGAAGAAATTGATTATGTTGAATCCTTGCTTCGGTAGCTAGGATTTTCAGATATTTTCAAGGATTTTCTGGAATGGTTTTTGGTTTATGAGGATTTTACACTATGAGCATATTCAGATGCGGATTGGGATAGAGATATAGGTAACCAAATAGGCTCATCTGGTGAAGCTTTCTTTCTTGGAAAGAAACTTGTTTCATGGATCAACAAGAAGCAGTCATGTACTTCTTTATCTATTGCTAAAGTTGAGTATGTTGTTACTATTACTAACTGTACACAAGTTCTATGGATGAAGCAAATGTTGAAGGATATAAGGGTACATTGCAATGAACCGATAGTTATTCACCATGATAACTCTGCTGCTATTGACATATCAAACTGTCTGATATTTCATTCTAAGACAAAGCACATTTCTATCAAGTATAATTTTCTGATGGAGAAGGAAATGAAGTTAGATTGGTTTGAGGAATCATTTGAGTACTTCAAAGATAGATTGGGAGTTTCTATCCCTCGGGTAGAGACTTGAGTGATGCTGATTGGCATCAATCCGATATGCATTTACAGGGGTTCTATTCATTCTGGATTGATGAGTTGGTGCTACTACTCAGGGGGAGTAGTCAACTGTGTGGTTCAAAGGCTTTTCTTTGGTGTTTATGTTAGATTTTTGGCATTGATGTCAAAGGGGGAGATATATATGTGAAAAACAAAGCTTAACAGAGATATCAGTCTAAGGGGGAGATTGTTGGCACAAGGAGGGGGAGATTGTTGGCTGTCTTCCATAGGGGGAGACTTGTTTGGCATTTTTTGGCACTTGGATGTTTTTTTACATCTAGTGTTGCCATCATGCCAAAGGGTGAGATTGTTGGCAATATGAAGGAATTGGTTTTGTGTTGCATTGATATTTTGTCATTGATGTCAACACTAGTTGTTATGGTTGTTTACCAGCTTCTAGTAGAAGAATTGAATTGGGAAGTTTATCAGTTGATTGTTACTGGTACGATCTGAATGATGGAATAAGTTTGTATGAATGGTTCATATGATTTTGAAGTATGTTTCAGTTAGTTGGTATTGACTTGATGATCAAATGCTATCTTATGTTCTAGTAAGCCTGCTTTGTAGGTCTGGTAAGGGTTTCACCGATAGAGCTTTATTGAAGATCTTTGATATAATGCATAAGTGGTGTTGATGTGGCTTCTAGAAGGGATTCTGATGGTGATTGTGTTTGTGCCTCAACTGATTGGTGTCATTACTTTGGCATGTGTGGATCTGATGCAGGAGCATCCCCGGTTCACAACAATCTTGCATCAACCAAAAACATTTTCTTTTCTATTTTGTTTGTAGTTTCAATTTTTCCTTGTGTGTACCGGTTATGGCTCACTAGTTCCTGTGGAGTTGGATTCTACTTGAAGACTTGATTACCCTTCTTTCTTTCTATCCACATCTCATTTGGATCACTTTCTGACAAGATATCGCTACTAGTTTCCTTGATAGTTTCTTGTTACTGGTTGTTCCTTTGTTACCAGTTACCTAAGACCTATTCAAGTGATCTACCAGAACCCATTCCGATGCTTGCGGAGTCTTGCACATTGATCTCAATGTTTCTTGGCATGTGGACAACCTTTTGCATTTCATCCTTTGGATTTTTTGGAAGAATCTCTTGGCGAAGGCTGCCCTCTTTCATTTCTGCATGTTAGGGTTTGGATCCTTTTGGGCTAACCAGATCCTTTGGATAGATATATATATTTGTAATCATGCTTTAGAATGAAATCAATAAACTCAAAGAATCAAGAAGTATCAGATAGATAGACTGTGCCTAGAAGATAGATCTTTTGATTCAAGGTCTCGGTGTGACCTATTCTACCAGGCTTGTGTGCCGATATGTGGTAACCTGATTGTTACCAGTTGGATGTAGTTAAATATCATGCAATAAAATAGTTTGTTATGATCGGTTTGGATTGATCTCCTCGAGGTCCCTCCTCATCAGTGATTGCTTCAAGTGGTATCAGAGTGAAGTTTGTTCTGGAGATTACGTGTCTTGAATCTTGTTGTAGGGTGGTGGATTGCGGATCCAACCTGCAATTACAGAGGACTAGCGTGGATCAATGGCACGAAGAGGAACTAGGAATGGTGGAGCACGTGGGAATGCAAATCCTACTGTAATAGAGATGTTGTGAGGAATAACAACCTAGATAGAAGCCGTGGAGACAACCCAGAGAAGAGGCTGACATGTTGAGGATGTGAGTGAAGATGAAGGAGAAGAAGCCCCGACAAAACAAGTGAATCTACCGACAGTTGATCTGGAGGAGGAAAGGTTTTTAAGGGTTTTGAGTAGGGCAAACACTAAACCTCATTTTACCCCACCATAATATGATGGGAAGTTAGATTCAGATGAATTGATAGATTGGATCTTGGAGATGGAGAAGTATTTTGATTTTGAAAACACTGTAGAAGAGAGGAAGGTGAAGTATGCCTATACCTGGTTGAAGGGTCATGCATATTTTTGGTGGGAGCACTTGCAAGTTGATAGGCAAAGAAGAGGTAAAGAAAAGATTAAAACGTGGGATATGATGATTGCTAAGTTAAAATCAAAGTTTGTCCTGACAAATTATCAAGTAGATCTGTTCCGAAAGTTGCAGAATCTAAGACAAAAGCAATCTAGTGTGAAGGAGTCCACCAAAGCATTTTACAAGTTGAACATTAGATTTGGACATGCTGATGATGAAATTGAACAAATTGCTAGATATTTGAATGGATTGCAGATGTCTATACAAGATGAATTGAGTATGATCAAATTAGAGAGTGTTGAAGAGGCTTACTAGTATGCAATAAAGGCTAAATAAAATTTGAATAAGAGGCATGAGAAGAGATAGAGAGGTAGAGGTGGAAGGTTTACCAGAGGAATATTTCAAGGAGGAAGAGGATACACTAGAGGAAGAGGAACTAGTATAGATCATAACAAGGACAAGGAAGTGAGAAAAGAAGGTAATTTGTACTAGAAGGATGATATAAATTTCTATCGGAGGAGAGAACCAGATGGTTACCAGAATGAGAACTTTGGAAGACAAGACAAAAGAACATTCAGTGGAACCTATTTTAAATATGGAGGAGAGGGACACCGTCAATTTGAATGGAAGAAGTCAGAGACTACCAGAAGAGCAGAAGTAGTGGAAGAGAACCCCATTGGATCAGACAATAAACCGAAAGATGGAGAACTGTTGATGATGAGGAGAGATTTGTGTCATACCAGAGAAGATAAAGAACCCTTGGAGAGGAATAACCCGTTTAAGATCAAATGTAAGGTATCCAGTAAGTGTTGTAAAGTTGTTATTGATAGTGGTAGTTTAGATAATCTTGTTTCAAAAGAGATGGTGAATAAGTTGAAATTGGAGAGATTGAAACACCCTAAGCCTTACCAGATAGCATGGATTCAGGATGAACATAAGTTGTTAGTAAGTGAACAGTGTTTAGTAAAATTGAAAATTGGGAATTATCATGATGAAGTTTTGTGTGATGTTATGCCTATGGACATTTGTCATGTTTTTTTGGGAAGACCTTGACAGTTTGATAGATAGAAAATACATGATGAGAGGAAGAATACATACACTATTGTGGCCAATGGGATGAAGCAAACCTTGTTGCCTTTGGAGGAACCTTTGAAGAATGAAGTCTGTACAAATACTAGAATTTGTCTTGTAGATGGAAGGAAGTTCATGGATGGACTGAGACATGAGAATGTGTGTTTTGCCTTAATTCCTAAGAAGACTGAGAGACTGGAACCGGAAGGAGAACACCTGACAGAGATAAGAGATTTGTTGATAGAATATGAGGACATCATTTCAGATAATGTACTTGATGGATTGCCACCTATTAGAAGTATTAGCTATTGCATGGACTTAGTTCACGGAGCTAGTTTGCCTAACAAAGCTACGCACCTGTTAACACTGACAGAGAATGAAGAACTGAATAGACAAGTGCAAGAGCTATTGAATAAATGTTTGATCATGGAAAGTCTGAGCCCTTGTGCAGTACTAGCAGTATTGACACCTAAGAATAATGGAGAGTGGAGGATGTGTACCAGTTCAAGAGCAATAAACAAGATCACAGTGAAATACTAGTTTCCCTTGCCTAGGATGGATGACATAATGGAGTGTTTCAGTGGAGCAAAGTACTTTACAAAGATAGATTTGAAGAGTGGATATCATCAGATTAGAATGGTTGGTGATGCCTTTTGGACTAACTAATGCACCAAGTACTTTCATGAGGCTGATGAATGAGGTTTTAAAGAAATTCTTGGGTAAGTTTGTTATTGTGTACTTGGATGACATTCTGATTTTTAGTAAAACAAAAGAGGAGCATTTGTTGCAGTTATGACAAGTTTTGAAGAGGTTGAGAGAAGAAAAGTTACTGATCAATATCAATAAGTATACTTTCATGAAGGATGAGCTAGTCTATTTGGGCTTTGTGATATCTGAGGATGGTTTGAAGATGGACCCTGAGAAAGTGAAAGCCATTATTGAGTAGCCTACGCCAGAAAGCATTGGAGAGGTAAGATCATTTTATGGATTTGCTAGTTTTTATCGGAAGTTTATCAAAAATTTCAGTTCAGTTTGTAATCCTATGACTAAGACCATGAGGGGAGATAGGAAGGAATTCAAGTGGACCACTGAAGCAAACAAAATTTTTGAGTTGTTGAAGCAAAAAGTGATTAAGCAACCTGTGTTGGCTTTACCGAATTTCAATATGGTATTTTAAGTGGATTGTGATGCAAGTGGAACAACAATAGGAACAATTTTGAGTCAAGAAGGGAGAACAATAGCATATTTCAGTGAGAAATTAAAAGATGCCCAGAAGAGATATTCAGTATATGATCAGGAATTCTATGCCATAATTCAAGCCTTGAAGAAATGGAGACATTACTTGCTGCCTAAGGAGTTTGTGTTGTATACAAATCTTCAAGCTTTACAATATTTGAACAGTTAGAGTAAGTTGAATCAGAAACATATGAGACGGGTAGAGTTCTTGCAGAGTTACACCTTTGTGTTGAAACATAGAAGTGGGAAATCTAACAAAATTGTTGATGCATTGAATAGGAGAAGGAATTTGCTGATAGAGATGAGTGTGATAGTATTAGGTTTTGAAGATTTGAAGATCTTGTATGATGAAGACCCAGATTTTGCAAAACCTTGGAAAGCATGTAGAGTACCAATTATGGTTGATAGGAGCAAATGGTTGGATTACTTCATTTAGGATGGGATGTTATTTAAGGGAGTTTAGTTGTGCATACCTAAAAGTTCCATGAGAGAGAACTTGATAAAAGAGAAGCATAGTGGAGGTTTATCTCGACACTTTGGCATTGATAAAATAGTTGCATTGGTGAGTGAGCAATATTTTTGGCCCTAGATTCATAAGGATGTTAAGAGATATGTGCAGAGTTGTAGAGTTTGTCAAGTTGCAAAAGGTGGTAGTCAAAATGTGGGATTGTATAAACCTTTGATAGTACCGGTAAGACCTTGGGAGGATATAAGTATGGATTTTGTACTTGGCTTACCTTAGACATCGAGGGGGAATGATTCTATATTTTTGGTAGTGGATGGATTTGCAAAGATGGCTCATTTCATACCTTGTAAGAAGACATCAGATGCATTGCATATAGCAGACCTATTTTTCAAGGAAGTGGTAAGATTGCATGGATTAGCTAAGAGCATAGTTTTAGATAGAGACACTAAGTTTGTTGGTTATTTTTGGAGAACACTTTGGAAGAAGATGAAGGCAGATTTGAAGTTCAGTTCTACTTTTCATCCACAGACTAATGGACAGATAGAAGTAGTTAACCAGAGTTTGGGAAACTTGTTGAGATGTTTAGTGGGAGATAAAACCGGAAGTTGGGATTTGATCCTTGCACAAGTAGAGTTTGCCTATAACAATTCAATGAATAGAAGTATCGGAAAAACACCTTTTGAGATTATTACCGGAGTGCATCCCAAAGGAATAGCAAAATTGAGAGACATTAGTAGTGAAGACTAGAAGAGTTCAGAAGCAGAAGAATTTGTAGATCACATGGCAACATTGCATATTCAGGTTAAACAACATTTGGAAGACATGAATAGAAAATACAAGGAGAAGGCAGATGAGAAGAGGAGACATAAGGAATTTGAAGTTGGCAATGAAGTGGTGGTCTATTTGAGAAAAGAGAGATTCCCAGTTGGAACTTATAATAAGTTGCAGATGAAGAAGTTTGGACCTTGTAAGATCTTGAGAAAGTTCAGTTCTGGAAATGCATATGAAGTGGATCTACCAGATAGTCTAAGTATTTCACCTATATTCAACATTCCAGATCTTCGTGAGTACCATGAACCAGAATTCAGTGAGGATAGTATTGTAGACTTGGACTGATCTCCTCGAGGTCCCTCCTCACCGATGACTGCTTTAGGATATAATTTAGGTCCGGTGCTATCTAGGTTATGGACCGGTTTCATGAAACGTGTTGATAGATCCTTTTGATGTGCTTTCGGGATGTTTTATTGATTGGATGATATATGTTTGGCCTTAGGCCAACATGTTTTATGATTTTATTTTAGGATTATGTAATGGATCTACTGAATTATCATTTGGGTGGCCGACCTAATTGTTTAGGTCCAGGGTTTGTATAAATATATGTAAGATCTCATTGTAGATCATATATAAGGAGCAAAGAATGTAATAATCATATGCAGAGGATTTGGTTGATCATAGGTGATTGAGTTGGGTTTATGCAAGAGGTTTTAGACCTCCGATATTGAGCTTAACTAGAACTGTACTCAGGCATAGGAGATGTTATACTTGCAGTTCAATCTTCATCATGGATTGTAGTCTGATGTTTTCTGTAGTGAGTGAGGTTCCTTTTGTGATGAGAAGTGTGCTCTAGGTTGTTGGCCTTCCTGCATGTGTAGGCCCCTTATTGTAATATTTATTCATCTAATCAGTGGATAGATATTATGGGTCTCCAATCCCATCGTGGTTCTTCCTCTTTGAGGTTTTCCACATATAAATCTATGGTGTTATGGTGTTCATCTTTGTGGTTGCATTGTTGCTTATTGTTATATGCTTTTATGTTTACCGATTGCTGAGTTGTATTAATAATGTTAAATTTCTCCATTCTGGTAGAACACTGATTCACCCCCCCCCCCCCCTCAGTGTTCTTGGATTCCAACATACATATATGTTTATATGTTGAAAATATGAGTTTTTATTGTCATTGATGTCACACTTGTGTGCATTGATGACAAATGTGAAGATGAAGTTGTAGATGTTCAGTTGTGATTTTAGTATAGTTGTGGTCATTGTTATCAATCTGATTATCACTTTCCATATATGGCCCAAAAATGACTGTTCAGATGTTGTTGTGAAGTCTGGTGGTGATATTGAGTGAGTATGTGTTATTTTTAGAATGTGATAGTATTAAAAGTTGAATTATGCACAAAAAAGTATTTAAAGTCTTTATGAGAGAATGCTCCTCCGCATTCTTCCTTTTTTGAAGATGATGTCTTGTGGTTCTATATTTAATGTCTAGGCTTTATGGATGTTGCACTTTTATGTTTTCAAGTCCTCAATGGTTTAGGTGTTGAAGTTGGTTGTTGTAGTTTGCTAATAGTGAGGCTCTCTATCAGGACTAGTCTAGAGAATTCTCTACATTTCTTCATAGTGTTACTTCAAGTGTTGTGGCTTGGAGGACACATTTATATTGCTTGTACAATGTTCCAATTCAAAATTTATGTGTTGGTTTGCTTTGCAAGTGAAGTTATGTTAGACTGTTGTTTGACGTTATCTATTGTGTTGGTCTTTGGCCAACTTAGTTGGTTCATCTTATTTAGATCATATTATTTTGGTTCAAATATGCATTGGAGGTTGAGTTAAGATGTTGTTATGGGTCTTATCATGGTGTGAATATCCACATTAAGCTACTTGCCTGGATAAGGTTTTTGGCCAACTGGTTAACATACTTAATTATTTATCTACAAATTATGTTTGATGCATACTTTGGAGGATGTGTTGGTGTGTGTGGTTCATTTCAATCAACTTAGGAAGAGATTTGATGTATTTGGGTGCCCTTTATCTCCTGGAGTGGACCGCATTTAGTGCATTTTCTCATGGTGGTTGATTTTATGTAATCTATGTATATTTTGTTTGTGGCCAACCTAGTTGAGTGTTTTAGTGAATAAGCTGATATAATTAGATGTGCAGATGTGTGAATTATGGTGTGGATTGATTGAGGACGATGTAGAAGTATATGTGTGGAAGAAGAATTGTGAATACTAGTTTGTTGTGCATTTATAATCAATGGATCCTACTTAGTTCAATTCATCATTTCTCATGGCTTGTCAAAAGACAATGAGTTCTTTTGGTAGCTTGTGAAAATTTGTATCTTGTCTTGGGATCATGCATCTCATTAATGCAAGTCCATTGTATGTTTCCTTAAGGTTGTGCATCTTATCTTGCAAGTCCAAATCAGGAGTAAGGAGATTCTATGACCTTGTGCCTAAAACATCATATTTGCTGGATATTGTTGAGAAGTTTGTTGGAATGATGTTTTGTCATTGATGTCAACATATTCTTCTGTGTGTTCCAGTGTTGCAGCTAGATTAAGTGAGTTGTTTTGGTTAGTGTGTTCCAAATGAGTTGTTGTAGTTTAATGGGTTTTGAGATGCTTATCTCTAGTTGATTCAACCAAATTTTCAGTGATCTGCATGATGATTTGATCAAGTTGTGTGATCTGGTATTATGGTTGATATTCAGTTGTTTATGTTATTCAGTATTCTGGTTTGTGCTTCGCATTGCTCTAGAATTGCAATATCTTGGTTTGTGGATTTGACAAAGTGTTTAGGACATTTAGATGTGTCCTCAAATCAGGTGGTTCATGATTTGGAAGTCCGTAAGTGAATCTTTCAATTTGACAGTTAGTTGAGTTGATGTTCTTGAGGTTCGGTATAATGATGATGATGATTCTAGTAAGTGGTGATGTTGTGGTTGTTTATGTGGTGATTCACATTGCTTGTGGATGTTTCAATATTGTGTTCTATCCATGTTTTTGGTCCACATTGATCATTGTGCACGTTATTGATCATTTTTTTTTATCCAGTGGTGTTCTTTGTGTTATGTGACATTCTTAGTGGTTGTAGCGTGTTGCAGATGATCGAGACACGATTCTTGTTGGTGTTGCATGTTCAAGGAGTTGGTTTGGGTCCAAAATATGTCTTATCAATCATTGTTTTGGTCCGTGTGTGTTGTTGTAGCATGTGAGATTGTTATTTTGTAATTTGTGTTGAGGGTTTAGCCAACCTTGAAATATAGGTTGATGAATTTTATAAATACATGTAATATTCATTTGCGAGATGTATCTGCATGTGTGAATTTTTTTTTGATCACTCAGCAGTAGATGAGAAGAGTTGAGAAGTGTGATAGAGTGTGCAAAAGTGTGTAAGTGCAGAGTTTGAGTTTATGTGCTATTCAAAACTATAATCATGCATTAGGAGATGTTATTTTCTCAATTCTTGTAATCCAAATTGTTGTCCAAATCTTTTGTAAGGCAGTGAGCCTTCCCCAGGGTTGTAGCCCTTTGTTGGTTTGAGCAGTGAGCTCTCAGAATTGTTCTTGAATGCATGCACATTCCCCATTGTAATATTTCACTTACTCCTAACAAGGTATTATCTCATTGTGGGTAGGTTCCCACAATGTTTTTTCCCTTAACTGGGTTTTCCACGTCAAAAATCTTGGTGTTATGTGTTATTTATGTGGTGTTAATTTATGTATTAATTTTTAACAATAAGATTTGAATTTAAGTTTGAGTTGTGTAGAGTTTTGGTGCAAACTGATTCACCCCCCCCTCTTAGTTTATTGCATTGTTGCCAATAATTGGTATCAAAGGTAGATCCTCTAGAAGAAGCTTGGCCACTTGAGGAGATCCAGGATGGCAACCTTTGATTTTAAGAAAGATCATTCAAGATTTGATGGAACAAATTATACTCTCTGGAAGATCCATATGGAATGTCATTTGAGATGCATTGGTGAAGACTATTGGAAGATTACTAAAAATGTGTATGATGTTCCTCAGAATGGTCCTACCACTCTGGATGAGGTAAATGAAGCTGAATTCAATATTAGAGTGAAGGAAGAATTGTTGTGTTCCTTTACTTATTTTGAGATGACTAACATGATGGATTTGCAGACTGCTCATGAGATCTAGAAGAAGCTAGAGACTTTGTATAAAGGTGATAGTCATGTGAAAGTTGCTAAGTTGCAGAGCTTGAAGGGAAAGTATGAGATGATGAAGATGTGGGAAGATGAGAATATTACCTCCTTTATGCAGAGAGTTAATGAGCTTGTGTTGAATATCAAATGTTCTAGTGGAGTATTGGAAGAATCTGAGATTATGGCTAAGGTGCTGAGATCCTTACCTCTTACTTACAAGCACAAGGCTGTTGCTATTGAAGAGATTTGGATTGTGACAGATGTGACTAGAGATATGCTAATTGGAAAGCTTGCTACTTTTGAGTTGAGTGAATTCGGTAAAGTCCCTCCTAAATCTAAATATGCATTCAAAGATATTGTATCCAAGAAGCAAAAATATGATCCGGGAGAAAGTTGTACAAGGGTATATAGATATGAGAAGGAGATGGGAGAGATTGAAGAAGAAGAGAGAGAGATTGAAGAGATTGAAGCCTTGATTGCTAGAAGATTGCGTAAAGGTTTCGGTAAGTTACCTCTTAAATGTTTTTCATGGAATAGGATTAAACATTTTGCTTCTAGATGCCCAGAAATAGATAAAAATCCTAAGAAACCATTGAAGCCTTATAATCATAAATATCAGAAGAAGTATTATTTTGCTACAGATGAAGGTGTGACAAATGATGAGTCTGAGAATAGAAATTCAGGAGATGAATGGGTGTTTATTGCTATCAAGGAAGATGATCTAGTGACTGTTGATTCTACTAGTTGCATTGTTGAAGATAAAGCTTTGGCTGATAAAATTGAAGAGAAAGCTTTGGCTTCTAAAGTTGAAGAGAAAGATGAATGGGTTATTGATAGTGGTTTCTCTTATCATATGACAAGTGATAAGAGTAAGTTTGTGAGTATGGAAAAGTATGATAGTGGTATAGTAAGGTTTGGAGATGACAAAGCTAGTATAATTTGTGGTAGAGGTTCTCTTTCTCTTGATGGTAAGTATAACACTGATGATGTTTTGTAAGTTGAAGGTATAAAGCATAATCTTTTGAGTGTTGGACAAATGGTTGAAAAGGGATATGAATTGCAATTCAAGAATGGAAAACGTAAGATCTTGGGTAGCTTTGGAATAGAGATTGCATCAGGTATAAAGACTAAAGGTAATATATTTCACTTGAATGCTGGTGGTAAAAGTTATTTGATTGATCAAATTGATGAAAGTTAGTTGTGGCATAGAAGGATGTGTCATGCAAATTTTGACTGCATGGTTAAGATAAGTTCCACTCAAGTTGTGAGAGATTTGCCTAAGATTGTAAAGCCTTCTAATCCGGTATGTAAGGAATGCCAGTTAGGGAAGTCGACAAGAGTTCCTTTCAAAAGCAAACAATATACTTCTAATGGAATAATGGATCTTGTGCATACTGATCTATGCAGTCCTTCTAGGGTGAGAAGCTTGCAAGGTTATATGTACCTCATGTTGTTGATTGATGACTATTCAAGGATGATGTGGGTTACCTTCCTAAGGGAGAAGTATGAAGCATTGAAGAAGTTAAAAATTTTCAAAGCTATGGTTGAGACAAAGACTGTATTGAAGCTGAAGTGTTTGAGATCTTAAAGAGGTGGTGAATTTACCTCTGGTGAGCTCAATTCTTTTTGTGAAGAGCATGGGATGAAGAGACAATTATCTGCTCCATGGATCCCTCAGTAGAATGGTATTATGGAGAGGAAGAATAAAACAATTTAGGAAGCTACTAAAACATCGACGATTGAAGGAAATGTGCCACAAATCTACTAGAGAGAAGCTATGAGTACTACAATATATAATTTGAACTGAGTTCATATCAAAGGTGATACCGGTAAGACTCCTTATGAGTTATGGTTTGGTCTTGCTCCTACAGTTAGATATTTCAGAATTTTTGGTAGTAAATGCTATATCAGAAGAGATGAATATCTAGGGAAATTTGATGCTAGAAGTGATGAAGGAATCTTTCTTGGTTATCCTACGAAGAGTAAGGCCTACCGATGTTATAATAAGAGATTGAGAAAAATAGTTGAAACTGCTAATGTGAAGGTTGATGAAGGAGATGAGAGACAAATTAGATGCTTTGGTTATGATTCAGATGATCAGGATGTTAGTATAGATAAAGGAAAGCAAGTGTAGACCCAGAATCAAGTAGACTATTCCAGAAAAACTTGAGAATGAAGATGGAAATGCTAGTGCAGAAGAAAGAGTCCAAGAAAATCATAAAAATCCTAAGACTCCTAGGTATGTGAGATTGAATCATTCAGAAAATCAAATAATTGGTGATTAGAATAGAGGTGTGATGAATAGGAGAAGAATTGCTGAAGAGTTTCTTGATTTAGGATGTTGATGAAGCATGTAAAGATAAAAATTGGGTTGAAGCAATGGAAGAAGAACTAAATCAGATTGAAAAGATTAATACATGGATTCTAGTTCCTAGACCTAAGGTTAAAAATGTAATTGGAACCAAGTGGGTGTTTTAAAATAAATTGAATGAACAAGGTGAGGTTGTTAGGAATAAAGCAAGACTTGTTTGTAAGGGTTATTCATAGATGGAAGGTATTGATTTTGAGGAGACTCTTTTCTCTGGTAGCTAGAATTGAAGCTGTTAGATTATTTCTTACTTATGCAACTTACAAAGATTTTAAAGTTTATCAATGGATGTCAAGTAAGACTTTCTTAATGGCGAGCTGGAAGAAGTCTACATTGAGCAACCGAATGGTTTTCAGTTGACAGAGGAAAAGGATATGGTTTGCAGGTTGAAGAAAGAATTGTATGGGTTGAATCAAGCTCCTAGAGCTTGGTATGCTAGATTGGATAGATATTTGATGAAGCTTTAATTCAATAAATAAACTATTGATAATAATTTATACTTCAAAATAGATAATGATAACATCTTGATTGTTGAGGTATTTGTTGATGATATTATTTTTGGTGGAAATGATGGTTTGTGCAAGAAGTTTGCTGATGATATGCAAAATGAGTTTGAGATGTATATGATTAGTGAGATGAAATTCTTTTTGGGATTGCAAATTACTTAGTTGGATAAATGCATTTTTATATCTTAGTCTAAGTTTGTGAAGGAATTGTTGAAAAAGTTTGGTTTGGATGATGATAAGCTAGTTGGTACTCTTATGGTGACTGGATGTAAGCTAACAAAAGATGACGATTCTTCAAAAGCAAATCAAACTAGATATAGATCTAAGATTGGTGGTTTATTGTATTTGGCTTAGACTAGACCAAATATTATGAATGTTGTATGTCTTGTTGCTAGATTTCAAGCTGATACTAAGGAATCTCATATTGTTGTTGTTAAAAGAATTTTTTGATATTTGAAAGGAATTGTGGATTATGGTTTGTGGTATCCTAGAGATAATGAATGTACACAAAGTGCTTTTACAAATGTTGATTGGGCACATGATGTTGATGAACGAAAAAGTACAAGTGGAGGTGCATTTTTCCTTTGCAAGAGACTTATTTCATGGATGAGTAAGAAGTAAAATGCTATATCTTTGTCTACTGCGTAAGCCGAGTACATTGTTGCTGCTAGAAATAGTACATAGGTGATTTGGATGAAGCAAATGGTGAAAGATATCAAAATTATTTTTGATGAGCCTATTGCCATTTATTATGATAATTCAAGTACCATTAATATTTCCAAGAATCTGGTGTTGCATTCTAAAACTAAGAATATATCAATCGAGTTTCATTTCTTGAGAGAGAAAAGGTGAATGAGAAGGAAGCCAAATTAGAGTATGTTTCTACAAAGGAATGAATTGCAGATACTTCACAAAGCCTTTGCCTAAAGATACCTTTGATGAGTGAGACTACTACTCAGGGGGAGTAGTTTGTGATTGGTTTAGATGTTTAGTTTTGTGAGTTTGTTCTATTTTGGGAGAGAGAGTTATTTGTGTTGTTTTGTCTTTGGCATTGTTGTCAAAGGGGGAGAGAGGCATGTGAAAAACTTCTATATCCTGTGATGATCTCCAAGGGAATTGTTGAGATTTATGGGTTGTTGGTTTCTTTCTTTGTATTGATTGTTTTTCACATTCATATATTTCCCTCAATGCAAAAGGGGGAGATTGTTGGATATTGTTGAGAAGTTTGTTGGAATGATGTTTTGTCATTGATGTCAACATATTCTTCTGTATGTTCCAGTGTTGCAGTCAAACTAAATGAGTTGGTTTGGTCAGTGTGTTGCAGATGAGTTGTTACAGTTTAATGGGTTTTGAGATGCTTATCTCTAGTTGATTCAAAAAAAAATTCAATGGTTTGCATGATAATTTGATTGAGTTGTGTGATCCGGTATTATGGTGGCGGGAAAAGAGAGATCGGGTGACTAGGACCTAATCCCACTTTTGCCAACACATTGTGAATATGAAAGAGCCTAGGGAGATAGATGACTTTGGCTAATTCTTGTGAGAAAGAGAGAGACAAGGATTACCTCTTAGGGTTTCTATTCATCTTGTTGCAAATGATGAGAAAAACTAGGGTTTGGATGATTAACTAGATTAGGAGATAAAGAATGAAGCATAAATGAACTCAGAATTGAATAAACCTACAGATTTGAAACTAAGATATTGAAAGAATGAAAGGGGGAGGATTATGCATGTGTAAGCAATGCTATAAATTGAACAAAACTGACCTGGACTAGGGTGCCACACCACTATCCTTTTTCTGCAGACAAGAGGCTGCAACTGAGACACTGCAAATCTGAGATCCTGAAGCTGCAACCTGCTAAAAATCATTGAAAAGCAGAGGGAACATGGTGCCACACCACTATCCTAATCAGGACCAGGGAGCCACACCCCTATCCTAGGTAGATTAGGGCAGATTTGATGATTCTGGGTAATTCCTGTGCCTTTTGCTGAGTTGAAAGTGCCTCCGGGTACCTGTTTCTGCACCTGCAACTGAAAAGGGAAGGTTTGGGTGGCTATATAGGATTTTGCCCTAGTCAAACCCCTGTTTTGGTGATTTACACCTCCACAAAGAGCTGATAATGTACTGAAAATGTATGTGCTAGAACCTTGTGTGTATGCAATATCCTAAAATGAAAGTAAACAATCTAGAGCAATCCTAAAGAGTAAACCCTAATTGCTTGTAATTGACAAAGTAAATGCTCTAAATCAATGATGCAAAGTGATATAAATCATGAATGTAAATATGTAAGTTGATGTAAAGAAGCTCATACAAAGACATGAAAATAACATGAAATCATACCAATCCCCAAGGGAGAGATATTGCCACTAGATCTCCTATTACTCTTCATTGTCTTCAAGGCTCCTAATTGATGATGAATTCTTGAAAAATGCTTGATGAATGTTGTTTAATTGTGTTGAATACTCCATATAGGATTCTCTTTCACTACATAGAAGGCTCCTTATGCTTGCTTTGCTAAAAACTCCCTTAGATTAGATGGATCTTCATTGCCTTCAAATGAAGAAGGAGAGATCTTATGTATGAAACCCTAGATCTTAATTTCAAATTAATTCTGCCTTCAGGTCGACCTAGGAATTGAATTTCCTACCAATATTTTGGGGTTAAGCATTATAATATCATAGAATTGTGCTCCCAAAAATTTAGGAAAAAATCCGAGGACTGTGGCGGGAACGCACATGGTTTGACCAAATTTTTACCAAAATTTTAGGGCCATTAGATATGATGATATTAGAGAGAATCCCAAAGTTACAACTGATTTTGAGGTCTTTTGATATACGAAATTGAGCCTTAAAGGTCAAAATAGGACATAATTAGGGTTTCTGATTAAATGATTTATTGGAGGAATACAATAAAAAGAGGCACACTTAGGGTAAAGGGCACAATTTTATAACCTATGGAAGTAATAAAATATGACTTTTGATTTAATTAAATTAATTAATCAAATGCTTAAAGGGAATTTAGAAATGCAAGATGAAATATACACTAAGGCGGGTGCTAACCTAAGTGTGAAATTGTACCACCCTAGCAAGGGTGTACAATTTACAACACTACAAGTATTATGGTTGATATTCAATTGTTCATGTTATTTTGTATTCTAGTTTGTGCTCTGCATTGCTCTAGAATTGCAATATCTTGGTTTGCAGATTTAATAGTGTTTGGGATGTTCAGATGTGTCTTCAATTTACATGGTTCATGATTTGGAAGTCTGCAAGTGAATCTTTCAATTTGACAATTAGTTGAGTTGATGTTCTTGAGGTTTGGTATAATTATGATGAGGATTCTAGCAAGTGGTGATGTTGTGGTTGTTTTTATGGTGATTCACATTGCTTGTGGATGTTTCTAGATTGTATTCTACCCGTGTTGTTGGTCCGCATTGATCATTGTGCGCGTTATTGATCATTTTCTTGATCTAGTGGTGTTATTCATGTTATGTGACATTCTTGGTGGTTGTAGCATTTTGCGGATGATCGAGACATGATTCTTGTTGGTGTTGCATGTTCAAGGAGTTGATTTGGGTTCAGATTATGTCTTAGCTAACATTGCTTTGGTTTGCGTGTGTTGTTGTAGCGTGTGAGGTTATTATTTTATAGTTTGTGTTGAGGGTTTAGTCTACCTTGAAATATAGGTTGGTGAATTGTATAAATACATGTAATATTTATTTGAGAGATGTATCTGTGTGTGCAAATTTTTTTTTGATTACTTTATAGTAATAGAGGAGATGAGTTGAGAAGTGCGAAAGAGCATGTAGAAGTGTGTAAGTGCATAGTTTGAGTTTATGTGCTTAACCATAACTATAATCAGACATTAGGAGATGCTATTTTCTCAATTCATGTAATCTGGATTATTGTTTGAATCTTTTATAAGGAAATGAGCCTTCTCCAGGGTTGTAGCCTTTTGTTGTTTTGAACAGTGAGCTCTAGCCAGTGTGCTTGAATGCATGTGTGTTCCCCATTGTAATATTTCACTTACTCCTAACAGGGTATTATCTCATTGTGGGTAGGTTCCCACCATGGCTTTTCCCTTAACTGGGTTTTCCATGTCAAAAATCTTGGTATTATGTGTGTTATTGATGTGGTGTTAATTTATGCATTAGATGTTAACTATCAGATCTAAATTTAAGTTTGAGTTGTGTACAGTTTTGGTGCAAACTGATTCATGCCCCCCCTCTCTGTTTGTTGCATTGATGCCAATAGTATTCAGTTATTCATATTATTATTATGATTCTCACTGTGGTTTTTCCCATATTGGGGTTTCCACAAAAAAATTTGTTGTTCATGTCTTTGGTGTTTACTATTTCATCTTTGATTGATGCATAGTTGATTAAAGACAATTAATAAGTGTTTGTGATTGAAAAGATTTAAAGGATTTTCTCAAGACTAATTCACCCCCTTCTCAGTCTTGTGGTGTTTTCAATAATTGGTATTAGAGAAAGGTTCCTCTAGTAAAAGATTATTCACTTGAGGAAGGTTTAGGATGACACAAAATAATATAGTTTCAAAGTACCAAAGTTTGATGACACAAATTATTTCTTTTGGAAGGCATAGATGCAATACCATTTGAATTATTTTCTGCTTGGAATATTGGATATTGTTAAGATTGGTTATACTACTCTGATTAGTGGTCCTTCTACTATAGATGAGATCAAGGTGCATGTGAATAATGCCAAGACAAGCAATGCAATTGTTAGTAGTTTAAGTGACTTAGAGTTCTTGAGGGTCATGGGTTGCAAATCTACAAGGAAAATTTGGGATAAGTTGAGCAACATTTATGAAGGAGACTAGAAGATTAAGAAAGTCAAGATGAAGATTCTAAAATATAAATTTGAGACCCTAAGGATGTCTGAAGATGAGAACATTTAAGGTTACTTGCATTGAGTGAATGAGTTAGTAAGGGCAATTAGAGGTATTGATGGAAAATTGGAAGAAAATGAAGTTGTGAGAAAATTAATGAGAACACTACCTAGATCTTATAAACGTAAGCTATATGCTATTGAAGAAAGCCACAACATGATACATATACCTTGGATCAACTTTATGTGGCAATTGACACTCTATTGGTTAGTTTCACTATGTTGTCATTGATGGCAACATGATTTTGGGTTCCGACTTCATATGGTGTACCGATAGACACTTCACAGACTCTACACCGACACTGACAGGATAGAAGATTTCTTTGTTCACCGACAATGCAGGCCGACATGGTATAGTTTAGGTCATCGGTATTGGAGGCCAACACATCTTGGATCCAGCATCAACAACTTGTTTTAATGTTTATTCATTTATGTTATATGGCTGACATGTAATTTGATATTGTATATATCCTTGTAAGCCGACATAAGACATAAATTTGTATAGGGTATATAGGGAAAATTGATTAGATCATTTTAATATAGATAGGCATGTGGAATGATGCTAGGATGGATATATGGATGTAATGTAATGCGAAATATATCAGAGAGACTATGTATGTGAGGAATCCATTGTAAGGGTTATTCTAGTACAAAGGTTTAGGGTTTTAATCAGAACAAACAAAGCTTAAACCAGAACTGTATTCTGGCATAGAAGATGCTATCTTAGCAATTCACACTTCTCTGGATTATTGTCTAGTATGTTATGTAGTCAGTGAGGCTCCTGTTGTAATTGAGCAGTGTGCTCTAGGCTCTAAGCCTTCTTGCAAGTGTAGGCCCATCATATATTGTAATCTCTTGATATGGCCACTAAATTGATATTGTGGGTCACAAATCCCATCATGGTTTTTCCTCTTTGAGGTTTTCCACGTATAAATCTGTGTGTTATGATTCTCATTTATGTGCTTGGCTTATTGGTTGCATTACTTCTTTCAATTCTGTTTATATCGGTATACCGGTTGGTGTATGAATGTTTTGTTGAGGCTAAAATCTTATATTCTAGTATAACACTGATTCACCCCCTCTCAGTGTTATTGGTTTCCAACAATTGGTATCAGAGCCTTGTGCCTTAGAGGAAGTTTAATATCTTGAGGAAGATCATGAAACCGTAATAATTGAATATGGCTTTGGAGAAGCAGCCTGAGATGACACTTGAAGATTATGATGCTGAAAGATTCAAGAACTTAAAGCTACAAGATGAGTTGAATTCTACTAAAGAATTTATTCCTATCCTACAAGAGAGGCTATCATCTGTTCAAGCTAGGAGGAAGGAACTTTTGCAAAATCAAGATGATGAAGAGAAAAATGCACTTAAGGAACAATGTCATAAATTGAGTCAAGAGAACGTGGTTATGAAGAATGAAATGCAATCTATAACTATGAGGATGTCTAAGGAGATTGAGGACAAAAATAAAAAGGAAGAAAATCTTGTTGTATCCCTGAAGAACAAATTTGAAGAATGTGGTAGGTTGGTTCATGAAAATGATATGTTTAGAACTGATTTGGTAGAATCCCAGAGTAATGAGAAAGATCTTGAGAGACAAATGATAATACTAAGAGACGATTTAACACTGCAAGTGAGTACAAAGAAAAGTTCAAGATCAACTCAGCACAACTTGATGAGTTATTGAAGAGACAAAGGCAGATTGGAGATTCCAGTGGACTTGGATTTGCACAAGGACAGAGTTTCGGTATTGCTAATGAAGATCAAAACTACAAGGCACCGGTAAGGCAATTCAATGCTTATAAATTCAATGGTAGATGTTTTATTTGCAATAGATTTGGACACATGGCTAGGCAATGTAGAAACAAAGCAAATAAAAACCTTGATTCTGCTCTTGATAAATGTTCTAAATGCAATAAAATTGGTCATAAGACAAAAGACTACAAAATGAATGTGAAATGTTATGCTTGTGGAAAATTTGGACATATGGCTAATTAGTGTAGGTCAAGCAATTTCATCGGTTTTAGCAAGGCAATTCAAAAGAACAATGTTACATGTTATGCATGCAATGAAGTTGGATATATTGCTAAGTTCTGTAGAAGCAGAAATCCATTGGTTGGAAATGGAGGATCAAATGAAAAAGGAAAAGAGAAGGTTAATGAAATCCAACATGATCATACTCAAAGATGGGTGAGGAAGACTGAAGAGCAATCATCAGATGGGAATGGCTCGGTTACCTATCCGACAAAAGAGGCTGCTCCTACACCGACAGTGAGTTTATCTGGTAACTAAGGTAGATGCATTAAGGGTAAGAAAAATTTAATGGAAGATGATGCATATGCCCCTAGAGGAGATTTTGGAAGATGTTCCAGATATTGGAAAGGATTATCCAACATTTATATGTTGTGAGTGAGATCTGATATCTTTCACCGACAGTCACTTATGTCAATGGAATATTAGGGTTTTCTCTTGATGGATAAAAGGTCGAATACACTTCATTATTATTCACCCAACATTCAAAGAGATTTCAGAGTGATTCAAAATGACTTAGTGTGATCAGAGGCTATTTAGAGGCAATCAAACTTCTTCTTGAGCTATCAGACCGGCGTCTAGAAGGATTTGTTGGAGGTTTTCACTAGCAGCGATCTAGAGGTATTTTTCTTGAAACATGGAAGTGAGATCATCTTTTGTTCCTATTTTTGTTGCAAATCCAATTGTAGTAGAGGTTAAGGACCGCCCCAGGCCAATTTTCAAGTGGTATCCACATGTGGCTACCAAGGAAGATTTGGTTGGAGCATTTTCTTGCATTCCAGAGGGAGTGGTATATGTAGAGGATGTTAGGGCATACATTCATTACCATATAGAGGACTTCGGCACTTCTGAGATCAAAGGGATGTATATGAATGAACTCATGGGAGAATCTGGTAAGATCAAACCGACATATCAACACATCAAAGATTTAGGGTTCACAGGATTCTGGATATTCCAGAGTTTGAGGATGAAATAGTCAGATATGTACTAAGTAGAGTACATGGGGAATTCATATGGCTGGATAGACCTTATAAAATTACTAAGGAAGCCATCTAGGTAATTAATGGCTTGTCATCAATAGGGAAACATCCAGATAAGAAAGTATCTAACAACTTCGTGAGGAAGATCATCGGTGCCACATCAAACAAGAGATCGATGAAGGTGAGCACTATCATCGACACCAACATCAATTTTGGTAGCATGGTTATAGGCTACAAGGCAACTCAGTCTAACCGATTGAATTTAGCTTCTAGTTCATGTATTTTGGTTGCATATAATATGATGAGAGAAAATGTAAGGTTAGCTCTTTGTGGCTGGATGCTTGAAGAATTATTGATCAACTTAGGGAAAATTCAAGGTGAGAAGAAGGGCACCTTCCGGTATGGAAACCTGTTAGTCTACTTAATGCTATACTTTTTGAATGATACTCCTGGTTCTGCTAAGAAGAAATGGGCTTTTGACATCCTCGTAGGAAGACAACTATTTCAATCAATTGCTACATTGGGAAGTCTAAGAGATGATAAGATATGGGGTTAATTTAAAGCTTTTCAAAAATATATGAGGTCTAGAATAAGAGTACCTAAGCATATAGTAGAGAAATACTCTACCGATATTTGTTTCATGGTTAAGAAGGATGTGACTCTCACGAAGGTGATCAAGCCCTTAAAGATCTGAATAGAAGAAATCGGCTATGAGGTAGATGCATTAATTCTTGATGCATATGCAAAAATTCTAATAGATGCATAAATAGATGAGGCAGAGAAGCCCTGTAGAAGTGCTCATCAGAAGACTCTTAAGGTTGAAACTGAGTTCAACCGAAAGAAAAGGGAAAAACAAGAAGGAAAGGAAAGTAAGTTTGTACATGAGGTTTCAAAGGACATTAAGGCACTCATTGATGCTGTATCGGAGAAAGGAAGAAAGAGGAAGCATCTGGTAGTTCTTATTGAACCTGTAACTACAGATTCTGAGTCAAAGGATGACACACCATTAGCATTCAAAAGGATTGTGAGGAAGAAACCAGAAGAGCCTAAAGTGGAAGCAAATAAACTACTGGTTAGGAAGGTCACCATCAAGTTACCAGTACAAAAGTAGGCACCTAAGGCTACATCAACAATTGCATCTAGTACTACCACGAGGAGGAAAAAGAGTGACATTGATTTGGCACTAGAAACTGGTAATGTGACTATTATACCACTTATGACTTGTGCTGAAATTGTTGATGAAATTACTAAGGATGGAATATTGAAAAATGTTAAGTCTTATTATGATACATTAGAAGTTGATGAATAGAGAAAGGTAGAGGAAGCAATTCTATTGTATTTGGATATCTATAAGAAAGCATTAATAGAGATAGAAAATCAAATACCGATAGAGTTATATAACATGTTATATGCTAGAAGGTTATCTTCTATGCAAGAGGATAAGCACATTAAAATGCAAGAACTTTTAGCTATCTTGTTTTTATAACTCCAGATGAGATGGAAAAGATAATTGAGGCTGCAGATATGAAGGTATTCAATAACAAACATAGAATAACTAGCCTGATGTTAGGATGGATGAATGAGGTAATAAAAGAAACACAAAAGGCTTGGATCAAATTTTTGGGAGAACATAGAGGATTCTTTACTTCACTGGAGACCAAAATTGAGGCTGTAGATACCCCAGTTGAAGGGAAAGGTAAAGGGATCATGGGTACTCCACCCTCAGTTTTGAAGAATATCAAGATAGTGGAAATTGAGCCACCAATAAATGTACAGATAAATACAGAGACACTTGTTAATACTGTGAACATTGTACATGATACTAACATTAATGACAATTATCCTCTGGATAATAATGTACAGGTTGAGGATACTGTTCCTAGAGAGGAATCAACAGTTGTATAGACTGCACAAAGTGGCGAAGCCACCAGTGCAAGTGAGGAGGTATTAAAGGATAAATCATCAGAGAAAACATGAGAATCCGGTTGGGAACCAGTTGCTGGCACATCATTATTGACAATTGACACTTCTCTAGTTGAAAAGAAAACCATCACAAAGATGAGTCCCACAGAACTAATGATGATGGCTGCTCAGAAACATATGAATGGGGGAACCACAAACAAGGGGATTATAGATTAATCCATAACTATTTTGCATAGATTGGTCTCGGAGTGTAAGATTGAAAATGAAGTGAGCCCTTCTGACAAGCTTAAGGTAGTCACTGAGCACATAGCAAAAGACTTTCAATCCTTACAGTAGATCTCTAACCAACAAGCACTTGAAAAATTCACTTTGGCTAAGAGAGCCGCTTTTGATCAGATCATTGAGAGAGAGAAGAAAAAGATTGAGGAGAAGCTAATTTTGATTGAAAATTCTTTGAAACAATATTGTAATATATACAGGGTATGTTGCAATACTGATATACTTACAACAAATGTAGATAACAAGATAAAAGAGATACAAGAGAAAATTGCTAATATTGCTAACTCTTTTGATGGACTAATTTCACTTACAACATCTATTGATGGACAAATTTTGACTTTGGAGAACCAAATTTATGCTCTTGAAAAGGAAAGAGATAAGATCATTCAGAGAGCCAGAAGTCTCATAAGTTTGGTGAGTCCAAGATTGGATTCACTTTGTGTACATAAGAAGGAATGCATGGATATGCTAGGAAAGCCCACACTGGCAGAAGTTAATGAGAAAGAATCACTTGCATATTTACTAAGTAGACTCATATCTATCTTCGACACATTCAAAACCGGCTGGGATACTTATGTGGAGTTACTTGAGAAAGCTTATCCGAAAATCTTGAAATTGGTCAAGCTCCGGTAAGACATTTTTGGAGGTATTCAGTTTACAATACTTATTCTTTGATATTTTACAATTTTTTTTTGGGCATTGATGTCAAAGGGGGAGTAGTATACATGTGAAAAATAATGAAGAGGTGCATACATTAGGGGGAGTTATAGAAATTTTGGAATATTGGAGTACTTTGCATATTCAGCTTAGGGGGAGCAGGGCAGGATGAAACCGACAGTTGAAACCATGAGCATTTTTCACATGAGTGTTGCCATCAATGCCAAAGGGGGAGATTGTTGGAAATTGACACTATTGGTTGGTTTCATTATGTTGTCATTGATGGAAATATGATTTTGAGTTCTGACTTCATATAGTGTACCGTTAAGCACTTCACAAACTCTACACTGGCACCGACACCAACACTGACATGATAGAAGATTTCTTTGGTCACTGACAATGCAGGCCGACATGGTATAGTTTAGTCATCGATATTGGAGGCTGACACATCTTGGATCTAACATCGACAACTTGTTTTAATGTTTATTCATTTATGTTAAATGGCTAACATGTAATCTGATATTGTATATATCCTTGTAAGCCGACATAAGGCATAAATTTGTATAGGGTATATAGGATAGATTGATTAGATCATTTTGATATAGATAGGCATGTGGAATGATAATAGTATGTATATATGGATGTTATGTAATGTGGAATATATCAGAGAGACTATGTATGTGAGGAATTCATTGTAAGGATTATTCTAGTACAGAGGTTTAGGGTTTTAACCGGAACAGACAAAGCTTAAACCGGAACTATATTCTAGCATAGAATATACTATCTTAGTAGTTCATACTTCTCCAGATTGTTGTCTGGTATGTTATGTAGTCAGTGAGGCTCCTATTATGATTGAGCACTGTGCTCTAGGCTATAAGCTTTCCTGCAAGTGCAGGCCCATGATATATTGTAATATCTCTTCATATGGCCAGTGAATTGATATTGTGGGTCACAAATACCACAATGGTTTTTCCTCTTTGAGGTTTTCCACGTTTAAATATGTGTGTTATGATTCTTATTTATGTGTTTGGATTATTGGTTGCATTACTTCTTTCAATTCTGTTTATATCGGTATACCGGTTGGTGTATGCATGTTTTGTTAAGGCTAGAATCTTATATTCCGGTATAACACTGATTCACTTCCCCCTCTCAGTGTTATTGGTTTCCAACACTTTATGGGTTTCTCTTTACCTTTGAGATATCAAAGTTTGAGGATCAACATAATGATAAGAAGGAAGTTGCATTCACAGCCACCAAAAAGATTGAAGATGTACCTGAAATAAGGAATGATGCAGATGATGTGGAAGAAAAATTTGTGAGAAGATTCAAAAAAAGGAGCTGGAAAATACAAAGGTAAATTGCCCTTAAAATGTTTTAATAGTAGAAGAATTAGTCATTATGTTGCTCGATATACTTTCAAGGAATATAACTATAAGATATTTGATGATTATAACAAGAGAAAGTATAGTTATAGAAGAGATGACAAAAATAAGAGAATAGATGATATAGATAAGCCTAAAAAGAATTTTTGTTCAATGGAGACCTATTTCTCTAAATAAGAAGACTGTGATGACTTAAGTGACGAATCATTATTTTTATCCATAGAAGAAAATAATAATGAAAGGTCCAATACGTTAAACAATGAGAAGAATAGTGAAAGATCAATGATGGCAAAGACTACATTGCATGCAAAAGTGGAACATAAAGCTTGGATAATTGATTTTAGATGCTCAAATCATATGATAGGTGAAAAAAGATGGTTCATAGAATTTGAAAAGTATGATGGTGGATTGGTGAAGTTTGTTGGTGAGGAGGTTGCACCTATACATGGTAAATGAACCACGTCCATTGATGGTAAGCATAAGATAGATGATGTTTATTATGTTAAGGGTTTGAGAAATAATCTTTTGAGTGTGAGTTAGATGTGCAGTCAAGGCTACAATCTCATATTTTATGGGTTTAGATGTGAGATCAAAAAAGGAGGTTCCAAAAGATAAGTTGCAAAAGGAATAAGAACAAATGAAAATGTCTATTACATGAATCAAAATAGAGAAAGTAGATGTCTATTGGCACAAAGAAGTAAATATTTGTTGTGATACAAAAGGATTGGACACATTAACTTTGAAAACATGGTGAAGATTGGTTCTACTCAAGCTGTAAGAGATTTTTCAAAGATTATACCAACAAATATAGTGTACAAGGAATGCCAAATGGGAAAGCAAAGGAGGAAAAAAATCAAGAAAAAGGAGTATTGTACTACAAAACCATTGGAGTTGATTCATATAGACCTATGCAGATTTACAAGGATAAGATGACTAAATGATGAAAGGTATATTATATTTCTCATTGACGATTATTCTAGAATGACATGGATTACTTTCTTAAATGAGAAATTGGAAGCACAAGATAGATTTAAGGTGCTCAAATCTATGGTTGAGAATCAAATAAAAGGCAAGATCAAATGTTTAATGTCTAACAGAGGTGGAGAATTTACATCAAATAAATTTTATAGATTTTGTGAAGAGAATGATATTAGGAGGAAATTGTCTGCACCTAGGACTCCATAACAAAATGGAGTTGTTGAAAGTAAGAGTAGGCTTATTGTTGAAATGCCTAGAACTATGTTGAAAGATGATAAACTACCTAATGTGTATGGAAATAAGCTATGCATACTACTATATAAATTCTTAATAGGGTACAAGTGAGAGTGAATCACACAAAGATACCTTATGAGCTATGGTATGAAAGATTAGCTATGGTCAAATATTTCAAAATATTTGAAAGTAAGGGCTACATCAAAAGAAATGAAGAGGATTTGTTAAAGTTTGATGAAAGGTATGATGAAGGTGTTGATTGATAAAATTGCTTCTATGAATATAGCCTTATGGGAAACTCAATGATGGGGAACCTACGTGTGTTCATTGAGTGACCTCTCAGATTTTAGAAGCCGACTCTTCATATGTAGGGGGAGAAATGGGATATAAGGAAAACTAAAAGCAAAACTACTCGATAGCGATGCACTGGGATAATTTTGGAACTAAGACACAAAGATAACTTCATAAACATGCAGTTCTGAGGCCCATTCAACAATCTACGTGCTCAAAAACTTGTAAATGAAATATAGACAACAACTCATTTGACATAAAGCAATAGATGCCATTCATCCACTAGATAACAAGTTCATAAAAGCATAGTTTAATTTGCAGAGTCTTATAGCATATATTTCAGAAGTTGTACAAAATTACAAAATTGCATGGAAACAAGTCTTTGCATGCTAAAATACAATGATCATAAAGGCCAAAGGCACAATTTGATTATCAGAGTCTCAAAAGCACAATTACAAATTAAAGGTGTAATTCTAGTAGCAATTGTCTATATTCTTCTTCCTAAATTTTGAACCCTTACAAAAGCAAAAAATATCTCTTAAATAAGCCTGAGCCAATGACCCGTTGGAGAAAACAGAGAGAGTGCTTAAAACCATAAGGATTGTTGGAAATGCCATTAGCAATTGTGAAACAACCTCCCAAAAGATAAAATAGAAAAGATTTGGTCTTTGATGTAACTACTATGGAATTTTCTAATGATGGATTAAAAAAAAGGAATTCACAACCACTACCGAAACTGCAAGCCACTAGCGACCAAAAACCCATCTCCTTAGGACAATAAACCACAACTCCTAACAATTGCATCAATTCCAACGTGGTAGTAGGAGGGAGCATGCTAGGGATGCGATAAAAATGGAGAGTGCCTCGTGATGAATTGCCACATGGTGTGGGTGAAAAACTTGCAAATACATGGGCTCGAAGACGTGGGCCCACCAAAACAACAAAAATAGTGAATTGCCACATGTCAACACTACTCATCTTCCTGGCAAAGGGAAAAGAGGAGCTCGAACATTATGAGCCATGCTGCCACATAGATGCAGGGAGGCAAAAAAAATTTGGACAGAAAAGAACTAAGACCCAGGGAAAAAATAGAAACTCCCCGAAAGGGGCAAGGGAGACTTAAAGTCTACATTTCTTGGTGACTTCTAGGAAAATCTCACCCATGGAATTCCAATACCTAAAAAATTCTGGTTCGTTGATCAGGGTTATGCTTCTGGCTTGAAGAGCTTGTCAAAAAGTTGCTACAGGGGAGACCAATCTTCCTCAAAAGGGATAGGTTGAGCCTTGAGAGCTTGAAAAATTTGATGTAGCTCACTAACATCCTTGAAAGGAACTATTTCTGGTTCATTATAGGCCGATTCAAGCACAATAAGGAGTTTATCGAAAGGAAGAAATAAGGCCACACAATCATCTACTTCAAGGGGATCACTCAATGCTTGGAGGAATGATTGATCCTAGTGCTTCTACACTATCAAAATTGAGAGTTGCTCGACTCCCATGATTGCACCATTCAGAAGAAAAGGGGAGGATAGGCCGAGCTTGACAAAGTGTTCGAGGAGCTCTATGACAAGGCTGATGGAATCTTTTAAAGTAGACAAACTTGAAGCAACTTGTTTGGCCATTTTGCCTCAATTGATGAAGTGGTTATTATTTTGAAATTTTCCTTCAAAATTTGTGACTCTTGTTGTGGTTAACTCTTAGGGAGAAACACAATAAAGACAATCAACTAACCTCTGAGCCTCAGGGATTCTAGGGACCAAAACCTGCATGGCGTACTCAATGAAAGGATCAACCTTGGCATGTAAACTTTAAGAAACTGTTAAGAAATAGAGAGCTAGTTACATGAGAAGAGTGGACTGCTTTATCTTTTACCAATATGTATTATGAAGCTCCCGCAGTAGATAAGTGAAGTCCGTGGGGGGAGCATGATGAGGGGTTGATGGCTTTGAGAGGAGCTCTATCTCAGCCTCTTTAGATTCTAACCACCCATGCATCTCCTTCAAGTCTTGTGCTTGCCTTGCTACCTAGTGCTGTAACACTATTATTCTAGTCTGCTTATCCTGAACCTCATCTTGCAGTTGCTTTCCTCCTACCTGTTAATTTGCAATGGCTACTTGAGATTCATGAAGCTCTTGGGCGAACTGAGTTTGCCAGGTATGGAAGTCTTCCAAAAATTTATCTTTTGCTGCTCTTTCCTCCGCCAGAAGGCTTTGAGTGCCAACGAATTCTTGACGTTCCTTCTCTTTTTCCGTAATGGCTATTTGCAACTAAGCTTGAATTTGAGCCATATTAGAAGAAGTAGATTGGATACATGATAAAACCTGCATTTTATCAAGTAGTTCCTGAAAAAGTTGTTTGCTTAGCATTCTTCTCTGCTTGCAACTAGCCCTCAGATATATTTAACACCTTTTGAATTTTATCTCTCTTGGCCTTTTCTTGAAGTATTGCAGACTGTAAGTGAGTTATCTCTGATTCTTTGGACTTCCCTTCTTTCATCAACAACTCATTTGTAGCTTTTACTCTTCCTAGCTCAACTGTGAGTTTCTCCAGGTGGCGGGAACATTTTAGATAATCCAAAGAGACCACCTTATGGGATTCTTCCAGGATTTGCACTCTCTCTTTTGGTCGGGCTCTACTCAAATCAATGCTAATGGCATGTATAGAATAGTCTTTAGGCTACATTTGATTATCTAGCTTGACAACATTTGATGTAATAGCCGCAAACACTAAATTCTGATGATCCTCTCTGAAGATAGTCTGAATGCAAGGCTCAACGGGTTTATGAGAATCTTTAACCTTTATTCCTTTTTCCCTCTAAGCACGGGTGATCTTGCCTTGATCTGCATATTGATGGAATTCTGAAGGTACACAAATAATTTGTCCTGCGAAAGGAGCTCCTGGGGTTGGGATGAAAGGAATAAGAGCCATGATAGCTTGCAATTGGGCTTGAGCTATCAAGGAGAGAATAGTTGGGGAAAAAGGGGGAATCCTAGGGAAGACACTGGCAAGTGAGGAGAATAACAACCCAATACTAGATGAATTGGTAGACAAAACACTTGCAAACCCGAGGACATACGAAGCAGAAGATGTATCATTCAGCTGACTTGGGGTCTAAAAAGAGTGGGTCATACTAGTTGAGCTGTCAAAAGTGCTAATGCTAGGTGAGGGAGATGTAAATGTGCTTGTAGAGGTTGCAATTGATTGGGTTTGCTCAGACAGTGTAGAGGACGTGACTATTTCATGACTACCTAGCGTGGTAACGAGGTTGATAGAGAGTGATGCTGACATAGAAACCAGAGATTGAGAAGAAAGAAGAGGAAAAAAAAGTACCTATGCTAGAGAGGTTGTTGGTGCAAGCGAGGCTTGGATCGATACAAGAGTCTAGGTCTGCAAAGCCTCTGGATTGCTAGGAATGTTCTTTTGCTTCTTTTGAGAGCCTGCAATTTCTTTAGGAGAATCTTTTTGCTGTGATGGACTTGATCGCTTCCTCAAAGTCTAAGACCTAGGCCTATTGATAGTCTTTTTTATAGAGTGAAAAGTAGTGTCAGGCATGGCGCCTGAGGCGATGATCTTGATTTTCTTTCCTTTCCCTTCGGGTGTCTCAACCACTTCCGTGAAAGCTCTTTCATTGGTGGCACTCGGAGGATGATTATAATCATCATCTTCATCATTGTTATACTTCTACCACTCTAGCTCGAATTCCTCATCACTGTGAAGATTTCCCAATCATAGTTTGATTTCTTTGATTTCTTGTCTATATCTCCAAAAGGCCCATCTATTATCTTCTAGATAAGTGGAGTGGTAGCTTCTTGGAAAGATCATATTTTTCTTTCATAGTGTATAAGGCCAACCAAAGCGATCTTTCTTCCTTGGGGATGGCATGCAGGTTGACATATATTATTGGGTCATCTTTCTCCGAGTTTCTCCAAGAATCCCAAATAGGGCCATGGGGGACATGCACCATTGGGTTCTTCCTTTTGGCTACACATCCATTTGGGTCATAACTCCATTTATCATCAATAACCACCAGGCCTAGTTGAACCATTTTTTAGGTAAGCATGCCTTTCGCTTTGTGTCTTTTGACAACAATAATGGGTCCAATTATTGAATTGTCCTTAAAAATGCCAACTCCATGCTTTCCTAACCCTATACCTTGCTCAATAATGACCAGCTGCTTGAACATTTCCAGAGCCAAAGTGCAATCCAAGACAGATTGTGGGAGGTGAAAAGGCTCTTTAGTGAACTCATGAGTCCTGATAAAAGAAAAATCTAACCCTAGATACCAATCACACAAGATAAAATTGGATGTCATGTGATCAAATCTGTATCTTTCTTACTCAAACCCTGCATTGTAGGAACCAAGAAGGCATCTGAAAATGCATAAGCATCATACGTGGCAGACAACAAGGGAGACCACACTATTACCAGATTCTTTTTATTTATATTGTTATACATGTCAAGGTCCATGGATTGTTTAAAGAATCCATGGTTCTGGTGCAGAAACATATGGACAAGAAAAGAAGTGTACTTGAACCCGCGATGACTTTTGAAATTTGCCAATTGTTCTACCATCTCATGCACCAAAACATCTACAAAGTCAAAATGGAAAACTTCCCTCTGCTTGCAGAATTTGAACAGGAAACCTATTTCAAATGGGTAAATGTTTCGATCATCATCTAGGCCAAAAATGTATGCCAACATGGATGCAACATCATTTACATCTTGATGTTGGAGGGCACCATAAGCAATCAGGAACTGAGGAAGCTCAGTGTTCTCTTGACTCATATTCATCAAGTCATTGCAGAAACTAACAAAAATGTCTCTTTTCCTCTAATAACCCTCTAAGCTCTTTTTCTTGAAAACCGCTATATTACCATCAATCTGGGGAATACACAACATATCTCTGATGGATTCAACACTTATCACCACCTTTAGTTTTTCTCCTTCAATTACCAGAGGTTCTAGGGTAAACTTTTTAGCACACTTCTTAATGAAATCAGGGCAATGAGGAACCAAAGGAATCATGTATTGTGGAAGAATAGAGTGCCAAAGCTGAAAAGCAGGCCTACCTGAACCATCCTTCTTCCATATCTGATAAGTGGCTTCTCGGAGGGTTTTTGGCTAAACATAGAGTTCTGGGTCGAAAATATCTTTGAATATATCCACGACCACGATCGTATATTTTGGTTTTGTGAAAGGACAGTTGGGCTTAGGAGGCATAATGTGGGTAGCAAAAGTGATGCAGGAGCATCAAGTGGTGTAAGGCAATCCTCCATCACCCAAAAATATATTTTTTTGTTTTAGTTTTCTTTAATATTTTTGCAGTTTTGGATACCCAATTGGACGAATAAGAGATTCCAACTCTTAGAATTGAAAAGGTGCTTATTCTAACCGACTGCCAAAAATAGCAGGTTTTTATTTGAAGGTAGATGGAGTCCAAAATTTAGAGGAAGATTAAGGAAGGAAAAATAATCTCATTGGCAAAAGAATCAAGTCAAAATAAACAACGGGTTGAAAGTTATTAAAGTTTCAATTTCCTGAAAAACTGAAAAAATTCTTCCAAGTCAGATTTGAGGCATTAAATGATGTTGAGTGGGCCTGAAATGGTGGGAATCAATATAGTGGGTTCTTAGCATATTCTAAACTTAGGGAGATTTTCGACGCTTTAAACAGTTCGTAAATCCGATTCTCGAATCAAAAGTTATGGCTGCCGGAAGTTGGACAATTTTTGGAAAGTTCCAATTTTTCAATTTGGTTGTATTTTCAAATTTTCAATTTCATGTTTTGGCATTTTTCCACCATTTGGTAATTTCTATATTGTAATTTCATCTCCAAAACAAAAGAAAGTCTATTTAATACTCATATGTAGAAACTGGGAAGTTAGTTGTTGGAGTTGTTGTATGAGAGTTTTGGAGGGCTTAGTTTTTGGGTTGGGAAATAGAATTGTGAGGGTTTCCAGAAAACAATGTAAGCTATGTGTTGCAGCTTGTGAGGATTTATTCCTCTTTTTTGTAATTGCATGTATTAAAAATAGTTTTTGATAATAATAAAATATAGATTTTTAGTGTCTCTTTGTTGTGTTTTCTGTTTCTCGAGTTGTTCCCTCATCAAGTGGTATTAGAACCGGTTGTTCCTGAGTGTGTGAATAGATCGCCGAACGTGAGGTAATTCATACCAGGATCTATGATTGTGGGCTTCTGTTCAAGATGCCTCCAAGAGTGATGCATGGTGGCAGGAATGTTGGTGCTAGAAATGCTGGCAAAAGGAATGCTTTGGCAAACAAGGGTTTGAGAGCCCTCCAGAGATAGATTAATGCACTGCAAGAAGAGGGTTTAATCTGAGGAGAGGATAAAGTGATGATGAAGGAGATATTAAAGATTCATCCTCAAGTAAGTCAAAAGAAGCAATAGATTGGGATCATGGTCAATTGTTGAGGGCCATTTCTTAGATTGGGAAGAGACCTAAAATTGAAGTTTCAAATTATTCTGGGAATCTGAACCTAGAAGAGTTGATTGACTGGATAAATGAAATGTAGGAATATTTTGAATATGAGGAGATAGAAAATCTAGATCAGGTCAAATTTGCTAAGACAAAGCTGAAAGGTCATGCAAATATCTGGTGGAAAGAGGTCCATCTAAACAGAAATCGAAGAGGAAAGGGAAAGATCACCAAATGGGATCGCATGGTTGACAAGTTGAAGAAACAATTCATCCCTATGGACTATGAGATGTACATGCTAAAGAAACTGCAAGGGATGAAGAAAGGCAACAAATTTGTGAAGGAGTACATGGAATAATTCTATAAAATAATTATCAGAATAGGCCATGTAGAGTATAACAAGGAAAAGGTTGCCCGTTATCTGAATGGATTAAGGCCGAGTATTCAAGAGGAGATGAGTCTAGTTAGAATGTCCAGTATTGAAGAAGCATATCAATATTCTTTAAAGGTTGAAGAGAAGTTGAATAAGAGATTCAAAGGCAAGCAAAAAGGGAAAACCCAAGGCAATAGAGCCGGTGGAAAATATTTTAGAAGCCGAAATGAAGATCAAAAGAAAAATGATAAAATGGGTCTCAGTCGAAATTAGAGTGGTAATAATTTCTATCACCCATGTGATTATAATCATGATGAATAGAGAGGAAGAGGAAGGGGAAGGCCTGGACAAGAGTCTAGGAGAGGAGGTTTTAGAGGAACCTGTTTCCAATGTGGTGAAGAAGGGCATAGAGCCTTTGAGTGTCCACAATGCGAAGGAAGGAGAAGAAGAAGAAATGAAGGCCAAGCACGAGTCGCACATGCAGATGAGGAACCTTAGTCTAAACATTCTGATGATGTTGAAAGGGGAGAGGCCTTAGTTATCAAGAGAATCCTGATGAATGAGGAGAAAGAACCAGACTAGAGGAAGAGTTTATTCCACACTAGATGCAAATGTGAAAACAAGTGTTGTGATGTGATTATTGACAGTGGAAGTAGTGATATTTTGGTGTACAAAGAGATGGTGACAAAGTTAAAGCTAAAGATGGAAAGACATCCATATCCACATCGGATAGCGTGGTTGCAGAATGACCACAAGGTTTTGGTCAATGAACAATGTTTGATAAAATTCAAGATTGGAAGCTACCGCGATGATGTACTCTGTGACATCATACGCATGGATGCATGTCACATGCTGTTAGGGAGGCCATGGTAGTTTGATAGGTGTGCTATACATGATGGTCATGTTAGCAATATTGCATTATAGCAAACAATGAAAGATTGTTGGCATTTCATAAGGATATTGAGAAGGTTGTTGATGATTATGGATATAAATGATTAAATATGTTTACTGTCTTAATATTATTATTTTGTCATTGATGTCAAGAAATTGATTTTCTAAATCAGTATGATGTTGCCATATCTTGAGAAGTATGATATGAAGATTATAACGATGTCGGTTAAAGACACAGGAAAGAATATGATGAATAAGGGGATGAATAAGGTATTCAATGGGCAACTAGTACCGAGTCAGACAATGATGAGATCATGATGTTTAGATTGTTTTAACATCATACATATGATGTAAATGTAAAGGTTAATACTATACTATGTTATCAAGCAAAGAACCTAGTCGGTAAACCATAAGGTTATCACTATCGGTTAATGAAGGTGGAATGTCTACCGAGTGAAGGTTAGTATTCACCGAGTTGTAACCGAGCTATAATAGAATGCATTAAATGTTTACATGTGTTATTTAATGAAGGAAGCTGATGAGCTGGAACTGATCAATGATTGGTGAGCTGTGAATGAAGTTTGTTAATGAATCTAAGGCAATGAAAAGTCGGCATGAAGATCTATAGCTCAAATTGAACCGCAATACCTTGGCACAAGTTCCAGGACTAATATGCAAGTTCCAAGGTGGGGTAAAAAATTTTCAGATCGAAAGATGCATTGAACCTGGACAAGATTGAAGATCTGATGGCTATGATTGATCATGGGAAATGTGATTAAGGAGATTAAGCGGTTACCTAATTGTTTATAAATAGGAGACTGATGATAAACATTGTATGCAGACAAGTTTATGCACAAGGATGCTACATAGTGATTACCAAGCACAAAAGCTTGAAGACCTATTTGAATAACAGAGTATAGAAGCCCAACAGATAGACAAGATTAGTTCTATGTCTAGATTGTATTGAACAAATAAGAATCTGCTTTAGCATTTTAGATGTGAAGTTGCAGATAGATTTTATTACTGTTATTTTGTGAAAGTGATAGAAAATATCTTAACCGAGTGGACTTAACAGTCTTATTTGTAAAACCCTCTAGCAAGGTGACATTCTGATTGAGTGTTTGAAATCCTTTAACAAGGTCACTTCTAACAAGGTGAAGATCCTAATAGATATGAGGGAAATCCCTTAACCAGGTCACATCTAGCAATATGTTTGTAATCTTTAACAGGATTTGCTTTTAACCGAGCATACTCTAGAAGAGTATATTTCTTAGTGGGTTCGAAATCCCATAGTGGTTTTTCCCTATTTGGGTTTCCACATTAAATATGGTGTTATGAGGTTTATGATGTTCATATGCTTTTGAGTTTGCATGTTTAATAGTTTTGGTTATATTACTGAAATATATGTTATCGAGGTTGAATCTAATGTTTTTATGGAAGATTAAGTTTGTATGATTCACCCCCCCCTCTCATCTTGTTGGCTATTGGATTTGTACTCATATTAAGTATCAGAACTATCAATTGGTATGAGAGCTTTGGACTCCAGAAGGAAAGTTTAAAGGCACTTGAGTTAAAGATCCAAAGATGTATAAGAGGGATGCACCGAAGCTGAACAAGTCAAGTTTGTCCACATGGAAGAAAAGGATGAAGCTACATCTATCAGGAGTTGGAGAATATGCTGTTGTAAAGCGGAAAAATTGAACCCTAGTTCTTCTCCCCTCCCCAACTCCAAGGAGAGAGAAGGGAGAGTCACTAGGGTTGATGGTTTTCACTTAGGAGAGACTTTACATTAAAAAGAGGGGTTGAAACCCACAAGATCCAATCCCACACAATGCAAGATTGGATTCTAAATGAGTTTCAAGGGTTGTGACATCAAGGATACCCTCTTTTGTAAAGAATGTAGATAGAAAGATTGAACTAGGAATGCATGTCAAGTAGGAAAGATTCGCTTATAAACAGAGATAGGAATATGGGATGAAGCTACTGACCTAAAATTAGTAGTAAAATGTTGAGATGGCGCTGTTCTGCAAATTTGAGTGAAAGTTGACGGGACGATGGCGCCCGGCGTGCACACGGTCCTCCGAAAAATCCGCAAAACGAAGGGGGATCTGTTCGTCTTTGCACAAGGATTCCAGATCTTCAATTATAGCCGCGTACCTGCAACCTACACACAAAAAAGAGAGGATGATTGGGGGGTTAGGGATGAGGGGTTTGCCTTTAGGTCAAACCCCAATTTTGGAATTAACCAAGAAATGAGAATGTTGTAAATGTAAATGTTTGTAATGTAAACAAGTACTAATACCTTGTTGTAAGAATGTTTGTATTCTTACATGCGAAGGTGTAATGTATGTTATGTGTTATGTGTTGTAAGTGATCTCCTCTTCAATGGTTGAATCCTTGTCTTGAATGCAACACCTAGCCTTGAATGGAGACTTAGAATGCTCAATTGCTTGAAGGAATGCTTGAATGCTTGAATGTTTGAATGTTCGAATATCGCTTCCGCCTTTTGCACACATATGTCTTCCTACCTTTTTTGGAAGAGGAAATGTAGTTTATATACTTGTCAATTAGGGTTGATAGACTGATTTTCCTGACCTTAGGCCGACCAGGAAACATTATTTCCCAAATTGCAAACTTAAAGACCCGATGCCCAAAAGAGACCGGGCCCAAAATAGGGCCAGGGACCAGGGCGCTGGGCGCCATGGTCCCACCTCCTGGGACAGCAGGGTGCAAGGAAGGATCAGGCCAAGGTGCAGAAAATGCAGTTTTTGGTGTTGTAAACAGGTTTTGGGGTCTCCATTTAGGTTCAACGTTGCGCCGCCATCGTGAAGACCCAAATGCAGTCGAAATTGCAAGTGTCACAATTTTAGGACGCTACAGCTGTATACTATCTGGAGAATGATTTTGTCACACCAAGCACCTATCCATTGACTATGGAAGAGATAAAGGCAAAGCAAGAACATATTCAAGCAATGATTGAAATAACATCTGCATTGACCGATTCAGAGTTTAATGATCTAGAAGGCTGCAATGATGCAAAGGCAATGTGGGATAAGCTCATATCAGTATATGGAGGAGATGAACATGTTCAAAGAGAAAAAGTAGATAGTCTAAGAGGACAACTTGAATCTATGAGGATGAATGAAGGTGAGAAAATAACTCAGTACCGTACAAGACTAAAGGAGATTGTCAATCAAATCAAAGGAGCAGGTGGAACTATTGAAGAAAAGGATATAACAAGTAAGTTGTTAAGAACCCTTCTACCAGCTTATGTAATCTGAGTCTTTGCAATCAATGAATTGAGGTATGTACCTAATATGCCAGTTTCTTTAGATGCTACTATTGGTAAGCTACATGCATTTGAGTTAAGTAATTTTGATAACAGTGGATCTTCGGTAAATAAAGTTGAATCTGCATTTAGTTCTTTTCATCTTGATGAATCTAATGATTTTAATGAAAGAAAGTATAAGTACTCTAAAGGAGATTACAGTGGAGCAAGTGAAAGATTTCATAAGAACATGGAGGTAGTACACAAATTATATGAGGAAATTAGAAAACAAGAAAAGTTTGAAGCACTATTAGCCAAAAGGTTACCAAGAGGCAAAGGTAAGTATAAAGGAAAACTACCTTTGAAATGTTTCAATTGTGATAAAATAGAACATATGGCTTTTAACTGTCCTGACAAAGATTCTACTAAAAAGAGAGATTACGGAGATGATAGACAGAAAGATAATCATTATAGAGGACACCAAGACTTCAGAAGAAGAGATAGAAAGACATGCCTAATAGCTGATGAGGAATCCAACGATGATACATCATATGAGATTGATACAGAGGAAGTAGTTTATGTGGCTATCAAGGATGGATCAGATGAAGAGAGGTATGAAGAAAAAGCTCTAATATCTCACATAAACACAAATGATTCTTGGATTATAGATAGTGGATGCTCACATCATATGACAGGAGATAAACACAAGTTTGTTATATTAGAAGATTATGATGGAGACTATGTTAGATTTGGTAATGATGCACCATGTCCGGTGAGAGGTAAAGGATCTATAACACTTCTTGATAATGCAAGATGCAATGATGTTTATTGGGTTGAAGGTTTGAAATACAATTTGTTGAGTGCAGCACAGCTAAACAACACAGGTTACCGAATAGAATTTTAGAAAGGAATTGTCAAAGTTCATGACAAAAATGGAAAGTTAGCTGCTACCGGGACACAAACAAAAGGTAACACATTTCACCTTGACTCAACTCGGAATAAGTGTTTGCATGCAAAGTTGGATGATACTTGGTTATGGCATAAAAGGTTTTGTCATGTCAATTTTGATAATCTGATGAAAATAAGCAAGAAGCACAGAGTAAGAGGTCTACCGAGTCTTGAAAAACCTGAGAATGCTATGTGTCGAGGATGCCAGATGGGTAAGATGACAAGATCAAGCTTTAGAAGTAAGTCTTACACTTCTAAAGGAATTTTAGATCTAGTGCACACTGATCTTTGTGGTCCTATGAAAGTTCAAAGTTATTATGGTGATAAATATTTCATATTATTTGTGGATGACTATTCAAGGATGATGTCAGTAATGTTTTTAAAAGAAAAATCAGAAGCTTTTCAAATGTTTAAATGGTACAAGGCAAGAGTTGAAAATGAAATAGGAAGACAACTGAAATGTCTTAGATCAGATAGAGGAGGAGAGTTCACATCTGATGAGTTCAACTTATTTTGCAATGATCATGGTATTAGAAGACAAGTCTCTGCATCGAGAACTCCATGACAAAATGGAATAGCTGAGAGAAGAAACAGATCTATTGTGGATTGTGCTAGAACACTGATGATTGAAAAGAAGGAGCCACAAACATTTTGGAGAGAAGCAATAAGCACAACAGTTTACACCTTGAACTGAGTTCAATTTAAGAAAGGTACTTTGAAGACACCATATGAAATCTGGTATGATAAGAAACCTAATGTAAGTTATTTTAAAATCTTTGGAAGTAGATGCTATGTTTATAAAGATGATAGAAATGGCAAATTTGATCAGAAAAGTGAAGAAGGAACGTTTCTAGGTTATTCTTCTAGAAGCAAAGCACTTAAATGTCTGATCAAATCATCTAACAAAATAGTAGAAAGTGCAAATGTGAAAATTGATGATTTTGCAGAAAGAAATGATGAAGGAAATTCCAAGGAACCAAAAGATTATGATGAATTTGTCTATGTTCAACCAAGAAGTCCTACCGAGAGGACTGTTGAAGAAAATGAGGAGAATATCCAGTTACCCAGTGATGAAGAAGATCATAAAGAGCCTACCAAGCTTGTATTAGCCAAGTATGTCAGAAGACATCATGCACCAAGTCAGATTATAGGAGATAAGGATGATCCAGTGATGACAAGGAACAAACTGAGACAACACATGTTTGATATCTGAATTTGAACCGAGAATAGTGAAAGAGGCATTTAACAGTGAAGATTGGATAAATGCTATGACAAAAGAGATTGATCAAATCAAGAAGAATGACACATGGACACTAATCCCAAGACCAAAGGACAAAAATGTAATCGGTACAAAGTGGATTTTCAGAAACAAGCTAAATGAAAAAGGAGAGGTCATTCAAAACAAAGCAAGACTAGTTTGCAAAGGTTATGCTCAAGAAGAAGGAATTGATTATGGTGAAACTTTTGCACCTGTTGCTAGACTTGAAGGAGTAAGAATATTGTTGGCCTATGTTGGTTTCAAAAAATTCAAGATATATCAAATGGATGTCAAATCTGCATTTCTGAATGGAATATTAGAAGAAGTTTTCATTGAACAACCTGAAGGATTTGTTGAAGACAAGAATAAAGATCAAGTATGTAAATTGAACAAAGCTTTATATGGTTTGAAACAAGCACCAAGAGCATGGTATGAAAGATTGCACTCTTATTTGATTAAGATTGGTTTTATAAGGACAAGTGAGAACAACAACATGTACATGAAGAATGATGAAAATGGAATACTGATCTCAGCCATATTTGTTGATGATATTATATTTTGTGGAAATGACTCTTTATGCAAGAACTTTGGAAATGAAATGAGCAAAGAATTTGAGATGTCATTAATCAGTGAGATAAAGTATTTTATAGGTTTACAGATACTGCAAATGAAAAATGAGATTTTCATTACTCAATCCAAGTACATAAAGGAAATCTTGAAGAAATTTGGAATGGAGGATTCAAAACCAGTAAGTACTCCTATGTCTACCAACTGTAAATTATCAAAGAATGATGAATCCACATCTATTGATAAGACACTTTACCGATCCATGATTGGAAAGCTACAATATGTTGTTCACAACAGACTAGATATAGCACATGCAATAGGTATAGTTGCAAGATTCTCTGCAGATCCTAAGGAAACACACATGACAGCAATCAAAAGAATTTTTAGATACTTGAAATGCACAGAGGATTATGGCTTAGTATATCATAAAGGAAATGATTTTGATTTAAAAGTTTATATCGATGATGATTGGGCAGGCAACATTGGTGACAGAAAAAGCACAAGTGGAGGAGCTTTCTTTTTAGGAGAAAGACTAGTGAGTTGGCTTAGCAAGAAACAAGGATGTGTTTCACAGTCAACAACAAAAGCTGAATACGTTGCTGTAGCATTGAATTGTACCAACATTGCATGGATCAAACAACTATTGGAAGGTATAAATGAGAAAGTTACCGAGCCAGTAACTATATTCTGTGACAATACTAGTGCCATTAATATTTCAAAGAATCCTGTTATGCACTCTAAGACAAAACACATATCTATCAAATATCATTATCTTAGAGAAGAAGCTCAAGAGAAGAAAGTGGTATTGGAGTATGTTAGCACAAAGGAACAACTAGCAGATATCTTCACCAAACCACTACCAATGGACACTTTTGAATATCTCAGAAGTAAGTTAGGGGTCCTACCCGTATCTTCTACTCACTGACCAAGTTCGGTGAAAGCATCAATCCGATGACTCTAATGAATATCTTTTGGGAGTTGATGCTGATTTATACACTTTAGGATGTTTTCTAAAGGTGTACAGAAATAATACAGTAAATACTATAGGGAACAAGAATTGAAGACAAATGCTCTGACCGAGACTCAATTGATACACAACAGTAGGAAATAACTTCTTACAAAAAGTAATTATGTCTTAGTTCTTTACTTTTTGGCATTGTTGTCAAAGGGGGAGAAGACTACTATAAAGGGGAGAAGACTAATATAGAGGAACAAGACCTATCAGGGGAGAAGACTAAAAGAAAACTGAGCAGACTACAGATTGGAGAGAAGACTGAAAATAGGGGAAGTCTAATGTATGGGGGAGAGCATTTCAGCATTTCAGAATCACAACAATCCGAATCTTTAAAGGTCAAATCAATTGGTTTTTCCATCAATGCCAAAGGGGGAGATTGTTAGAATTATTGCATTATAATAGACAATGAAAGATTGTTGGCATTTCATAAGGATATTGAGAAGGTTGTTGATGATTATGGATATAACTAATTAAAGATGTTTACTGTCTTAATATTATTATTTTGTCATTGATGTCAAAAAATTGATTTTCTAAATCAGTATGATGTTGCCATATCTTGAGAAGCATGATATGAAGATTATAAAGATGTCAGTAAAAGACACAGGAAAGAATATGATGAATAAGGGGATGAATAAGGTATTCAATGGGCAACTAGTACTGAGTCAGACAATGATGAGATCATGATGTTTAGATTGTTTTAACATCATACATATGTTGTAAATGTAAAGGTTAATACTATACTATGTTATCAAGCAAAGAACCTAGTCGGTAAACCCCAAGGAACCTAGTCGGTAAACCCTAAGGTTATCGCTATCGGTTAATGAAGGCGGAATGTCTACTGAGTGAAGTTTAGTATTCACCGAGTTGTTACGAAGTTGTAACTGAGCTATAATAGAATGCATTAAATGTTTACATGTGTTATTTAATGAAGGAAGCTGATGAGCTGGAACTGATCAATGATTGGTGAGCCGTGAATCAAGTTTGTTAACGAATCTAAGGCAATGAAAAGTCAGCATGAATATCTACATCTCAGATTGAACCGCAATACCCTGGCACAAGTTCCAAGACTAATATGCAAGTTCCAAGGTGGGTTAAAATGTTTTTTGATTGAAAGATGCATTGAACGTAGACAAGATTGAAGATCTGATGGCTATGATTGATCATGGGAAATGTGATTAAGGAGATTAAGCGGTTACCCAATTATTTATAAATAGGAGACTGATGATAAACAATGTATGTGGGCAAGTGTATGCACAGACATAGTGATTACCGAGCACAGAAGCTTGAAGACCTGTTTGAATAACAGAGTATAGAAGCCCAACAGATAGACAAGATTAGTTCTATGTCTAGATTGTATTGAACAAATAAGAATCTGCTTTAGCATTTTAGATGTGAAGTTGCAGATAGATTTTATTACTGTTATTTTGTGAAAGTGACATAAAATCTCTTAACCGAGTGGACTTAATAGTCTTATTTGTAAAACCTTCTAGCAAGGTGACATTCTAATTGAGTGTTTGAAATCCTTTAACAAGGTCACTTCTAAAAAGGTGAAGATCCTAACAGATCTGAGGGAAATCTCTTAACCGGGTCACATCTAGCAATGTGTTGGTAATCTTTAACAGGATTTGCTTTTAACCGAGCATACTCTAGAAGAGTATATTTCTTAGTGGGTCTGAAATCCCATAATGGTTTTTCCCTATTTGGGTTTCCACATTAAATCTGGTGTTATGAGGTTTATGATGTTCATATGCTTTTGAGTTTGCATGTTTAACAGTTTTGGTTATATTACTGAAATATATGTTACCGAGGTTGAATCTGATGTTTTTATGGAAGATTAAGTTTGTATGATTCACCCCCCTGCTCTCATCTTGTTGGCTATTGGATATGTACTTATATTAAGTATCAGAACTATCAGGTCATGTGAATACCTATTCCTTAACAAAGGATGGAGTTCGCCATAAGCTGGAGCCCCTGAAGGAGGTGGAAGAAAAGGTATGTAGTAATGCCAGAATATGTTTTGTTGATGGATAATTTTTTTGGAATATTATGAAACACAAATGTGTGTGTTTTGCTTCAATTCCTAGAGTGGGTAGGGAAGATAGTGAAGAAGTGCTTGTAAAAGTTTCAGGTTTGTTGAAAGAGTTTCAGGACATTATCTCTGATAATGTACCTAAGGGTTTACCATGTGGAAGGTCTAACAAAGTTGTAGATGCCTTTAGTAGGAGGCAAACTTTGTTGATAGAGATCCAACTTAAGGTGGTTGGATTCAATGAACTCAAGAGATTGTATCCTAAGGATCCTGATTTTGTAGAGGTTTGGAAAGCTTGTAAAGATCTTATTGCATTGGAGATGATGAGATGACTAGATGTCATAATCTAGGATGACATGTTGATTAAGGGAAGTAATTTGTGTATTCCTAGAAGTTCCATGAGAGGGAACTTGATCAAGGATAAGCATAGTGGAGGGATGACAGATCATTTTGGTCAAAAGAAGACCATTGCCATCATCAGTGAGAATTGTTATTGGCCTCAGTTATCCCAAGATGTAAAGAAATTTGTGCAGTTGAAGAGTATGCCAGATGGCTGAAGAAGTAAGTTAGAATGCAAGGTTGTATCAACCATTACCTATACTAGAGAGGCCATGGGAGGTGAAGAAGCACATCAATGAGATGAATCTACAATATAAGGTGAAGGAAGATCAAAAAAGGAGGTATAAGGAGTTTCAGATTAGAGATGAGGTGATGGTTCATTTGAAGAAGGAAAGGTTCCTAGTGGGGATCTACAATAAATTAAAGGTGAAGAAGTTTGGTTGCTGCAAGATTTTGAAGAAGCATGATTCAAGGAGTGCATATGAGGTAGAGTTGCCAGATGTAATCAATATTTTCCCCGTGTTCAACATTGTAGATTTAACAAAATATCATGAAGGTGGCACGAAGGAGGAACAAGTGATAGGACAATGTATAATCTCTTCACCTACTTTAGAGGAGTAGATCGAGGCAATTATAGATAGTTGTGTGGGTAAGACTACCAAAAATAGGCTGTATAAGCAGTATTTGGTGAAATGGAAGGGAGGACCTCTTGAAGATTCTTTGTGGCTGTCCTAGATAGATGTTGACCGTTTGGGTTTTCCTCAACCAATTGAGACGTGACGGGGTCACTTCTCAATCTACCCCGGGTGTTTGATGCAGGAGCATCTGGTGGTGTAAGGGCAATCCTGCATCACCCAAAAATATTTCTTTTTCTTTTAGTTTTCTTTAATATTTTTCCAATTTTGGATACCCAATTGGACGAATAAGAGATTCCAACTCTCAGAATTGACAAGTTGCTTATTCTAGCCGATTCCCAAAAATAACAGGTTTTTATTTGAAGGCGAATGAAGTCCAAAATTTAGAGGAAGATTAAGGAAGAGAAAATAAGCTCATTGGCGAAAGAACCAGGTCAAAAGGAATGTCTGTTTGAAAGTTATTAAAGTTTCAATTTCTTGAAAAATTAAAAAATTTCTTCCAAGTCAGATTTGAGGCATTAAACGGTGTCGAGCGGGCCTGAAAATGACAGGAATCAATAGAGTGGAATATTATCATATTCTACACTTAGAGATATTTCTGATGCTTCAAATGATTCATAAATTCGATTCCCAGATCAAATGTTATGGCTGCCGAAAGTCTGACAATTTTTGGAAAGTTCCAATTTTTGAATTTGGTTGTATTTTCAAATTTTCAATTTCATGTTTTGGCATTTGTCCACCATTTGGTAATTTCTATATTGTAATTTTAGCTCCAAAACAAAAGAAAGTCTATTTAAGACTCATATGTAAAAACTGGGAAGTTAGTTGTTGGAGTTGTAGTATGAGAGTTTTGGAGAGCTTAGTTTCTAGGTTGGGCAATAGAATTGTGAGGGTTTCCAGAAAATGTCGTAAGCTGTGAGTTGCATCCTGTGAGGATTTATTCCTCTTATTTTTAATTGCATGTGTAGACGTATAAAAATGACCATATTCCTAAATGAATATTTTATGTTCATTTTTCTATTTAATTAAATCCAATTTAATTAAATTATCCACATTCCTCTATTTAATTAAGTAAATTACTCAAATTATTTAAATAAATTCACTATACCATTTAATGAATAAATCATTTTATTCAATTAAATTCCCCCTATCCACTTTTAGTTAAATTCAAATTTAATTAAATAGTTATCCTAAATTGAATAAATCAAATTTATTTAATTGCAACCAAATTGAATGAATTAAATTATTTCAATTAAATCCTATTATCCCTCCATCCACTTGCAAAATCCCAAACCCCTTTCTAATCCCTTCTAGAATCTTCTAAACACTTCTAATTAGCCTAACCCCTCCTCTAAACTTTGTCACATCCCTAAGCAAAGGGAAGTCACTTCTCAAATACCTTAAAGTCTTTGATAACCATTAAAGGTTTTCAACCTTCAACCACCAAAACCCTTAAAGTCTTTGAAAACCATTGAAGGCTTCCAACCTTCAACCACTTAATCCCCAAAGTCTCCAATAACCATTAATGGTTAATTCAAACCCTCCCACATGGTTAAAACATTTGTTTTGACTCAACCTCTATCCAACCCAAGGGTCTCATCAGGCCATTAATGCTTTGACCATGATTATCTCTTAATCATTTGCACAAAGGTTTATCCTTGGATTAACTCTTAATCCAGTGGGTAATCTTAATTTAGACTTGACCCTTAGCCTTTAGATAACATGAGGTCTTCTCAGGCCTTTAATGCCTCCGACTTCTTCTCTCAACTCAACCCTATGTTGACATTTGTCACCATTTCATTGGTGCAAATTGTGCACATGGATCCCCAGCTTTCAAACTTGGCCCTTGATTAAACCATTCAATCTTGACCATCCATTGCCCTGTTTATGCTATAAATAGAGATCTCATTCCTCCATTCTTAACAATCATCTTTCAAATTTGAAGCATTATACTTATGCTCAAATACTTTCAAGCTTTTTCATATCATCTTTATGCTCCTCATTTAGCCTCTTTTAGATCAGGAAGTAGACTAAATATGCATGCTAGAGTATTTTCTTTATCATTTTAGCTCAATCATAGACTAAATATATCATGTTAGGATAGTATTCATACTAACCTCGTCATCTTATCATCTAGTGTATTGCATTTTAGAATCATACATAGCTTAATCTCTATTTCATACTAAAATCTATCAAAGCATCTCTTGTTCTCATATTTGCCATCCCTAAACCATTTTGCTCAGTGATCTGAGAGCAAAAACATTGGTTTGAGGGACATTGTGAGATAGAGAACCATGGGACCCTCCTTGGGAAGCTGAGTAATACTACGTTACTCCATAGCTTGCACCAAGAAGTCCTGTGTGTGTGTGTGGACTAGTTTCTAACAATATTTTCACATATTTAGTTTTATCAGCCCACTTTTCCCGCATACATTTCTGGCGCCCACCGTGGGGCTCGACCCTAAATAAAAAATCGGTTTTTGAAACTAACCATTTTTGTAGGCACGCGGGAAAATTGAAGTAGCGCTTTCAGTTCACTGTTTAGCGCATCCAATCAACAGAGTAGCGCATCCAACTCCCTGTTTAGCGCGTGTGGTCTGAAAACTAGCATGTGGAAACATTTTTGCAGCGCATGACTCCCTCTAACATTTTCCTGTAGGTCTTGACATGGGCGAAACACAGAGCAGTGCATTCAACAACCAGAATAGCGCATAAGATCACCATTCCAGCGCTTCTAATCCATAATATAACGCGTGTAACTCATAAATTAGCGCATCATTTTTGAAATTACCTGATGCAAAAACACACAGAATAGCGCTTCCAGAACCCACAGTAGCACATCCAGAGAACAGAGTAGTGCGTCTAGCATAAATTTTAGCGCATAGATCATATACTGTAGCGCGTACAGTTTGTTCTATAGCGCATCACAGTCAGAGAAAAACAAAAAACAATTTTTTTTTTTTATTGTAACCGAACTGGAATATTAGACTTGTGGAAGTCCCCCAAATTCGCTAACAATTTTCTTTTCTTTTTGGTTTGCTTGCAGGACTCTGATAATTTCTTGCAGGTGGAGCGGACGCTTTTCCTTTGTAATCAATTTCTTTTGTTGACCAACACATCGAAAATTTTGCTTTGTTGACAAAATTCCTTTCATAGATCAGCAAATCATTGCTTTGACAGGATAAAAATGAACATCATGTTTTGTGGAGCAACATCTCCACATAGATTTTAGCAAAATCACTGATTTGAAAGACTAAAATAAAATTGATTGCTTTGTTTCAAAAGTGGTAGGAATATGCTCTCCCCTTAACTGGGTGATCAAAAATCCAGACCATTCTTACAGCTTTATTTCATTCAAGCAATAAATCCTTTAACAGGTCTGCCTTCCCGAGGAGTTGCAATCAACTCTTAAAGCTGTTTATGGCCAGTGTGAAGGGAACGACCTAAGTGGGGAACGACTTTGACGCCAAGAATTCCAACCCACTATAATCAAATGTGGAAAGTGACGAAAGTCCTTTTCAACGGTTGCATGCAGTGATTAGCCTTCCCCCAGTATCCTTGAGATACGTAAAGCCTTTATTCTAAAGGTTGGGAAGCCTCCTGAGGGAGTTTATCACTGACGGCCGAACAAGAAGCCTGATTACGAACCATAGAATTAGAAGCTTTGAACTGAGTCAGTAACCGAAAATTTATAACATCATAGTGCAAGGGTGGGGAAGAATCCGCCCCCAAGATTACTCACCATATATCTCCCAAGATAACTACTCAACTGTGAAGCAATTCACTTTAGGTTAACTTCTAGCAAAAGACAAAAAAACGGGCGCCCCCTAGAGGGTGACACGACTGTTTGAGCTGACGGAGTATCGAGACTAGTGGGCTACGATGTTATTTATGACCCTTGAATAAAGAGTCTTTCTGAAGTGTATTACTTGTATCCAAACCTGTTAAAACATTGGGGATTTGAACACATCCTCGCAGAACATACATTTTTTGTTAGATTAGGCAAAATGGTTGTACTTTTTGTGCCGTGCTTGCATTTATTACTTCAGAAAATCATCCATCGCACTTGAAAATTTCTCAACAAAATTCAAAAACCTCAAAAAAATACCCAAACAGAAAAATCAGGGCAGTCTAGCGCATAAGAACAACATCTTAGCGCGTGGAAGACTTTTGCTAGCGCATCCAAACCTCAAATTAGCGCGTGGAGTTAAAACAGTAGCATTTTATCATTAGGCAAACTAGTATACAATCCTTTAGCGCATCCACAACACAGTCTAGCGTGTCGCAGCAACCTCTTAGCGCGTGGGAACCAAGGATTAGCACATAAAACCAAACAGTTAGCGCTTCACAGGCCCAGTGTAGCGCGTAACTTTTTCAAAAAAAATTCAATAACCATTTTCAACAGTCCTACTTTTAGCGCGTGGCAGAAACAACTTAGCGCGTGGCATACATACATTAGCGCATTCACTCAAACAGTTAGTGCGTATCAGGCCCAGTGTAGCGCGTAGTTTTTCCAAACAAATTCAACAACAAATTTCAATAGTCCTAACTTTAGCGTGTGGAAGAGACAACTTAGCGCGTAGAAACCATATTTTAGCGCATATACTCCAACAGTTAGCGCATGTGAAGCCCAGTATAGCGCGTAGATTTTTCACCAGTTAAACAATTTTTTTCCAAAATCCAAACTTTAGCGCGTATCTAGGGGTAGATTAGTGCATGTACTCATTCCTTTAGCACATCAGGTAAATTCAGTAGCGCATGTAAACTCTGTTTTAGCGCGTGATCTAAAGCCGAATAACAGAGAGTCCAAAACTAAATTTTTTTGAAAATTTCAAAAACATTTTAGAAGACTTTTTCATCAAAAATCATCTTTTATCAAACCAGAGTGACAAAAACAAACTATTAAAAACTTTTCTCAAGCTAAATTTGTGTTAAACAAAGTTGTCCGAATCCTAAACAAATCGCGCAATAGAGGATGTCTCTCCTATCATAATCCAGAAAATTTTCATCATCAGTGTCATCAAAATCCTTTACCATCTTACGGATTTCTATCTCAAAGCACTTGTTTAAAATTCTCAAATCGTCAAATTCAGTTTTCAGATCGGGAAGCTTTTATCCATATCATTTGACACGCTTTATCGTGAAGGGACATCTAAACCTTCACTCTAATAAAGTAAGATTTAAAATTTCCAAAACAAGAAACAACTGAATCCAAACCAATCAAAGGAAATCATTGATCACTCTTGCATGACTAGTCCCCTTATTCTGAGAAGAAAGAACCTCTATCGTAACATCACGTTAAAGAAACGACAACCTAGTTTTTCCAAATTCATCAAGAGAAATAAGTTTTTATACATCAATCGTCAACTCTTCAAATCTCATCGGGTATTCCTTCATCACGTCAAACATTATATCCAAAACAAATCTAGCGAATTTGACAAGGAACCCTTACAAGAGCATACTGTCAAAAGTCTGTTTTTAATCAAACCATAAACTGCGGCGGAAAAATCAATCCAGCATTCTTGCCCGACGAGTGCATCACATATAACACATCTCGACCAGAACCACCAATGCCCAAGCAACACATCGAGGAGGCTTTTGTCCCTTTCATCACTGAAAGCTTCTACTAAAATGCCTGTTACTCGCTCTCAAAGTAACAAACAAAGCGAGACACCCGCTGAGTCCAATATGAATTGAAGATTATCAAATCCTTTTGAAGTTCCGCCCGTAGAAGAACCTGAAATTACTGAAGCCCTTCTTCAGGAATGTCAAGTAAATCCCTCCTTCCAAAAACTTGTCGAAAAGCTCATGGAAAATGACAAGGAAAAATATCTGTTGATGCTCACAAGCAAGGGCGTTAAACTTCCTGAAGATTTCGACCCAAACATTTTTCAAATCGGATCTCGGCAATATGCATATCAAGAACAAAACAGAGAAGAAGAAACTCGCATACCTGAACAACATAACTTTGAACAACACATTCCAGAACAACGCATACCAGAAATGCGTATACCTGAGCTAGAAACACCAGAGCAACATATACCATTTACCACACCTTTTTAGCTGAGAACCAATACAAGGCAAGAACTTTTTCCTCGGCAAGACAATATACCCTTGGTAGCCCTTACTCAACAAATGCAAATGTTGCAAAGGCAAATACAGGATATGCAACAAGGGACAACAGTGTGGTACTCTTTAAATGAAATCTGTCCTTATCCATTTGATAAAAGCTTGAACATGGTGCCTTTTCCTCCAAACTCGGACGTTCCCAAATTTGATAAATATGATGGGAAAAATGATCCCAGAGATCATGTATGGGAATTTTGCACACTAAGCCTTGAATTCTCTCATGATGACACCTATTTGATGAGGTTATTCCCCATAAGCTTGGGTGGGCAAACCATGGAATGGTTATCCAAAATTTCGCTACCTGTCAGATCATTTGATGAGTTGGTTAACAAATTCATCACTCACTATTCCTACAACATCCAACATGCCATAACCATGCTAGATGTTTGCAACACCAAACAAAAGAACAATGAAACATTCATGGCATTCCTTCAATGTTGGCAATGCATGGTATCTAGATATCCTCGAGATATTCCTGAAAAGGAGAAAATGGAAATCTTCATTGATAACTTGAATGGCGAAATGAGTTACAGACTAAAACTTCAATGCATACCATCTTTCGCTAAATTGATTGAAAATGGCATTCAACTAGAGGAAGCATGTGTCAAAAAGGGAACACTCAAATTCTACAAGGAAGGAACAAACTCATCAAACTACAATAACCAAAACAACGCCAACTTTGACAAATCTCGATTTTGGACTCGAAACAAGAACGAAGGCAACAACGAATCACATGATCCTAAATCAAAACAACCAGTGCTTGCATTATCTGGAAATCCTCAGAACACAAAAAATCCTAAAAATGCTACTCCCAGTGCTAACACATATGCGCAAAACACTGATCAAGGACAATTCAACACAAACAACACCAACGATAATCAAGGCAAAAACATGAATCCAGGACCTAACAACAATCCACGCAACAACACGAACAATTTCCAAAAGCGTATCTTCACACCACTGGGACAATCACTAGAATCCGCATTCAAAGAACTTTTGGCAAACAAAATTCTTTCTTTGCCTCCAATCAACAATTATGAACCCCCAATCAAACCACCTTGGTGGAATGATTCACACTATTGTGATTTCCATCGCAACAAGGGTCATAGAACAAACGAATGCATGAGATTGAAACACATAGTCCAGGACATGATTGATCGAGGTGACTTAACGGTTGATGGTCTCAAAACAAATGGTGATCACGGAGCCTTTAAAAATCCTCTCCCAAATTACAACAAGGATGGAGCATCAACTTCAGATGATACACGCAGAGCTCGTATTAATCACATCTACAACAACACTATCAACCATCTATCAGCTGAAGATCATCAAATAAATGTCATCACCATCCGAGATCAGCGTGATCCTGAATCTGTCAATGTAACAACCCGCACTCAGAAATATGTCTTGAAGGGACATACTGCACCTACAACCGCCACACCAAAAATCCAATATGACTTGGTTAGCCAACTACGCAAGACTCCAGCTCAGATATCTATCCTGGAATTATTGAAACTATCACCCAAGCACAAAGACATATTGGAGCAAGCATTATTGGAAACAAATGTACCTCAAAATATGGATACAGACAGATTTCAAGCCATGGTCGCCCATATGACAAGACCTCATAACCTTACCTTCTCAGAGCACACCAATGCTTCCTTGATCCATCCACATAATACTCCTCTCCATATTGAAGTCATTGTTTGCAAACACCGAGTCAAAAGAGTCCTAATAGATGGAGGAGCCAGTCTTAATATATGTACTTTAAAGCTTATCCGTGCATTAGGCTTCTCAGAAGAATCTATTGACCTTTGCAAGAAAATTACCATAAAAGCATATGATGATGAGGAAAGGTCCTCTAAAGGCACAACGATATTACCTATTCAAGTAGGCCCAGTACAAAAGGATACTATTTGTCAAGTCTTAGATATTGATCTAACCTACAATATTTTGTTAGGACGACCCTGGATACATGAAATGCAAGCAGTACCTTCTACATATCACCAGTGTGTCAAGTTTCCTTATGATGGACAAGAAATCTCCATATCTGCTGATCACAATCCATTTCAACATTGCAATGCAATGGAGGCAGCCCAGGACAGTTTGGTTCCTCATAATAGAGAAAAACAACAATCTTCAATGTCAGATCCACACACAGCAAAATCCAACTCCTTATGGGGAGACTTCAAGCAGAAAATGCAAATCAAAGACCAAGGTATAGGAGAATACTCTTTGGAGCCTTTATGTTTGGCAAAATTGCCGACCTCACCTAGATCACATGGTTTGCCTACTACATCAACACAACTGGCTACTCAGCCCATCACTAAATTTGATGGTACCTTCATCCAATTGGGTACTCTAGCACATGAATCAGAAGACAAAGATGTTCTTAACTGGTTATATAAAGATGAAGAAGAAAATCATAGAGCAGCTGCTCTGGACATTGTTCTACCAACACACATGTATGGAAAAGGCTACTTAATCATGAAGCAAATGGGATATGGCGGTAAAGGACCTATTGACAAACACAAAGGAGTCACTGAACCTATAGATCTTCCTTCACAACCTAGCAGAAACAAAGCAGGATTGGGTTCTAAACTCACGTTCCTATTGAAACGACCGCCTCACCTACCTATCAAACCTCAATGGAAAGTAAAGACACTGTACAAAGAAGAATCCTGGTAGGAAGCACTTTTTGAATCAACAGAAACAATCCGCAGGGCACGGGAACGTCAAGATCAGAAGTTACATCAAGAAAAGCTTCTAAGTCATAAGAAGGCACTATCTGTAGCAGTAGCTCATATTCAAACACCAATATCTCAAGAACAAATCAGTTCATCTCCAAATACCGTTATTCCTCCCCGAGGAAGCACAGTCTATGAACAAATCCAGCAAGTAGAAGACGGATCTGATACAGAATCTACAAAAACCATCAAAATGGTATCTATCATCAAAGATTTGTTTTCACCATACAACACACTTGTTTACAACACATATAGAATCTGGGATGATGCCTATGAGACAGATTCCAATGAATATGAATGGGGTACCTGCTCCAATGCTACTATTGATATCCTGGATGATACTGATTCTATATCCCTTTCTCAGGAAGAACATAACGCAGAAGATAGACCTCTTGAATTTGGACCGCAAAATATCTATGACGCTCAGGAAAGTGAACAGAAACATTATGAACAAGTCTATGTGGAAGATGATACCATCGAGGACCTCGACGAAATCCTAAATTTCTTTAAAACCAAAACCCAACACGATGAAAACTATATCCTAAAAATTACGATAGCCGAACTTGATCCACCCAACGATTCCTTACCACTTTTCTTTCCTGACCTCATCGACTGGGACGAGCCTGAAACAAATGATATACCAATTTTCCCAGATGATGCATCTATTGTCCATTACCTATGTACAGTAAATCTGGAAACAGGCTCTACCAATGAACAAAATAATGATATCTGTCAATCAGGGAGTGCCAAGTCTCTCAGTCGTAAAAATGAACCAAATAATGAATCTAATGCTGAAAACCAGTCAATGGCAGCTCTAGATCATAAAAAAGTAAAAATAAAGGACGCATCGGAGGGTGAAAACCTTTTTAAGGCACCTAACGATGGGAGACTTGACACTCTTCCTGAGCACTTTCATGAGCGATCGCCCATATTGATTGAGCCCACTCAATCAATCAACATTGGTACCACATAAGCAACCAGAAATATACATCTTGTAGAATCTCTGACAGAGGAAGAAAGATCGGCATTCATCATCTTCTTTAAAAAACAACAAATCAACTTTGCTTGGTCATATGCTGATATGCCTGGAGTAGATCCACACTTAATTATGCATCATCTGTCCATCTCTACAGGAGTTAAGTCAGTCAAGCAAAAGCTACGAAAGATGAATCCATAGGTGGCACTCATAGTCAAAACTAAATTAAAGAAATTATTAGACGTTGGATTCATCCGACCCATTGACTATGCAGAGTGGATATCCAATATCGTTCCAGTATCAAAACCGGATGGTAGTATCAGAATATGCACTGACTTCAGAGACGTCAACAAAGCTTGTCAAAAAGATGACTTTCCTCTGCCAAGTATCGACATAATTGTAGATCTCACAGCAGGCCATGCAATGCTCTCACTAATGGATGGTTTCTCAGGCTATAACCAAATCAAGATAGCTCCTGAAGATCAAGATAAAACAACATTCACCTGTCCTTGGGGGACGTACTGTTGGAATGTTATGCCTTTCGGCTTAAAGAATGTAGGGGCTACTTATCAAAGAGCAATGACTACAATATTTCATGACATGATGCACACATTTATGGAAGACTATGTGGATGACTTACTAGCTAAATCCTTCACCAGAGCAGAACATCTTGGCATCCTAACAAATTTTTTTAATCGATTGGAGCAATTCCAAGTCAGGCTTAACCCTAAGAAGTGTGTCTTTGGGGTTACATCTGGCAAGTTACTAGGCTACATAGTCTCAGCTAAGGGTATTGAAGTTGATCCAACAAAGGTACAACCCATTATGGACATGCCACCACCACAGAATATCAGTCAACTCAGATCTCTACAGGGATGACTTCAATCAATCCGGCGATTCAGCGCTCATCTAGCAGATAAAAGTCTACCATTTAACCATTTGCTACACAAAAATGTACCATTCAAATGGGAGGCTAAGTGTGCCAAATATTTTTATCAAATCAAACAGTACCTGATGAATCCACCAATTCTAGTACCACCAGTCGCCGGAAAGCCACTTATTCTATATATCTCAACAACAAATATTTCACTAGGGGCATTATTGGCACAAGAAGATCAACAAGGAAAGGAACGCGCCATATACTACATCAGTAGAACATTGAATGGCTATTAGCTCAACTATACCTTTATTGAAAAGGCTTGCCTAACAGTGGTCTTTGCATCTCAGAAGTTCTGACATTACATGCTAGCACACACCATCAAGCTAGTTGCGAAAATTGATCCTCTCAAATATCTACTTAGCAAGGTAGCTCTTATAGGCCGATTGGCTAAATGGGTCATGATTCTCAGTGAATTCGACATCCAATACATAGAAAGATGAGCCATCAAAGGACAAGAAATTGCAGATCAGTTGGCCGAAGCACCGCTACCAGGCAAACAAACCATGGAGGTTGAATTTCCAGACAGGGACGTTCTTGCTCTTTCTACTAAACAATGGACCCTATACTTTGACAGATCCTACACTCAACATGGTTTTGGTGCCGGCATTCTGTTCATCACTCCTGAAGGATACACTATGCCAAAATCATACAGACTTATGTTTCCATGCACAAATAATGTGGCTGAATATGAAGCACTGGTCATAGGCATCAAAATGGCCGTAGAATGGAAAATCACAGAGTTAAAAGTCTATGGAGACTCACAACTGGTCATTAATCAAATCAATAACAACTATCAGAAAAAGGACAACAAGCTACTACCGTACAAATGAATGGTGGATGACTTCAAACAGTATTTTGTGCACATCACCTTCGAGCAAATACCAAGGTTGAACAACAAAGTAGCCGATGTAATGGCTACAATCGCTTCGCTACTACAAATTCCTGAGCAACAGAGTCGTTATGAGTTCCTGGTAGAGCAACTGTTCTCCCCCACCTATGACCACTCTGAATCTCATGTTATCTATGCTTTGACTAGTTCAGATTCTCTGTTATATGGACCAATATACGACTACCTCAAACATAATATCTTACCCATTGACCAAACCCATAACCAAAAACGTAACTTTATCCGACAAGCTGCCCGTTATACCCTTACCGCTGATACTTCATATCGTCGAGGTCTCGATGGTACTCTTCTTCGTTGTCTTGATCGTAATGATTCCGATTTGGCTTTACACGAGCTTCATGAAAGTATTTGTGGCACACATTCAAGTGGCACTACTCTTGCTAAAAAGCTTTTAAGAATGGGATACTACTGGCCTACAATGGAGAAAGACTCATATCATTTCGCCAAGAAATGTCCTAAATGCCAAATCCATGGTAATCTGATACATGCACCAGTACAGGAATTGCAGCCCTTTACAACATCATGGCCCTTTTGCCAGTGGGGACTGGACCTAGTTGGCAAAATTCATCCTTCATCTTCAAATGGACACAAGTTCATTATAACAGCAACATAATACTTTACCAAATGGATAGAAGCAGTTCCCATGACCACGGTAACTGGGAAACAAATTGCCTCTTTTATCCTCAATTATCTGATATGCAGATATGGTATTCCAAGTTCAATCATCACAGATGATGGACGACCCTTCAAAAATCAAGATGTCCAAGAACTATGTGAAAAATTCAAAATCCAACATAGGTTCTCTACACCATATTACCCACAGGGAAATGGTCAAGCAGAAGCATCTAACAAGACAATACTGAAAATCCTCAAGAAAATAGTGAATGATGCAGGCAAAGATTGGCATGTACAACTCAATCCAGCACTTTGGGCATACAGGACCAGCATCCGCACACCTACAGGAGCAACACCATACTCATTGGTATATGGATCAGAGGCTATTTTACCCCTGGAGGTAGAGATCCCATCTCCCAGAGTCTCTTTGAAAGGCTTAATCCCAGATGAAGAGTATCAAGTTAATCGTCTACAAGAACTTGAGCTATTAGATGAAAGACGCCAACATGCTTATACTCATCTCAAAGCATATCAGCAACGCATGTGCAGGAGCTACAATCACAAGGTCATTCCCCACAACTTCAAGGTTGGTGACCTAGTCCTTAAAGAAAATCCAAGAAATCAGCAAGATCGAGAAAAGAAAGGGAAATTTGAACCTAACTGGTTGGGTCCCTATGTTATCATCTCCGTTTATGGATCAGGTGCTTATCAGTTAACAAATTCGGAAGGAGATGTGCTTGATGAACCAACTAACAACATCCATCTGAAAAGGTACTATACTTAAAGTAGCTTAGTACATGGAAAAAGCCCAAAACAAACAAAAAAATAAAAAAAAAATCCAGAAAAAGCAAAAAAAGAAAAGTACAATAAAAACAAAGGGTGAAAACCTGGTAAACAAGCGCCCTTGTGAAAGAATGGCTCCTCTATCTATTTCCATACCATGTTGTCCATACAAACACTATCGGCCATCGCCCGACACTTAGCAAATATCCATTCAGGACATACTTAGCGTAGTCACTATCCTGATTTGTCTATAAATATCCTCCTACCACTAAAACACCATGGCTTGGAATCACTGTATGTATTCACATCAAGAGGCACACTCCGCTAGGGGCATGTAAATCGTATCAATCTTGCAAACATTCAAGACATCAAGACTAGATGCAAAACTCAACAGCATGACATCCAAAAAACAACCCTACGCTTCATCGCAAAAACCAAAACAAAGACAATTCACACAAATATTAAGGATGGATGATTTTCTGAAGTACTAAATGTTGCATTATAGCAAAAAATCTTAACTAGTTTTGCATTTTGAACTTTTTGCATTATTGGATTCTCTTCCTTGTCTCACTAAATGCTTCACAACTAGAGGTCAAGGAGAACTTCCAATATTTTCTTAGTCTTCTGTCTGGGAGGTGATCACTTGTACTGTGTGAATACTTGCCTCGAGACATGATACATGCAATATCACTAAAGGCTTGATTCCACTTCACGCATACACATGATCAAATCTTGTCTATTTACGCAATACGCACTCAGGTCGTCCTAGTTCAATTATACCTTGACACTTGTGCTATCTTGCAAAATCAAATATCATGTAAATTTTTCTCAGGTCATTATGGTTCAATTATACCATTATGCTTGTATAAATTTTCAACATATCCTAAACAAATCAATGCTCAGTGATGATATTTACAAAGAAAGAAAAAATATGGTTATATCGGATGGCAAATACAGAATGAGGGATGCTCCAAAAATAATTAGTTGCATATTATTTTACAATTAGTTGCATATCATTTTACAATTCGTTGCATATCATTTTACAATTAGTTGCACATCATTTTACAATTAGTTGCACACACATCATTCCATATCATTTAACATCATTTACATATCACGATACATTTAGCAGCATAAATAAAACATACATCTCATTTTCAAGATATAGCATATAAAAAGCATACCTCCTGCATCATACATCTTACATCATATATTTAAGCATTACATCATCACATAAAATAAATGCATCCATATCAACACATCACATGATAAAAAATGGTGCCGTATATATATATATATCTCTCACAACTGATCAAAATGTACAAAATGTGTCCAAACACTGTGTCCAGTACAACAAATAACAAACTGCTCAAAAATACAACATAGACCCTGTCTCTCAAGTATGACTATCTCCTGATGGAGATGGTCTCGATCCAGATGCACCCGCCCCTGGATCTCCAGGAGGGTCCTGTCTCGCTCCAAATACACTTGCCCTTGGATCTCCAGGAGGGTCCTGTCTCGCCGGCCCCGTCACACCTCGGCTCTCAGATCGTGTCCCAGTGGTTCGAGATCGACTCGATCTTGACTGTGCAAAGCTCTCCACTCGCCGATCTCTGGGTACTGTAGCCTCATAATGCCGCCTATAATACTCTACCTCATGCACTCTCCGTGTCATCTCTCTAAGGGTGTCTCTCAATGGACCACCCGCCGCTGCTCTCTGCACACTCGCCAACGCCTCCTCCGCTCGTCCTCGCCGCTCTATTTCAGTATCTCTCTTAGTGGTCAACTGAGAAATCTGCCACTGATAGGTTAAAATCTGTGCCTGCAGCTACTGCACGGTAATCTGCAAGGTCCGGATCTGTGCATCCTCCACATGACCTGGCACTCGAACCCGCAGCGGTACCTGTGCTGGAGGAACCCCTCCCACTCGCCCTGTCCTCGGTATTGGAGGTGGGAGTATATCTACCCTCCTCCTCCATGCTGGTCTACTCAGCTCCTCCTCACCCCCCACTGCAGCCAGCACCTCCGTCACTCTCCCCTCTCTCCCGGCTCTGATAGCCAATCCTCCTCTCCCCCTCTCAATCCTCCCCTATCGTACCGCTCTCTCCACACCTCTACCTCCCTGCCTCCCTCTGGCTCCTCTCCCTCCTCCATCCTCCCCATCATCTCCATCATCTCCCTCATCTCTCTCCTCCCCATCCGAGTCAAACGCTGGCCTCATCTCCTCTGGATCTAAGATCCTAGCCACTGCTCGCGTAGCAAACAAACAGGCAAACTCATCTGTCATACCTGCGTCCTGAATCTCTGGGGCATAGTCCCAGATCTGCCCAGCCAACCCTGTAAACTCCTTAATCGCCACTGCACTATCAATAGTCGGCCCCCAATCGGCCACATCCTGCTGCCTCCGTGCATACAAACATACTCCCTATGGCACACCCTGCTGGCGCCCGAACTGTCGCAAAATTTGGGTCACCACAAAACGCTCAATGACGAACGGGGTCCTCCCAATCAGATACCATGTCATGAATACAAAGGGCATCTCCAGCCCATCCTCTGCCCATACCTCGCAACCTATATATGGCCTCCAGGTGACCATATCTATTTCATCAAAAATCCTCCTCCAATGCTCTAGTTTGCCCAGCTTACGCTGGACAACTAGGCCTCTGTATCCGTAGGCATATGCTGCACCTACGGGCCTGTCTCTGTCTACTAGTGGCCTCGCTAGTAGAATGTGCTCCTAGCACCATACCTGTAATGGGGTCACTCCTGCTAACAAGCTACCATAACCTAGGTATACTACCTCGTGTAAATTCCTGTATAAGTGAGCCAGCATCGCTGACCCCCATGCAAACCTCCTGCCCTGTGTAACCATCCCCTCCAAAACCAGTCCCCATCCCACTGAGAATCCCTTTGACCTGCGATCAGGACAAAGGAATCCCCCAATGAATCCTGCTAGTACAGATGGCAGCGGTGCATAACCCAAATCCAAAAACTCTTGCCAGGGGATCTCGTAGCCACAAACTGTGTCATCCTGGAAAATCCGGCACAGTGATGCCACCCTCCTCTGATTGCTCATAAGGAAGTAGTGCCCCTACTATAGGAATCCTCAAAATTTGGTAGCAATCCTCCGGTGTCACTGTCATCTCTCTAGTGGCAAAATGAAAGGTGTTCGTGTCGCTATGCCACCTCTCTGCCAACGCTGTCAAAAGCCCCCGGTTCACAGTGAATCGAGACATATCCAGAAGAGAGGTCAATCCACATCTCTCTATAATATACAAGTCTGCCTGTGACAATCGCGGTATCAACGTCCATGGTTTCGAAAATCTCTCCCTCGACTATACAACACCCAATCGCTCCTGTCAACAAACAAAACAAATCCAATATCAGTTTCCACATCAACACAAAGATATCAAAATCAAACTTACATCAGCAACATGAAACAATTTTCTCATCTATATCAAAGTTCAAAATCCTATCATTTCATATCAACTTGTAAAACAACTCAAGTTCTCAAAAACCATATCAAAACTTGTAAAACAACTCAAGTACCAAAATCACATAAACTTGTAAAACAACTCAAGTTTCCCACCCATATCAGCTTGTAAAACAACTCAAGTTTCCAACCCATATTGGCTTGTAATACAACTCAGACTTTCACATACATTGAACTTGAAACAGAACACGCAACTACATCATATTTTGATCAAAACAACAAATTGATATCTATATATAACTTGAAAACTCACAAATCAAAACACATTATACAAACACTCATATTGGGTAAATTCATCAAAACACGACAGGCAGACAAAACAAATTTTCAACTCGGGCAAAACTGTAAAATTTTTCAGATGCGCTAAAACAGATCTTCAATGCGCTAAATCACTCCCATGCGCTAGGCTGTCTCTCCTGCGCGCTAATCTATCTGTTCTATGCGCTATACTCTGTCTACGTGCTAAAATTTTCACTCAATGCGCTACCTAACCCACCCCATGCGCTAGACTCTGCCTACGCACTAATCTACCCTTCCTCAGCGCTACCCTTTTAGCCCTATGCGCTAGGTTAGTCCTACGCACTAAACCCCCTTCCCTATGCGAACCCCGGTGGCCCCTATGCGCTAGGTCACACCTATGCACTACCCTGTTGATGCGACGCGCTACCCAACACTTTTTATGCACTATTATCCATGCATGCGCTAACCTAATAGTTTTATGCGCTAACCTATAGTTTTCGGACGCAACCCCTAAATTTAAACTTGATGCGCTACTTCACACTTCGTATGCGCTACTGTGGACCCTAGACGCGCTAAAACGAAACACTTGAACTTTGAAATTCAAAAAATGATTAAAAATGACAAAACGAAAAATCAAAAAGGGGTCAAAAACGTTGACTTACTAGTGGTCCACGCACTATAGGTCTCCAGTACCTCCGAACGCGCTCGAAACGGTGTCTATGATAGGGAATAGGCATTTTCTCTCCAGAGCAAATTCTCTTTCTCCAAAATCAATAAAGCACAAATGAACCTAAATCAAACCCTTTTCTCCTTTTATAGGAGGAAAATGAAATTAGGGTTAGCCGACTGGCCCTGTAATATGGTCGTGGTCTCCCCTATACCAAAACAGTTGTAACTTATCGGGAGATGAATCAATCTGCACACTTTTTACATGCACGAAATCATACACATCATACGAACTTCATCAAATTAAATAAAAAATTTTCAAAATTGATTCATCTCCCGAGGGGGCATCACACATCGAATCTGGGGCATCACACATCAAAGTCGGGGCCTGACTGGCAAATCAAAAAAAGCGACACAAAAATTGCATTAGATCATAAATCATGATAAAGCATCATTTTCTTTGAAATAACATGTGCACACACGTCACTTCAAAGAGGGGCAAAATGTAGACGTATAAAAATGACCATATTCCTAAATGAATATTTTATGTTCATTTCTCTATTTAATTAAATCCAATTTAATTAAATTATCCACATTCCTCTATTTAATTAAGTAAATTACTCAAATTATTTAAATAAATTCACTATACCATTTAATGAATAAATCATTTTATTCAATTAAATTCCCCCTATCTACTTTTAATTAAATTCAAATTTAATTAAATAGTTATCCTAAATTGAATAAATCAAATTTATTTAATTGCAACCAAATTGAATGAATTAAATTATTTCAATTAAATCCTATTATCCCTCCATCCACTTGCAAAATCCCAAACCCCTTTCTAATCCCTTCTAGAATCTTCTAAACACTTCTAATTAGCCTAACCCCTCCTCTAAACTTTGTCACATCCCTAAGCAAAGGGAAGTCACTTCTCAAATACCTTAAAGTCTTTGATAACCATTAAAGGTTTTCAACCTTCAACCACCAAAACCCTTAAAGTCTTTGAAAACCATTGAAGGCTTCCAACCTTCAACCACTTAATCCCCAAAGTCTCCAATAACCATTAATGGTTAATTCAAACCCTCCCACATGGTTAAAACATTTGTTTTGACTCAACCTCTATCCAACCCAAGGGTCTCATCAGGCCATTAATGCTTTGACCATGATTATCTCTTAATCATTTGCACAAAGGTTTATCCTTGGATTAACTCTTAATCCAGTGGGTAATCTTAATTTAGACTTGAACCTTAGCCTTTAGATAACCATGAGGTCTTCTCAGGCCTTTACTGCCTCCAACCTCTTCTCTCAACCCAACCCTATGTTGACATTTGTCACCATTTCATTGGTGCAAATTGTGCACATGGATCCCCAACTTTCAAACTTGGCCCTTGATTAAACCATTCAATCTTGACCATCCATTGCCCTGTTTATGCTATAAATAGAGATCTCATTCCTCCATTCTTAACAATCATCTTTCAAATTTGAAGCATTATACTTATGCTCAAATACTTTCAAGCTTTTTCATATCATCTTTATGCTCCTCATTTAGCCTCTTTTAGATCAGGAAGTAGACTAAATATGCATGCTAGAGTATTTTCTTTATCATTTTAGCTCAATCATAGACTAAATATATCATGTTAGGATAGTATTCATACTAACCTCGTCATCTTATCATCTAGTGTATTGCATTTTAGAATCATACATAGCTTAATCTCCATTTCATACTAAAATCTATCAAAGCATCTCTCGTTCTCATATTTGCCATCCCTAAACCATTTTGCTCAGTGATCTGAGAGCAAAAACATTGGTTTGAGGGACATTGTGAGATAGAGAACCATGGGACCCTCCTTGGGAAGCTGAGTAATACTACGTTACTCCATAGCTTGCACCAAGAAGTCCTATGTGTGTGTGTGGACTAGTTTCTAACAATATTTTCACATATTTAGTTTTATCAGCCCACTTTTCCCGCATACAACATGTATTGAAAATAGTTTTTGATAGTAATAAAATATAGATTTTTCAGTGTCTCTTTGTTGTGTTTTCTATTTCTTGGGTTGTTCCCTCATCAGAAAGACGCCTCTCGGAAAATGTCCACATATTGGCTATTGAAAACAGTTCCAGAAACTCCTGTAGATGATGCCATTTTTGTGTTTTTTTAGGGTCTACGCTTAGAGGCTGAAAAATATTGTTCTTATTCCACTTCGCTATTGCATGTGCTCTATTCTTAATAAAAATGTATTCATGAATATGGAGTCCTTAAAAATTGCGCTGCACGGTAAGTTAGTTGAGAGTTAATTTGATGGAAAGGCCAACTCACACATATGTGTGAGATTAATTATAATGTTGCATGCCTTACTTCCAACTCACTAAAGAGCGAGACAATCAATCTTTTTAACACTGCCATTTAAAAGCCTTTTGCACTAGCTTGTACGATTCTCTTGGATTAAGGACTTCTCGCTTTACGACACATTTACAAAAGATGGTCGCACATATCGATGCGAGAGATTAACTAAGATTTGATTCAAAAGGAAAAATTGTGGCTAGACACATGGCGGTAGTTCGTAATTCTCACATCCTTGAAAAAAACTGCGTGGGAGGGATGCTTGAGGCTGATCTGTGCAGTAATGAAACTCATTAATCACCAACTTGTGCTGATGCGAGAGCCATTGAAGATACTTTTGGGTTAATATTTTCTATAAATACTACTTAGAGAAGGCAATTTTGATCATAAAGAGAATTAATCCTTAGCAGTTAGGACAAGCTTGAGTAGCTTCTTAGAATAAGAGTAATGGATACCCCCATTAGGCTAGTAAGCACAGATAGTCGAGTCTCTTTTCTAGGAACTATCTCAGACCATCGTCAGCAGAGGATGACAGACCATACTAACCCTATCATTATAGCTTCTATCAAGTGGGTCCTAAGGGAGGATTTCGTAGGATGTGAGGACCATTATTATTGGAACATAGACACTACCTCCCGATTCGGAGCTTCCCTGCTTGACATTGCTATGCCTAAGCACCTTGTTCTGCAACTCACATATGAGCTTTTTCATGATAAGTACTTAGGTGGTATGGAGGAGGTAGTTCATTATGCAAACCCTATTTGGGGTATCCCTGTTGCTTCAGATTTGAGGCAATTCATCGATGATGATGAGGTGGTTCCATGGCTGCCTTTAATCTCTGGTTTTAAAACCATGTCCATATGAACACATCGTTGCCAAACATGGTGGGTGGCTGAATTCCTCTTGAAAGTACATATGTTGGTTGAAGCGACTAGAGTGGTATGGTACTCTAATTTTTGGGACTACATCTTCCCAAGGATTCTTGCCCCTAAAAATCCTCCCATCCTTCAAATGAAACAGTGCAATTCAGACTCAAATCTTGATCTTGGGGATGAAGACAATAGTGGAGATGATGATGATGATGATGATATAGACTATGACGAGCACAAGCTTGACTTTGAAGAGGATGACTAGACCAACCCCTTGTCTACAACACTTCTTTTCTCTCTATCTTTTTATATTTTGTCTAGAAGATATGAAGACCTAAGAGCCTCTTTTGCATTGTAAATATGTAAAGAAACATCTATATAATACAAAGATAGCTTTTCTTTTTGACTGAATCATGATTTCTTTGAACTGAAAAATGCTTGTTATTTCTTTCCTTTGCTTTGGTCTGGTTTGGTTCAAACATAACTTAAAAAGGGAAAAGAACTAAGACAAAATAGATCTCTGAAGAATAAAAAGCACATTATTCAAAATATTTACATACAACACAAGGATAAGATTTAATAAAAAGCCTTGAGGTGGATCCCATTAAGTGGGATCCCTAACAACTCACCTTGTGAGTCCTCTAACATAAAAGAGTTAAAACCTTTGCATTCAACAATACAGAATGGGCCATCCCACATACTGTCGAATCTAGCACGATGTCCCAACTGTGCGCCACACTCATTGTATTTTAGGACGAGGTCTCCTTGTTTAAAACTAGGGTTTGAACTCTTTCTATCAAACCATCTTTTGATGGTTTGTTGATGGTTTTGGAGTGACTCGAAGGCCGACTCCCTTTCTTCTTGAAGCTCCATGAGCTTTGCTAGCCTTACTTCCATAGGCTCATTTTCTTCCAATTCAAGAGACTTCAGGAGTTGTAGCGCTAGAATCTTTGATGAGATTGGAAAATGTTCCTCTTTCCCGTATACAAGTTTGTGTAGATGTATAAAAATGACCACTTTCCTAAATGAATATTTAATATTCATTTTAACCTCATTCGTCTATTTAATTAAATTCTATTTAATTAAATTATTCACATTCATCTATTTAATTAAATGAATTACTCAATTTATTTAATTAAGTTCACCTAAGCCTTTCATAAGCTTTAATTAAATAAATCACTTTATTTAATTAATTCCCCTTTCTCCCCTTTTAATTAAATTTACATTGAATTAAATTGATCCTTGCAAGTAAATAATCTAATTTATTTCTTTTAATCCCCCACTTGTATTTATGCAAGTTGCATCAATTTTTGTTGAAATACAGTAATTTATTTTAATTAAAATTCCCCTCCATCCACTTGAAAAAGCCTACATCTCCCACTTGCCTCCCTAAAACCCTTCTAGATTCTTCTAATCACTTCTAAATTAGCCTAATCCATCTCCTAAATATTGTCAAATCCATAAGCAAAGGGAAGTCACTTCTCAAACCCTCAAAGTCTTTGAAAACCATTAAAGGCTTTATGTCTTCAACAAGTTAACCTTTAAAGTCTTCCTAACCATTAATCGTTAACTCAACATTCTTACATGATTAGAGACTTTCTCTCTAACTCAACCTTCATCTAACCCAAGGGTCTCATCAAGAATTCATTGCTTTGACCATGGTTATCTCTCTAACCCTTGCAGAAGAGTTTATCCTTTGGATAAAAGCTTTATCCAATGGATAACCCTAACCTAGCCTTAACCTTTACCTCCTAAAGGTAACCATCATGTCTTCTCAAGCATTTAATGCTTCTTACATCTCCTCTCAAGTAGTCTTTTGTTGACAATGTTGGCATATGTACAGAGCATGATGACATGTTAATACTGTATGTTGTCATTGATGTCAATATGCTGAGTGAACCGATATATTTAAGTTAAGCAAAGAGAACAAGAGAACCGGTATGATGTTATGAACCGAAACCGGTATGTCAGAATGAGAACTAGTATATGGAATGTTTTGTATCAAGGGTTCATATGGCATGACTACCGGTTGGTAGTATCAGTCTGGGGGTTTCCGGTTGAAGTGAGAATTGTAATGGAGGTCAGATCGTGTCGCCATGTTAGCCATGTGCGCATGAAGGATCTTGCATGAAGGAGATTGATCCTATCTACCTTAGGAATGTGCGAAGTCTCTACAAATGGTGGAGAATGCGTGATGGGTTATCACCTCCAAGAAGCGGTGAAGAACAAACAATGGAGAATGTGTTGAGATCTGTTCAAGACCGATGTATTCAAATGCAAAGTGTTCAATGGCCAGGATTGAATCGACTAAATTTCTCAACCTAAGTGTTTAGGGTTTAGGGTTTATGCTACTAACCTATCTATTTCCTATAAGGTTGATGTGGTATTTCATGCTAAGGTTGTTGGCAAATGTTGTGTGTGTATCTATGTGCAGAGCGTGATTCTTCCTAGACAAGTTGAGAGGATTGATACCTGCATAGTGTGTGTGCAGAAGGAAGGAACTAAAGCGGATCTGCATTGGCATTGAGTGCTATTACCAGATCATTGTGATACTTGTTGATCTCTAACCACTTCAACAATTGGAAAATCCCTTAATAGGGTAGCTTTAACCAACTTGCTGTAAATCCTTTAACAAGGTGACTCAAAGCCATTGAGTTCATAAAATCCTCTAACAAGGTAACCTCTAACAGGGTTTAACCCTTAATCGGGTATTCTTGCCATCCCTTAACCGGGTGACCCCTAACAGGATTGGTTCCTAACAAAACTTGATGTAATAGTCTTCAATAGGATCTGGCTCCTAACAGAGTGAACTTCTAAAGAGTTCAAAAATAGCTCGTGGGTATTCATCCACACCGTGGGTTTTCCCAGTTGGGTTTCCACATGAAAAAATATGTGTGTCATGTGTGATGCCTCTTTCATGTGATGTTTTTTTATTTCTTGTTTAGTGGTAAATCATTGTATCTCTAATGATAGATTATCTGTTTATGCATAAGGATAAAGTGGAAATGAGGGAGTAGGTTGTATGGAAAGCTAAGAAGATTGAACAGTTCATGTCTTTCACAGTTGCACTATGTTTAACTAGTAGTAATTTGGTTCAGACCGGTGTTAGGGATTGCCAGTAGTTTACAGTCTGCAATCAAACCAGTTTAGGAAAAGTTTTTGTGCCTGTAATGATTCACCACCCCCCCCTCTCAGTACCAGTTTGGTACTCACTGTTCATCATTGTGTTATCAATTGGTATCAGAGCACCCTCCAGGTCTTCTGTGTTATAAGCTTAACCGCTTGAGGGAAAGATCCTATTGTAATGATGAAGAGGGAAGATCCAAAGTTCAACAGAGACAATTTTAAAATATGGAAAGATAGAATGAAGATATACATAAGAAGCATGGGTGCTCAGCATTGGAGCTATGTTGAAAATGCCTATGCTATTCCTATCGGTATTCTCACCGATGGTCAAAAGAGAGAGATCCAGGAGAATGGGCAAGTCATGGAAGCCCTAATCAGCAACTTATCTGATATTGAGTTTATCGATGTCCAGGATAAAGAAAATCCCAAAGAAGTATGGGATACTCTTGAGAATACCTATGACGGTGATGAGCATGTAAAACAAGCTAAGGAAGAAAGCCTTAGAGGGAAGTTTGAAGACATGCAGATGGTTGAAGGTGAGACCATTCAACAATATGGAATAAGAATCAAGACTATTGTTGGAGACATCAAGAGTGGAGGAGGGAAAATGGAAGATTCTATTGTTATTAGTAAAGTCCTGAGGTCCTTATTACCAGTCTATGCAATAAGGGTTGCTGCTATTCAAGAGTTAAGATCAATAGACAAGACTAAGGTATCCTTAGACTCCATCATTGCAAAATTAACATCCTATGAGATAAATAGTTTTGATGACAGTGTTCAGAAGACTGAATCAACTTTTAGAGCATCTGCTGCACCATCTAGAAAAGGAAAAGAAGCAAGCACCAATGGTAAACCAATACAGAGCAGAGAAATGGATGATGAGGAGATTCTGATGGAATTTGAAGCTCTTCTTGCCAAGAGACTTCCTAAGGGAACTGACAAATACAGAGGTAAGCTTCCTTTGAAATGCTTCTCTTGTAACTAGATAGGACACATCGCTATAAACTGTCTTAATGGTGACAACAAGGACAAACCAGAAAGGTTCAAGAAATTCAAAGGAGGAAGTCGGATAAAATGTTTTGTAGTAGTTGATGAAGGTGTCATAGATGAGGAATCAGAAGATGAATAAAATGAAGATATTGTGTTTGTTGTAGTCAAGGAGGATGTGCCAGACAAGAAGGCTCTTGTCTCCCACTTTGATAATTCCAATGAGTGGATTATTGACAATGGTTGTTCTCACCATATGACTGGTGACCGGAGCAAGTTTATATCTCTGGAAGAGTATGATGGTGGTGTGGTTCATTTTGGTAATGATGCACCATGTATGGTCAAAGATAGAGGGTCCATCTCTCTAAATGGAAAGAACAGTGCTGACAATGTGTATTGGGTGGAAGGTCTGAGACACAATCTATTGAGTTTTCCCCAGCTAAATGATAGTGGACTCACTTTGGAATTCAAAAATGGAGTGTACAAAATCAAAAGAAAGAATGGTGAACTGATGGCCACCAGTATGCAGACCAAAGGTAAATTATTTTAGCTGAATGCAAATATAAGTACATGTCTTATGGCTAAGTTTGATGATAGCTGGATATGGCATAGGAGACTCTGCCATGTAAACTTTGATAACATAGTAAAGGCCAATAAGATCAAGGCAGCTAGAGGACTGCCGATGCTGAGAAAACTGGAAAATCCTTTGTGCAGAGAATATCAACTGGGGAAAATGTCTTCCTTAACCTTCAAAGGTAAATCTTTCACCGCTGACAACTTGATCTTGTGCATACTTATTTGTGTGGTCCTATGAAAACTAGGAGTGTGTAGGGAGATAGGTATTTTATGATTCTTATAGATGATTGCTCAAGAATGATGTGGATCACATTCTTGAAGGACAAGTTTGAAGCCTTTGGAAAGTTCAAAGCTTTCAGAGCACTGGTAGAAAAGGAAAGTGGTAGAAGAATCAAATGCCTTAGAATTGATCAAGGAGGGGAATTCACTTCCGGTGAATTCAACAAATATTGTGAAGAAAATGGCATCAAGAGGCAACTGTCTGCCCCCCGGACTCCACAACAGGATGGCCTAGCAAAGAGAAACAAGCGGACTATGGTTGAAGTGGCTAGAACCATGTTGATCCAAGGAAAGGTCACTCACACCTTTTGGAGAGAAGCAGTGAGCACTGTAGTCTACACAATGAACCAGGTACTCATCAAGAAAGGAAAGGATAAGACTCCTTATGAGTACTAGACTGGTAAGACACCTATGGTAAGGTACTTTAGAGTATTTGGTAGCGAATGCTATATCAAGAGGAGTGAACATCAGATAAAGTTCGATGCAAAATGTGATGAAGGAATATTCCTAGGATATTCCACAAAAAGTAAAGCTCTCAAATGTTTCAATAATAGGACTCAGAGAATCGTTGAAAGCATCAATGTTAGGGTTGAAAAAAACTTTGAGAAATTAGAGGGAATCAACAATAAGCAAGTAGGAGATGAACCGGTAGTAACTTTCTGGGAACCAGTTGCAAATCAGCCCAATACTAGTAATTGTTCTCCTACACCAGTAGATACTGATGCTGATGAAGATGAGGATGATGAAGAAAAGCAAGAGGAAGTTGTTAAGAATATACCTAGGTATGTCAAACTTAATCATGTTCCAAAGCATATCATAGGAGACAAAGATGCAGGAATTCTCACAAGAAGAAATGTCAGAGAAAGCTCAAGTATGATCTCTGAATTTGAGCCTAAATCATTCAAAGAGGCACATAAAGATGAAGACTGGATCAAGGCAATGGAGGAGGAACTTGACCAGATAGAAAAGAATGGTACATGGTCTTTGGTACTCAAACCAGAGTATAAAAATGTCATTGGAACCAAATGGGTTTTCAAAAATAAGCTAAATGAGGATGGCACAATGGTAAGGAACAAAGCCAGACTAGTATGTAAAGGATATGCCCAAGAAGAAGGAGAAGACTATGGAGAAACCTTCACTCCAGTAGCAAGATTGGAAGGACTTCGTATGCTTCTTGCATATGCAACTTTTAAAGGATTCAAGGTATACCAAATAGATGTAAAATTTGCATTTTTAAATGGAATACTTGAAGAAGAGGTGTATATAGAGCAACCAGATGTGTTTGCCCTATCAAAAGACAATGACATGGTGTGTAGGCTACATAAGCCTTATATGGACTGAAGTAGGCACCAAGAGCATGGTATGAACGCTTCCATTCCCATCTTGTGAAGATTGGATTTGAAAGAACAAGTGAAGATAGCAATATCTACTTGAAATCAGAAGGAGATCAGATTCTGATCTGCAAAGTATTTGTTGATGACATAATCTTTGGTGGAGATGACAAGATGAGTCATGACTTTGCAGATGGGATGAAAAAGGAGTTTGAAATGTCACTCATAGGGGAGATTAAGTTCTTCATCGGACTGCAGATTCAACAAATGAAAAATGGAATCTTTATTACTCAGTCCAAGTATGTCAAAGAGGTGTTGAAGACCTTTGGCATGGAAGATAGTAAACCGGTTGGTACACCAATGGTGATCGGTTGTAAACTATCAAAAGAAGATGACTCAACATTGGTAAATGAGAAGGAATACTGATCAATGATTGGTAAGTTGCATTATGCAGTGCATAGTAGATCGGACATTGCACATGCAGTGGGTATTACCGCTCGGTTTCAGAAAAGCCCAAGAGAATTTCACCTGGTAGCAGTCAAGCGGATTCTTAGATATATGAAGGGAACTATTGACTATGGATTATGGTATCCATACAATAATGATTTCAACCTGAAAGTGTTCACAGATGCTGATTGGGCTGGTAATGTAGATGATCAGAAGAGCACAACCGGTGGTGCATTATTTCTCGGTGGCAGACTGGTCTCATGGATGAGTAAAAAGAAGAGTTGTATCTCTCAGTCTATAGAAAAAGTGGAGTATGTTGCAGCTTTTATGAACTGCACCCAGACTATTTGGATGAAGCATGTATTGAATGGTTTCAAAGTTCCTATATCTGAACCGGTAAGTATATTCTGTGACAACACAAGTGTAATTAACATTTCCAAGAATCCGGTTTTACATGCTAGAACCAAGCACTTTGAACTCAAGTATCATTTCTTGAGGGAAAAGGTTCAGAACAAAGAGGTGGTATTGGAACATGTTTCCAGTAAGGAGCAGTTAGTAGACATATTCACCAAGCCTCTACCAAAGGTTACCTTTACCTATCTGAGAGGTGAATTAGGGGTGCTGCCCCTTCAAGAGGTAAATTAAAAGTCTATGCTCCACATCAGTCAAGTCTTCCATTGATATATCATTTCAGGATTGATGTGTTGCAGGATGCTACTCCTCAGGGGGAGCAACATAGTGGAACATGGCAACTTGTGCCTCCACTTTGGCATTGTTGTCAAAGGGGGAGAAGGTGTGAAGTGGGGAAGATATCTGCAACAATCAAGAGAAGATGTAATGTAGAAAGAGATATCTTTGTATATTGCCATCAATGCCAAAGGGGGAGATTGTTGGCATATGTACAGAGCATGATGACATGTTAATACTGTATGTTGTCATTGATGTCAATATGCTGAGTGAACCGGTATATTGAAGTTAAGAAAAGAGAACAAGAGAACCGATATGATGTTGTGAACCAGAACCAGTATGTCAGAATGAGAACCGGTATATGGAATGTTTTGTATCAAGGGTTCATATGGCATGACTACTAGTTGGTAGTCTCAGTCTCAGGGTTTCTGGTTGAAGTGAGCATTGTAATGGAGGTCAAATCATGTCACCACATCAACCTTGTGCATGTGAAGGATCTTTCATGAAGGAGATTGATCCTATCTACCTCGGGAATGCATGAAGTCTCTACAAACGATGAAGAATGCGTGATGGGTTATCGCCTCCAAGAAGCGCTGAAGAACAAATGATGGATAATGTCTTGAGATCTATTCAAGACCATTGTATTCAAATGAAAAGTGTTCAATAGTCAGGATTAAACTGACTAAATTTCTCAACCTAAATGTTTAGGGTTTAGGGTTTATGCTACCGAGCTATCTGTTTCCTATAAGGTCGATGTGGTGTTTCATGCTAAGGTTGTTGGAAAATGTTGTGTTTATATCTATGTGTGCAGAGATATGTGATTCTTGCTAGACCAGTTGAGAGGATTGATACCTGCATAGTGTGTGTGTAGAAGGAACGAACTAAAGAATCTGCATTGGCATTGAGTGCTATTACCAGATCATTGTGATACTTGTTGATCTTTAACCACTTCAATAGTTGGAAAATCCCTTAACAGGGTAGCTTTAACCAACTTACTGTAAATCCTTTAACAAAGTGACTCAAAGCCATTGAGTTCATAAAATCCTCTAACAAGGTAACCTCTAATAGTGTTTAACCCTTAACCGGGTATTCTAGCCATCCCTTAACTAGGTGACCCCTAACAGGATCGGTTCCTAACAAAACTTGATGTAATAGTCTTTAGCAGGACCTGGCTCCTAACAGAGTGAACTTCTAAAGAGTTCAAAAATAGCTCATGGGTATTCATCCCCATCGTGGTTTTTCCCAGTTGGGTTTCCACGTGAAAAATAATGTGTGTCATGTGTGATGCCTCTTTCATGTGATGTTTTGTTATTTCTTGTTTAGTGGTAAATCATTGTATCTCTGATGATAGATTATCTGTTTATGCATAAGGACAAAGTGGAAATAAGGGAGTAGGTTGTATGGAAAGCTAAGAAGATTGACCGGTTCATGTCTTTCACAGTTGCACTGTGTTTAACCGGTAGTAATTTGGTTCGGACCGGTGTTGGGGATATCCAATAGTTTATAGTCTGCAATCAAACTGGTTCAAGAAAAGTTTTTGTGCCTGTACTGATTCACCCCCCCCCTCTCAGTACCGGTTTGGTATTCACTGTTTATCATTGAGTTATCAGACAATTGTCACCATTTCATTAGTGAGAATTTTAAACATGGATTGATTAACTTTCAATCCTAGCCCTTGTTAAGATTATCCAATCTTGACCATCCATTGCCCTATTTTTCCTATAAATAGAGCTCTCATTCACTCATTTTCATATCCAAGTCTTTAGTATCAAACTTATAGACATTTTACTATGTATATCCAAGTTTCATGCATCTAATTTATTATCATTTTTAAATCAAGCATTTATCCTCTCTTTGAATATAAATAATCTTAATAAGCATTTTAAGAAGCATTTCCATTATCATAGCACATTCATATTGGACTAGCATATCATGTTAGGATATGTTTTACTAATCTTTTATCTTATCATCACATCCATGCTAGTTTAAATCATATTAGATTTAATATCATGCATAACTAGGAATGCATTCATATTAAGTTGATCAAACATCCCTCATTATTGGAGTTGTCATTCTTAAAGTCATTTTTCTCAGTGATCTGAGAGCAAATACATTGACTTGAGGGATCCTGTGAGATAGAGAATAATGGAACATCCCTTGGGGATTTGAGCTATTCAATATAGCTCCATAACTTGCACCAAGAGTCCCATTGGTGTGTGGACCCTTTTTGAAACCAAATTTTCCATTTCTTTGCACCACTTTTCTCGCACACATTTCTGGTGCCCACCATGGGGCTTAACCCCATAAAACATATCATTTTTAATGCATGAGTGATATTGAAAGTACGTGAAAAAGTTGAGTTAGTGCATCGGATTTCTCTTTTAGCGCTTAGAAACCTTCTAATAGTGCATCCAGTTTACTGTTTAGCGCGTTAGACTCTACCATTAGCGCATTGATCACTTAAGTTAGTGCATAATACTCAAACTATCAACTTTAAAATCACAACGCATTAGAAAATAGGCTAGCACATCTGGTAATTAGTCCAGCGCATAGGGATAATTCTGTAGCACTTCTGTTCATTTCTGTAGCGCATAGGTGCAACAGTTTAGTGCATAGATGTAACAGAGAAGCAAAAATTTGTAACCAAGGGAAGATCATTTTAGGCTTGTATAAACTCACATCAAAATTTGATTGCTAATGGATTTTTCATGCTAGTTCTAATCTTTTTGTGCAGGAGCGATAAGAGTTAGTGTAGAAGTTTTATTTTTGCTTTCTTTCAAAACAAGTTAGTTAAAAAGAATTCACTCTCCTTTTTGCAAAAGTTAAAAAAAACCTCATCATTTCATTTGGATGCTTAAAATGAATTGCAGACTTCTTTTTGATGTTTAAAATAAAACTTCATCTTTTCTTTATTGCAAGGTAAAAAGAACAACAAAATTCACATTTACCTTCTTGCAAGTTAAGGAAAACACTTCATTTTGGGACTCTAAAAAGAACAAGAAAATTTACTTTTGGCACGGTTAAAACAAACTTCACCTTCCTTTGGTGCTTAAGAGGATCAACTTCATTTCAGCACAAAGGAAAAAGAACCTCATCTTCATTTTATGCAAAGCAAAGAGGGAAAGCTTTCTCCTATCGACTTTAAATTTTGTTGACCAAATCATGATTTACTTTGGTTGACTAGACTTACTTTTCAAAGGTTTTGAAAATACACACTTTGCTATGAAAGGTTAAAAAGAACACCATGCTTGTTGGAACAACATCTTCAAATAGAAGTTAGCAAATCATTGACTTAAAAGTTAAAAATAAGATTGTCTGCCTTGTCTCGAAAGTGGAAGGTATATGCTCTCCCCTTAACTGGGTGATCAAAAAGCGAAACTACTCTTTCATGCTTTCTTCATTTCAAGTACTTAAAACCTTTAGCAGGCCTGCCCTCCTGAGTTGCTCTTAGAGCACCATTTAAATGGTCGGTGAGAGGGGAAGGACCTAAGTGGGAAACAACTTTATCGCCTAGTGTTCCAACCCACTATAATCAAAAGTGGAGGTTGAAAAAAGTCCTTCAATTGTTTTGCTCAACGATTAGCCTTCCCCTAATATCTTTAAGATATGTAAAAATTTTGTTCTAAAGAATGGGAAGCCTCCCGAGGGAGTTTATCATTGAAGACCAAATGAAAGCCTGATTAAAAACTTTCGAAATAGAAACTTTGAGCCAAGTCTGTATCCAAACATCTTCAATATCATAGTGCAAGGGTGGGGAAGAATCCACCCCCAAGATTATGCACCATATATCTCCCAAGACAACTACTCAATTGTGAAGCAATTCACTTTGAGTTAATTTCTGGCAAAATGCAAAAAAATGGGTGCCCCCTAAGGGGTGACATGACTGTTTGAGCTGATGGAGTATTGAGACTAGTGGGCTATGGTATTGTTGATGACCCTTAAATAAAGAGTCTATTTGATTTGTCTTACTTGTATCTAAACCTGTGAAAATATTGGGGATTTGAACACATCCTCGCAGAACATACACTATCTATTTAGCATAGGAAAAATTGGTTCTCTTTCATGCCATGTTTAGCACGTAGGAGCAACCTCTTAGTGCATCTCAACCATTTTATAGCGCATACAAACCAGAACTTAGTGCTTTCATCAGTCAAAATAGTGCATAAACAGTTATCATACTAGTTAACATTTTGGTGGCGCTTTGTGAAACTATATTAACGCTTTTGAACATCAGCATAGTGCATAGGAGGCTTAACTTAGCGCTTTCAGCTTAAACTACAATGTGTAATAAGGACATATTAGTGCATAACCTTTCTAGTCAGAAACAGTTTTTAGAACTCTGAGTTAGCACGTAACATAGGCAGCTTAGCGCATCGAGAATTTCCTGTAGCGCATCTAGATCATCAGATAGCACATCTAGTCTCTGTTTTAGCGCATGGTAAAAACATAGAAAAATAGAGAGTAAACCAGACATTTTTGGAAAGTTTTATCACTAGTCCTAAGCACCCTTTTGGGCCTTTTATTAAACTCATCAGTTAGAATATGAACCAAGTCATCAAAGAAAACAATTCCAAAATCAAGCAAGCATCCTTCTAACAAATTTGTCAAATCTTAAACTAGCTCGAGATAAGACTTCATCCAACCAAAATCAAGCAGTATCATCACATTGATCAAAGTTTCACCATCTAACGAATCCTATCACAAACAAATACCAAGTTTAATCCTTGAGCTATCAAATCGAGTTTCCATATCGGGACACTCTTATCCATATCATTTGACACACTTTGTCATTGGGGCAAATCTAAACCTCTACTTGATGAAGTAAGCTTGAGTTTTTAAAATGAAGTATCCCAATCCAACATCAAAGGAAACCATTGATCATTCATGTATGACCACTCCTCATATTTTGAGAAGAACAAGCCTTCATCACAAAATTGAGTTGAAGAAGAGACAACCTAGTTCTAAAAAACTTGCCAAACGGAATAAGTTTCTCTATATCAATCGCCAACTTTTTAAATCACATTGTGCATTCTTGCGTCATATGCGATTGTATCTTCAAGGAAAATCAAACAAGTTTGACAAAGAACCCTTAAGAAGTAGAGCTTGCATTCAGAAAGTGACATCAAAGCAATGCTTAAATTATGGAGGAAAGATTAACCTTGCTTTATTCCCACAGATCTGCATCACTTATAATGTAGCTCGACCTGAACCACTAACCCCGGAGGGAGAAGAAGAAGATTTTTTCCCCTTTTTCACAGAAAGCTTTTACTAGATGCCCGATCTCACTCGCTCTCAAAGAAACAAGCAAAGCGAACCACAACCAGAGTCAAGTATGGGTGATCGATTATCCAACCCTTTCGATTATGTTGATCTGAAAGATACAAAGATCACTGAGGAACTTCTCCAAGAATGTTAAGAAAACCCCTCATTCCAAAAGCTCATGCAAAGACTCATTGAAGCTGACAAGGAAAAATATATGCTCATGCTAACTAGCAAGGGAGTTATACTTCTTGAAGATTTCGATACTGAAAATTTAAGGAAGGTCAAAGAACAAATTTTTTGGACAAGGAATCAAAATTACACCTATCAAGAACAACAAAGAGAAGAAGAAACACATGACCCTGACATCATACCTGAACAACATAACATAACTGAACACAACCATGCCCAAACTAGGGATAATGAAAGGGAAGAAGCTTTCCCTCGATGTACAAATGCACCCACAGTCACTCTTACACAACAATTTCAAATTCTGCAAAGACAAATGGAGGACATGCAATAGGGGACCACAATGTGATACTCCTTGGATGAAATTTGTCCTTACCCCTTTGACAAGAGATTAAACATGATACCTTATACCAAAATATGACAAATATGATGGTAAAAGTGATCCCCGTGATTGTTGGCATATGCACACTCCAATGAGACATTGTATGTGATTGAAGGTTTTGTCATTGATGGCAACCTTGCAATCCTATGGCACCGACAAAGACATTATACCAACATCAGCATATCACACTCTACACCGGCACTTAGGACACCAACACCGACACAGAAGAAAGGAAGTATACCGGCACAAAGGCCGACAAGATTTTTGTTATGTAGTATTTTGTTTATTATTGTAAGCCGACTTGGAAAATTGTAAAATGACTCTTATATATAAAAGAGATCATTGTAGACATTTGGAAATGAGTAGAATGTGAAGTAGAAGCATTAAGGAAAATATTAGGCAGATCTAATGCGCGAAATATAGGTCAAGGGGTATATGTAAAGAACAAAATAGGAACCGGTACTGAATTAGGCATTGAAGATGCTATTGTAAAGTAGTACAAGATATTGGATTTGTATAATCCTTATTGTAAGTCAGTGAGACTTCTCATTGAGCAGTGATCTCTAGGCAGTTGGCCTTCCTGCATGTGCAGGCCCCTATTGTAAGTAATATTCTCTTATTGGCCAGTGAGTGAATATTGTGGGTCACAAATCCCACCGAGGTTTTTCCCACACCGGGTTTCCTCATTAACATCTTGTGTTATGGTGTAATTTTCATGTGGATGTACTTAATTCTGTTTATTGCATTATTTCTTGCATACCGGTACATTGTTATATTATGTTTTGCATGTTTTAAGTTAAGAAATTCTAATCACCGGTCAGATACTGATTCACCCCCCCTCTCAGTATTTGTGGGACCCCTAACAATTGGTATAAGAGTCTGGTCCTCTATTTTCAGAAGCCTAACAACTTGAGGAAGATCTTGACACCGGTAAAGATGGAAAATTTGATGAAGCAACTTGAAGGAGCTCTTACAGAATATGATACAGAGAAATTGAAAAATATCAAACTAGAAGATGGTTTAAGGGCAACTTAGGATATCATTCAGGCACTTCAAGAAAATTTTATGGTAGCAAGAAATAAGAGAAGAGAACTTTGTGAAAAATTGCAAAATGAGAATGATGAAAAGGAATCACTTAATGATATGATAAGCAAGTTGAAACAAGAGATCATGACAACAAAAAATGAAATGCAGGATATGACTATGAGATTTTGCAAAGAGATTGAGGATAGGAAGAAGAATGAAGAAGAATTGACTAGAAGACTAAGTGATGCAGCAAATGAGAATACAAGACTTAGCTATGAAAATGACATGTTGAAGACAGATCTGATGCATACTCAGAATGACTCAAATGAATTGATGAGACAAAAAGAAATCTTGGAAAGAGAACTAGAAACTGCAAATCAACACAAAGAAAAATTCAAGAAAATCTCAGAGGAACTTGGCACCTTGCTGAAGAATCAAAAACCTAAAGGTGACACTTCTGGAATTGGCTTTGAAGTTGGTGAAAGCTCCAGTACTGCAAATACTCAGGATCATAGCAAACCGGTAAGACAACCTAATGCTTATAAATTCAATGGAAAATGCTTTAATTGTAATAAGTATGGTCATAGAGAAAATGAATGTAGATCTAGAAATTATCAGAATATCAACACACCCACCTGTCAATGTTCTAAATGCAACAAAGTTGGTCACAACTCTAAAAACTGTAGAATGAATGTGAGATGTTATGTTTGTGGAAGATTTGGACATTTATCTAATCAATGTAGAACACAAACCGACATAGGTTATGGGAAAGCTATTCAGAAGAATAATTTAACTTGTTATGCATGTAGCAAGATTGGGCATATTGCTAAATTTTGTAGAAGTAAAGGAACACTGGTAGACAACAAAAGTGTTAGCTTGAAAGGTAAAGAAAAGGTTGAAGAGGTTAACCAAGATTTCTCAAAACAATGGATCAGGAAAGTTGATCTAAATATTGGGAATACTCCTCCACCGATAGAACCAACCAATGCTTCACCGACATGACAAAGTGATGCTTCACCGGAAGGACTGAGCAGTGCTCCACCGGTAGGAAGTTCTTCATCTAATTGAAGAAAATTTCCCTGAGGGTTCGGCAATCTAATGACACATGTGCTATTATTCCTTCGGTTAGAGATAAGAAGTTGAAAAATTACTTATTACTGGCAAACAATGTTAAGTGAATACTTAACCGGCATGCAATTAATGTGCTAGATGGTGAATAGACACTATAAAAGTAAGGTTTTGGCTCCATTTCATTTCACTGAGATTTCAAATTTTCAAAGAGGGCGAAGACTCTGAGCTAAGGCATTTCGAGCAAGAAGCAAGCGCACTCCAAGTAGTCATCCATCCAAGGTAGTAAAAGTTATTTAATCATGGCATCCACCTCTACAATTGAATACATAGTAAACCCTACTGTTATTGAGGTAATAAAAAGGCCTAGGCCCGTATTTTAGTTAGTTCTCAAGATAGAAAAGAAGGATGATACCTTAGGTGCCTTTTCTCAAATTCCTAAGGGAGTTGTATATGCTGAAGACCCCAGAATGTACATCCACTGCAACATTGAAGAGTTAGGAAATGAGGAAATTAAAACCATGTATAAAACCGTGATATGTGATAATTCCGACAATGTTAAAGATGAACACAAAATCATTGAAACCCTAGGATTTATAGAGATCCTTAGCATTCCTGAATTTCCAAAGGATGTGATTAGGATAGTTTTAAGCAGGGTACATGGAGAATTTTTCTGGTTAGATGCAATCCATAAGATCACCAAGGAAGCTGTGAAAGCTGTCACAGGGTTTCCGACCACTGGTAAAAGACCAGATAAAACTAAGAATTTTTCCAATGACCTAGTTATAGACCTAACTGGTGCAACATTTGACAAGAGGTCTCTAAGGGTTAATGATGTAAAATATATCAATGTGAGATTCATCAGTATGATATTAGGGTATAAAGAAACTCATGCTAATAGACTAAATTCAGTTTCAAGCTTATGCATTAAGAGTGCTTATGATATGGTAACAGATAATGCAAAAAATGACATATGTGAATGGTTAAAGGATGAATTAATTGACAATCTTGGAAAGGTCAAGAAGGACAAGAAAGGAACTTTCATATTTGGAAATTTGTTGGTATGCCTAATGCTACACATAACAAAATAGGTTCCCGATATAGGTTACAAAGAACTTGGATATGACATACCGGTAGGCAAACAATTGACTGAACTATTCAATAACATGGTTGAGAACAAGGAAAACAATATTAATGACTTCTTTCAAGCATTAAAAGCTAAAATGAAGAAAAGAGTAAGGTTATCATAGAAGATTGTAGACAAATACAAAGATGATATATGCTTTGTCATCAAGAAAGATGAAATCTAGATGGAAGCGGTCATCCCAAGGATAGTTTGGGTAACTGAGATGGGCTATGAAACAGATGATCACATAGTTGAAACATATGCTAAAGCACTTCTGGAAGCCCCCATAGAACCAAAAGAAGAAGTATTTGGTAGTGCTGAAACCATAGAAAGCCAAATTCAATCAAAGAAAAGGGTGAAAAAGGTTGAGGCAGTTGTAAGGAAAGGGTCCAGACAAGCAAAAGCCATTAAGGAAGATGTATTGAAGAAAACCGGCATAACTGAGGATGAGTTAGCAGCTCCACAACTTGAAACTCACCTATCACCAGTAGGTACTTCTTCAAGAAGTGACATGCCTGCAACTTTTAAAAGAGTTGTAAGGAAAAGAGATCCCTCACCGACAACCACACCTTCACCTAGGAGGACAAGGCAAAAGCAACAAGCAGTGAGATCTCTGGTTAGAAAGACTGCACCAAAGAAGAAACTGACACCCAAGAAGAAGAAAAGGACAAACAAAGACTTGGCTCCTCTTGATATACTACTAAATGAAATCACAGAGGAAGGTAAACTGAAAAAATATAGAGAAAATTTATGAAACTCTACCAGCTGATGAGAAAGAACAAGTTGAAAATAGTGTTATATTGCACATGGATATGTACAAGAAATTTTTGATGGAAGTAGTCATTGAAATTCTTGATGACTTATTCAAAAGACTAGAGGCAAGAAGACAGGCAGTGATAGAATTGGATAAGAAAATAAAAATTGAGAAGTTACTTGCTGTATATCCGGTAAACTCTCCATAAGAAATTGATGATTTGATTGCCAAGGCCAACCGGTCAGTATTCTCTACTGCACACCGACATATTTCACTAATGGCAGGAAGAGTTAATGAAGTAACAAAGGAAACAAAAGATGGATGGGATATATTCTTGGTTGAGAAAGAAAAATAAGAAGAGTACAGGAACCCTAAACCTATAAAGGTATATCAGAAAGATAGAGACAAGGGGAAAGGTAAAGTTGGTGGACCACCAAGTATCAAGGTTAGAGATAACTTACCCCCACCTTCTTTAAATACTCCACCAGTAAAATCAACAACTACTGAAGATCAACTGGCAGCTGAGAGTATGGATGTAGAGGATAATAATCCTAATCCTGTGAATGTTGATACTCAGAAGATCAACATAGTAGTTGACAAAGATACAACTGTTAAGTCAGATATGGCTAGTGAGCCTCCGGTAGCAGGGGAAACAAATAAATCGGCAGAAGGTAAAGAGAAAAAGGTAGAGACTGAGACACAGACTGAGGCAATGCAACATACTGAGAAACAAATAGAGCTAAAGGCTCCGAAACAACAACAACCAAAATAGGTACATAAGGAAACAGTGCCACCGATAACTAGTGAAGTAGGAAAACCAGTGCTTAAAGAAGTGCAGACACAAACAAACCTACTAGAGGTCAATACAAGCTTGGTTAATTCCACCGGTACTCAGATTGTTGGATTGTCATCGAGATATAAATCAACAAATGTGACTGAGGTGTTATTAGATTCTATCAAGAAAATAACCGACTGCAGCTCACAAGCTTACAATGCAATTGATGATTCCATACCAATTTTGAAGGTAATTGCTCCCAACTGTAATATAGATAAGAAAGATTCTTTAGGACAATTGGATACATTGTGTAAATATATCTCAGAAAAAATTGAGAAAATAAAGGAAGAGTCAGTGAAGGATAAGGTAGAAATTGAAAAACAGAAATTCTTTGATGAGGAAATAAAGAAGTGTAATAGAGATTTTGACACACTTCTACTGGAACTATGTAATTTGTTGAAAGAATACAAAAATCTGTATAAAGATACCTGTAAAACAAACTTTTTGACTGTAGATATTGACAAGAAAATGAGAAAGGTACAGGATGAGATAAATAAACTTGTAGACAACTTTGTCAACTCACTTGATACACTATCAGTTTTTGAGGAGAAGATAACAAATTTTGAGGAAGAACTACTCAAATTGGAAATAGAGAAAGAAAGAATAATAAATAAGGCAAAACATTTGAGATCTAAACTAAGTCCAAGATTGGAATATCAAGCATCTCTGCGGAAGGAAATTTCTGAGGCATTAATACAGGGAAGCAAAACACCAGCAGAGCATTTGCAACATCTCACCGATACAGTGAAGAGAACAAAGACAACAATAAAAGATAGCAAGAAGTTTATGGATAGTATAAACTTGATTTTGGGAGACCTTTTTCAAATTATAACTACCCAGCTACAAGGTTGAAACCACAAACTCTACTGACATCTTGACAACCTTTGTCATTGATGCCAAAGGGAGAGTAGTGGGATGAGAAAATTCAAATCACAGGAATCATATACTTAGGGGGAGCACACACATTTTTGGTAACATTTTTGGACTACACATTTTTGGATACTTTTTGAAATTTCTCATGAGTGTTGCCATCAATGCCAAAGGGGGAGATTGTTGGCATATGCACACTCCAATGATATATTGTATGTGATTGAAGGTTTTTTCATTGATGGAAACCTTGCAATCCTATGGCACTCACAAAGACATTATACCAACATCAGGAGATAACACTCTACACCGGCACTGAGAACACCGGCACTGGCATAGAAGAAATGAAGTATATTGGCACAAAGGCCGACATGATTTTTGTTATATAATATTTTGTTTATTATTGTAAGCCGACTTGGCAAATTGTAAAATGACTCTTATATATAAAAGAGATCATTGTAGACATTTGGAAATGAGTAGATTGTGAAGTAGAAGCATTAAGGAAAATATTAGGCAGACCTAATGTGCGAAATATAGGTCAAGGGGTATATGTAAAGATCAAAGCAGGAACCGGTACTAAATCAGGCATTGAAGATGCTATTGTAAAGCAGTGCAAGATATTGGATTTGTATAATCCTTATTGTAAGTCAGTGAGACTTCCCATTGAGCAGTGAGCTCTAGGCAGTTGGCCTTCCTGCATGTGCAGGCCCCTATTGTAAGTAATATTCTCTTATTGGTCAGTGAGTGAATATTGTGGGTCACAAATCCCACCGAGGTTTTTCCCACATCGGGTTTCCTCGTTAACATCTTGTGTTATGGTGTACTTTTCATGTGGATGTACTTAATTCTGTTTATTGCATTATTTCTTGCATACCGGTACACTGTTATATTATGTTCTGCATGTTTTAAGTTAAGAAATTCTAATCACCGGTTAGATACTGATTCACCCCCCCCTCTCAGTATCTATGGGACCCCTAACAGTGATCATGTTTGGGAATTTTGTACCATAAGCTTATAATTTTCTCACGATGACACTTACTTAATGAGGTTATTCCCAAGAAGTTTGGGAGGGCAAACAATGGAGTGGTTGTCTAAACTTACACCTCCCATCAGATCCTTTGATGAGTTGGTAAACAAATTTCTCACACAATATTCCTATAATATTCAACATGCGATCACCATGTTGGATGTATGTAATACCAAGTAAAAAAAACAATGAAACATTCATGGTGCTTCTTCAGAGTTGGAGACGTATGGTTTCAAGATATCCTCGAGATGTGCCTGCAAAGGAAAAGATGGAGATCTTTATTGACAATATAAATAGTGAGATGAGTTATCAACTCAAGCTCTAGTACATACCATCTTTTGCCAAGTTGATAAAAAATGAAATCCAAGTAGAGGAAGCTCGCATCAAGAAAGGAACATTGAATTTCTTTAAGGAAGGAACTAACTTGTCCAGCACTCACTTTAACAACCAAAACAACAACAATACTTTAGAAAAATCTAGATTCTGGACCAGAAATAAAATGTTGTTAATGAGGGAGGAGCTGATGCTAATGATATGAAGTCTAAACAACAAGTATTAGCTTTATCAGGTAATCCACAATCTAACAAGAATAAAAATAGTGTCAACCAAGGCACTAACACTTATCCACAAAATACCAATCAGGGACCTTCAAATTCAAACACCAACAACAATACCCAAACCAACAACAATACCCAAGGCAAAAACACTAATCGAGGGAATAATACAAATCAAAGAGGTAACACTATTATTTTCCCAAATAGATGCATCTACACACCATTGGGGCAAACCTTGGAATCAACATTTTGAGAACTCCTGGCAAACAATATTATCACATTGCCAGCCATAAACAACTTTGAACCCTAGATCAAACCACTTTAGTGGAATGACTCGCATTTTTGTGATTTTCATCAAAACAAAGGACATCACACAAATGATTGCATGAGGCTTAAGAATATTGTTCAAGATATTATTGATAGAGGTGATTTAATGGTTGATTGTCTAAAAACAAATGGTGATCATGATGCCTTTAAAAATCCTCTTCCAAATTACAACTAGGAAGGCGCTTCATCATCAAACGATACACGGGGAACTCACATAAATCATCTGTACAACAACACCATCAATCACATATCAATAGATGACAACCAAATAAATGTCATAAAAATCAAGGACAAACAAGACCATACATCAATCAATGTGACAAGTAGAGCTCAAAAATACATCTTGAAAGGGCATACATCAACATCGACCACTATCCCCAAGACTCAATACGATTTGTTTAATCAACTGCCAAGAACTCCTTAGATATTCATACTCGAGTTACTCAAACTCTCTCCGAAACATAAGGACATCTTATAACAAGCACTCGTTGAAAAAAATGTGCCTCAAGATCTGGACATTGATAAATTTCAAGCCATGGTGGCTCATATGACAGGGCCTCATAATCTCACCTTTTACGAACACGATAATATCTCTTTGAGTCATCCACATAATACTCCCCTTCATATTGAAGTCTTATTCTACAAACATCGAGTCAAAAGAGTATTAATAGATGGAGGAGCTAGTCTCAATATCTGTACTTTAAAACTTATCTATGCATTAGGCTTCTCTAAATAGTCTATTGATCCACACAAAAAGATCACCATCAAGGCCTATGATGATGAAGAAAGATCATCCAAAGGAACAATAATACTAAATATTCAGGTAGGATCGATACAAAGAGACACTATGTGCCAAGTCATATACATAGACTTAACATACAATATTCTATTGGGTTGTCCTTGGATACATGAAATGCAAGGAGTGCCTTCAACCTACCATCAGTGTGTCAAATTCCCATATAATGGACATGATATTTGCATATCGGCCGATAATAATCTCTTTCAACATTGCAATGCTATGGGGGCAGCTCAAGATAGCCTGGTTCCACACAACAGGGAAGCTCCAGCTTCCTCAGCATTAGATCATCATCAAGAAAAGCTCAAATCTTTATCCATGGATTTCAAACAAAAGATAAAAATCAAAGAGCAAGGCATGGGAGAATACTCTTTCGAACCCATTTGCCTATCCAAATTGCCAACATCTCCAAAATATCATGGACAACCTTCAACCTCAACACATCAAGCAACACAACCCATCACCAAGTTTGATGGCAAATTTATCCAATTGGGCACACTAGCACATGAATAAGAAGAGAAAGATATCCTTAGTTGGCTATACAAGGATGAGGGAGAAGTCACAGATGCTACTTTGGAGGTGGCCATACCAACACAACAATATGGAAAAAGATTCCTAATCATGCAACAGATGGGATACAATGGCAAAGGACCTATAGGTAAGTGTCAAGAAGGCATTACAAAACCACTAGACCCTCATTCACAATTTTCTCGAGACAAAACAAGACTGGGATATGTACACAACATACCCCCAAGGAAAAAACAAAATAAGTATCAAAAACCTTAGTGGAAAGAAAAGAAGAAATACAATGAGGACTCATGGAAAGAGGCACTACACCAAGCAACATAAAGAACAAGGAAAGAGCAAGAACACTAGGAAAAAGAGAAATGAAAAGAGGAATTGACCATTTAAAGGGAAGAAGCATCTTATGAGAAAGTGCATCATGTACAGGAACCTATTCAAAACAAGCCAGAGTCACCACCTAAAGAAATCACTGCTCCCCAAGGACAAACAGTGTATGAACAAATGCAAAGGGTACAAGCAGGCTCTGATTCGGAATTAGAAAAAACTATAAGATTGGTATCAATTATCAGAGATCTTTTCTCACCCTACAACATACCTGTCATCAGCACTGAAAGACTCAGGGATAGTACTTCTGAAACTGATTCTAATGACTATGAATGGGGTAGTTTTTCAAATATTACTGAGGATGTCCCCGAAGGTGCTATACATTCACACACACCCCTTTCTCAGGAGGGACAAGACACAAAGTCTCAACTACTTGAATTCGGTTCACAACATATCTATGAAGCTAAGGAAAACAAGCAACAACACTACATACAAGTCTACATGGAAGACAATACCATCGAAGACCTTGACAATATCATTAACCTAAACAACATACCAGACAACGTTAATGATACCTCTATCATGACACTTACCATAGTCGACCTCGACCCACCAAATGACTGTCTACTGCTCGTATTTCCTGATTTGATAGACTAGGACAAACCTGAACACCATGATATACCTATTTTTCCAGATGATGAATCCATTATCCATTACCTATGTATAGTCAACCCAGAAACAGGCTCTACCAGCAAACAAAATAATAATATCTGCAATTGGGAGGGTGGTCTCTCAGTCGCAAAAATGAAAGAAACAAAGGATCTAATGTTGAAAACTAGTCAATGGCAACATTAGATCACAAAAAAGTCAAAATAAAGGATGCATCTGAGGGTGAAAACCCTTTTAAGGCACCTAAGGATGGGAGACTTGACACTCTTCCTAAACACTATCAGGAGTGATCACCCATATTGATTGATCCCACTCAATCAATAAACATCGGTACAAAAGTAGCAGCTAAAAACATACACCTAGTAGAATCACTGATAGAAGAGGGGAAACTAGAGTTTATCAGATTCTTCATAGAAAAGCAAATCAATTTTGCTTGGTCCTATGCTAATATGCCCAGAATCAATCCAAACTTAATCATACATCATTTTTCTATTGCTCCAAGAGCTAAACTAGTCAAACAAAAGTTAAGAAAGATGAATCCACACGTAGCATTAATGGTCAAAGATGAACTAAAAAAGTTATTAGACATCAGATTCATTTGACCTATAGACTATACTGAATGGATTTCAAACATTGTACCAGTTTCAAAACTAGACGGAAGCATCATAATATGCACAATTTTTAGAGATGTCAACAAAGCCTGTCCAAAGGATGACTTTCCTTTGCTCAACATCGACATAATTGTGGACCTCACAACGGGCCATGCAATGCTCTCATTAATGGATGGTTTCTCTGGCTATAATCAAATCAAGATAGCCCCAGAGGATCAAGATAAAACAACGTTCACCTGTCCTTGAGGAACGTATTGTTGGAACGTCATGCCTTTTGGCTTGAAGAATGATGGGGAAACTTATCAAAGAGCAATGACGACAATATTTCATGATATGATGCATACCTTCATGGATGACTATGTGGATGATTTATTAGCTAAGTCATTCATCTAGGTATATTAGATAAAATATTTCAAAGATTGGAGAAATTTCAAGTCAGGCTAAACCCTAAGAAGTGTGTCTTTGGGGTAACATTAGCTAAATTATTAGGCTACATTGTGTTTGAAAAGGGAATTGAAGTAGATCTAGCAAAGGTATAGGCCATCATGGAGATGCCACCTCCCAGGAACATTAGTCAACTTAGATTTCTACAAGGACAACTACAATCTATTAGGCGATTCATAGCCCAACTAGAAGATAAAAGTATACCATTCAATCATCTGCTACATAAGAACATACCATTTAGATGGGAAGCCAAGTGTGCGGAATAATTCTATCAAATAAAGCAATATCTAATGAATCCACCAGTTCTAGTACCACCAATAGCAGGAAAGCCACTCATTCTCTACACATCAATAATGAAAGTATCATTGGGGGAACTATTAGCACAAGAAGATCAAGAAGTCAAGGAACGAGCTATATATTACATCAGCCAAACATTAAATGGATATGAACTAGATGACACATTCATTGAGAAGGCTTGTTTAGCTATGGTATTCGCCTCTCAAAAGTTCCACCATTACATGCTAGCTCACACAATCAAGCTAGTAGGAAAAATTGATCCTCTCAAGTATTTACTCAGCAAAGCAACTCTCACAAGCCGACTGGCTAAATGGGTCATGATTCTTAGTGAGTTTGATATCCAATACATAGAGAGTCGGGCTATCAAGGGACAAGTAATTCTAGATCAATTAGCTGAAGCACCATTACCAGATAAGCAACCAATGAAGGTGGAATTTCCAGACATGGATGTCCTTACTATTAGACTCAAGCAATGGGCCCTGTACTTTGATGGTTCCTATATCCAACATGGATCAGGTGCTGTCATCTTGTTCATCACCCCCAAAGGACACACCATTTGAAGATCATATAGACTCATGTTTCCATGCACTAATAACATCGTTGAGTATGAAGCCCTGATCACAAGAATCAAAATGGCCATGGAATGGAGAATCACATAATTGAAAGTCTATGGAGATTCCCAACTGGTTATAAATAAGATCAACAATGAATATCAGACAAAGGATGACAAGCTGCTACCATACAAAAGAATGGTGGATGACTTCAAGCAATACTTTGTACACATCACCTTCGAGCAAATACCAAGGTTAGACAACAAAGCAGCCAATGCAATGACCACTATTGCTTTACTACTACAAATTCTAAAGCAATAGAGTCATTATGAGTTCCTAGTAGAGCAACTTGTTTCCCCAACCTATGACAATTCTGATTCCCACGTCATCTATGCCTTAACCGGTTTAGACTCTCCTCTATACATGACAATCTATGAATATCTTAAAACTAATACCCTACCCATTGACCTATCTTGTAATAAAAAACACAACTTTATCCGAAAAGCCGCCCGTTATACCTTAATCGCTGACACACTTTAGCGTCGAGGTCTAGATGGTACTCTTCGTTGTTGCCTTGATCGTAATGAATCTGACTCTTCTTTACATGAGCTTCACAAGGGTATCTATAGAATGCATTCAAATGGTCCTACTCTCGCTAAAAAGCTTTTGAGAATGGGATATTACTGGTCGACAATGGAAAAAGACTCTTATCAATTTGCAAAGAAATGTCCTAAGTGCCAAATTCATGGCAATCTTATCCATGCACCAGCATAGGAGTTGCAGCCATTTACGACATCATGGCCTTTCTGTCAGTGGGGACTTGATTTAGTAGGGAAAATCCATCCTTCCTCTTCAAATGGACACAAGTTCATTATCACTGCGACAAAGTATTTCACAAAATGGATTGAAGCAGTCCCAATGACCACAGTAATTAGAAAACAGATTGCCTCATTTATTGTCAATTATCTAATTTGTAGATATGGCATTCCAAGCTCCATCATCATAGACAACGGGCATCCCTTCAAAAATCAGGATGTGCAAGAGCTATGTGAGCAATTAAAAATCCAACATCATTTCTCTACACCTTACTACCCACAAGGGAATGGTCAAGCAAAGGCATCAAATAAAACAATCTTGAAAATCCTAAAGAAAATAGTAAATGATGCAAGTAAGGATTGACATGTAAAACTCAATCTGACACTCTGGGCATACAGGACTAGCATCCAGACACCTACAAGGGCTACACCATATTCATGGGTGTATGGATCAGAAGCAATTTTACCTCTTGAGGTAGAAATTCCATCACTCAGAGTATCTTTAAAAGGCCTCATACCAAATGAGGAGTATCGGGTAAACAGATTGCAAGAACTAGAGCTTCTAGATGTAAAACGAGAACATGCCTATGATCATCTCAAAGCATACCAGTAGCACATGTGCATAAGCTACAACCACAGAGTCATCCCTAGGATTTTTAAAGTCGGTGATCTTGTACTCAACGAAAATCCTAGAAATCAACAGGATCGAGAAAAGAAGGGGAAGTTTGAACCTAACTGGTTAGGTCCCTATGTCATCATATTAGCCTATGGATCAGACACCTATCAGCTAACAACTTCAGAAGGAGATGTGCTTGACGAACCAACCAACAACATCCACTTGAAGAAATTATACACTTGAGTGGTCTAATGCACGGAAAAAGTGAAAAATATAAAAAATAAGAAAATACAAAAAAATCAGAAAAACAACAAAAAGGTGTAATAAAAACAAGTGGTGAAAACCTAGCAACAAGCACTATTTGTGATAGAAAAACTCCTCTATCTATCATTACTCATATTTTTACATCCAAATTCAAAGCTGATTGCCATCGCCCAACACTTTTTACGCAACATTGTCCCGGACATACTTAACGTAGTCACTGCCCTTGCTTATCTGAAGATCAGTTCATCATATCCCACCATGGCTTGGTAATCACTATGTATATCCACATCAATAGGAATATATAACTAGGGGAAACATTCCTCTTACTTCAAGCATTCCAACAACAAGTAAACAAGAATCATAGCAAGCTAAGGAAACCCTGTCAACAACAACTCATCAGCTGAGAAAACAAGACACTGATCCCATTAACAACTTCAACACACATGATGGATGATTTTATGAATTATAATTTGTTTACATCTCGCATAAAGTGTTGACTATTTTTCAATTCAAATTTTTGAATCATTGGATCTCTTGAATTTCTCAACGATGCATCGAGCTAGAGAAAGTAGCAAGAGAGTCTGATATTTTTTTAGTTTTTTGTTTGTGAGGCAATCACTTGTATGGTGCAAATCTATCTTGAGGCATGATTGGAAACATATCATTGAAGACATTATTCCACTTTGCACATACAAATGGTTAATTCTTGTTAGTTTTACACAAGCAACACTCAGGTCATCTTGGTTTAATTATACCTCCATTCTTGTTCTATCTTGCAATATCAAAATCCATGTATGTTTTACTCAGGTCATTATGGTTTGAATATACCATTATGCTTGTATAAAATTCCAACATATCGAAATCTCAATGATGACAAACAAAAACAGAGCAAAAACATGTGACTACATAGGAATGACAACGAGAGAATGAAGATGATCATTTAGATGCATATCATTTTAAACTTGCATTAAGTTGCATTTCATTCTTAGTTGCATATCATTTTACACTTGCATTTAGTTGCATATCACATTTTTATCTTGCATTAATTTCACATCATTATCATTATTATTATCATTATCATTATCATTATCATACATCTCATTTTCAAGATACATCTCACATCATTATCATTATCATACATCTCATTTTCAAGATACATCTCACATCATTATCATTATCATACATCTCATTTTTAAGATACATCTCACATTATTATCATACTTTTTATTTTCAAGATAAATATCACATCATACATCAAAAAGATCAAGATAAACAAAGCATCATCATATTTTCATCATTATAGCTGATACATAATAATCAAAATAAAAAACATTACTATCTAAGCATTACATCATCATAGAAACATCATATAAATGCATGCCATAAATCATCATCCATAACACATCACATGAGAATCAGAGAAATCAGTGCCGTATATATATATATATATCTCAAAATGGTCGAAATGTACAAGAGGTATCATGTCTGTCAAAATACAACAAAATGATCAAAATACAACAGAGACAAGTCTCTCAGGTATGACTATCTCCTGAGGCTGACAGTCTCGCAACAGATGTCCTAGCTCCTGGATCTCCCTCGGGTGGATCATGTCAAGAAGGCCTCGTAACACCTTTGATCTCTATCCTCGTCTAACTCCAAATAGATCGACTGGCTACATAGCTAGGAACTCTCTACTCTCTAGGGACTAGATCCTCATATAACCTCCTGTAGTACTTGGCCGCTATGGCCGTGTACCGTATCTCCCTTAGTGTGTCCCACATCAAGGCACCAACTATCGCTCTCTGCAATCTCTCTGCAAGCTCCTCTTCTCAACCCCAGTGCTCTCTCTCCGTATCCCGCTTTGTCGTAATCTATGTAATCTGGCCCTGCTATGCTAGCACTTGTGCTTGTAGCTACTGCACTGTGACCTATAGGGATCTAATCTATGAGTCCTGTTGATGGGTAGGTACCCTAATCTGAATGGGTACATGTGTCATGGTCCCACCAATACCTGTCCTTGTTCGAGGCACCGATGGAGGTATCTCCTCCTCTGGGCGGGTCACCTATCATCATCTATACCCCTCACCACTGCTAACACAACACCTACCCTACTAGCACCGCCAACACCAAGGAGAAATCCTCCTCCTCTCCCTCCATCCCCTCCTCTTCCTCTATCTCTCACTCCATCACCCCCTCATCCTCTATCTCTCCCCAAACCTCCTCTATCATCACCATATCCTCCCCCTCCTCCTCCTCCATCATCCCCACCTCCCTCTCCGACTTTCTCTCCCTCCTCATCTCTCTGTCTAACTCCCCCTCTCCTCTCTGGCTTCTCATCCTCCTCATCATCAAAAGCAGGTAACATATCTACTGGATCCAATATACATGCCATTGCATGTGCCATGAAGTAGGTTGATAACTCCTCTATCATCCCCGCATCAACAACCCCAACTTCGTAATCCTAGATTTGGCCTGCCAACGTCATGTACTCCTCTACTTCCGCTACACTATCCACTATGGGCCGCCACTCGGGCACATCCTGTCTCTAGCAAGCATATAAATATGCTCCCTTGGGTATCCCTTACTGTCTCCCATATTGCTGCTGCACACGACTATGCAAAAATTGCTCAATAATAAAGGGTGTCCGCCCGATGAAATATATAGACATATAAACATACGACATCTCTAGCTCATCCTTAGCCCACACCTCGCAATCCATATACAGTCTCCAGATGATCGTATCAATATCATCCAATACTCTCCGCCAGTGCTCTAGTTTTCCCAGCTTATGCTGGACAACTATACCTATATACCTATACACATATGCTCGCCCAATAGGCCTATCCCTATCTACAAGTGGCCTCGCTGTAGGAATATGCTCCCAGGCCCACACTTGTAATAAGGTCACCCCTGCTGACAAACTCGTGTATCCCAGATACACTACCTGGTGTAGCTCCTTGTAAAGGTGTGCTAACATGCAAGACCCCCATACAAACCTGCGTCCCTGTGTAACCATGTCCTCCAAAACCAATCCCCATCCCACAGTTAGTCCCTTTGACCTACGGTTGGGAAACAAAAATCCACCAATGAAACCTGCTAGAATAGAGGGTAAAGGAGCATAATCAAGATCCGCAAACTCTTGCCATGGGATCTCATATCCACAAATCTGATCATCCTAGAAGATGTGACTAAGAGCCTCTATCCCACCCTCCTTAGACTTCTCATATGGAAACAAGGCCCCTATAATTAGAATCTGCAAAATGTGATAACAGTCCTCAGGTGTGACTGTTATCTCACCAGTAGCCAAATGGAAGGTAATTGTGTCACTATGCCACCTCTCTGCCAAAGTTGTCAACAAACCCCGGTTAATGATATACCGAGGCATGTCTAATAAAGAAGTCAAACTGCATCTCTCAATCACATCTCTATCAGCCTGTGACAATCATGAAATCAATGACCATAGTTGTAGAAATCACTCTCATGACTAAAGTACACCAAGTTGTGCCTGCAAAACAACAAATGTCCATCATCAGTTCCCACTTCTATCTGATATATCCAATCAAAATAAAATCAACTTGAAACAGTGACGCATCAAATCAAGCACCATATCAAAAATCAAAAATCCATATCGAACATCAAACTACCATATCAAAAATTAAAGCACCATATCGAAAATCAAAGACCCATATCAAAAATCAAAGATCCATATTGAACATCAAAGCACCATATCGAAAATCAAAGCACTGTATTGAAAATCAAAGCATCATATCAAGAAATCATATCAAAGACCCATAACACAAGCAATTCAAAATCCATAATGCATACATCACATCAGGAATCATATTAGAAATCAAGAATCATAACTAATATCGGACATCAAATTCATTTGCAAGGAAAAAAATCAAAGATCCACATCAAATAGAAAATTAGGATCCTCATTCAAACAATCAATCAACTTGGCACTTCATAACGAAAGCAATTTTAGTAGACTCTCAATCATCATATCAAGACCCAAACATCATCACAATAGCCAAAACATTGGCTCAACACCCATCCCAAAACACTCAGCAGGCACCTATCCACTCCTAAGCCATCTACCTCATCTATTCCCCCTGTGACACATTCTTCCAAGTCTTTTCTACCCATTTTTCTTACCCATGCACCATCACATCCCTCCCATGCGCTAAGCTACTAACCATGCGCTATCTTTCCTCACCTATGCACTGTAATCTTTATTCTACGTGCTAAACTAACTTATGTGTTAACTGGGGTTGCCATCACACTAACCTGCTTACCCTACGTGCTAGTCTTAACCCTCTAAGCGCTCACCTGTCAACCTTATGCGCTAAAAGACTAGACATGCTATCCCAAACCTGCAACACACTACATAATGCCCTCAGGCACTGACCTAGCTAGATTACCCTACGCTACTGACCTTATCGTATGCGCTACCCTAGACTGCCTATGCGCAAAAACGATGAATTTGGAAAAAAAAAATGAAAAACGTGATCAAAATCGATAAAATTAATAAAAAATGTGGTAAAATTTAGATCACTTTTAGGTGGACCATACGCAGCGGGCCTCCGGTATCAACAAACGTGCTCGAATCGGTGAGAAGCATAAGGAACTGACATTTTTCGTCAGAGCTAAGATGTCACAATCACAAAGAGACAAATGTGCAAATGATAAGAATAGAATCACTTTTTACCTTTTTATAGGGTAAATGTCAAAAAGGGTTAGTAAGTGGGGCATGTATTTTGCTCATTTTCTCACTTTTAACCTTATCAAACATCATTTTTTGGGAGATGAATCAATTACACTGCATTCAACACCGTCGAAATTTCAAAATGAAATTAATTAAAAAATGCTCATCAAATCAACAAAATTTTCAAAATCTTTGATTCATCTCCTGAGGGGTCATCATCAATATCGTTCATCAAATATAGGGCATCATATCGACATTTCGACACAAACATCATACCTAGAAAAGTTTTCTTTGAATCAACATGTGCACACACATCACTTCAAAGAGGGGCAAAATGTAGACGTATAAAAATGATCACTTTCCTAAATGAATATTTAATATTCATTTTAACCTCATTCCTCTATTTAATTAAATTATTCACATTCATCTATTTAATTAAATAAATTACTTAATTTATTTAATTAAGTTCACCTAAGCCTTTCATAACCTTTAATTAAATAAATCACTTTATTTAATTAATTCCCCTTTCTCCCCTTCTAATTAAATTTATATTTAATTAAATTGATCCTTGCAAGTAAATAACTCTAATTTATTTATTTTAATCCCCCACTTGTATTTATGCAAGTTGCATCTATTTTTGTTGAAATAAAGTAATTTATTTTAATTAAAATTCCCCTCCATCCACTTGCAAAATCCTACATCTCCTACTTGCCTCCCTAAAGCCCTTCTAGATTCTTCTAATCACCTCTAAATTAGCCTAATCCATCTCCTAAATGTTGTCACATCCCTAAGCAAAGGGAAGTCACTTCTCAAACCCTCAAAGTCTTTGAAAACCATTAAAGGCTTTATGTCTTCAACAAATTAACCTTTAAAGTCTTCCTAACCGTTAATGATTAACTCAACCTTCTTACATGATTAGAGACTTTCTATCTAATTCAACCTTCATCTAAACCAAGGGTCTCATCAAGCATTCATTTCTTTGATCATGGTTATCCCTTTAACCCTTGCACAAGAGTTTATCCTTTGGATAAAAGCTTTATCCAATGGATAACCCTAACCTAACCTTAACCTTTACCTCCTAAAGGTAACCATCATGTCTTCTCACAATTGTCACCATTTTATTGGTGAGAATTGTAAACATGGATTGATTAACTTTCAATCCTGGCCCTTGTTAAGATTATCCAATCCTGACCATCCATTGCCCTATTTTTCCTATAAATAGAGCTCTCATTCTCATTCTCATATCCATGTCTTTAGTATCAAACTTATAGACATTTTACTAGGTATATCCAAGTTTTATGCATCTAATGTATAATCATTTTTAAATCAAGCATTTAGCCTCTCTTTGAATAGAAATCATCTTAATAAGCATTTTAAGAAGCATTTCCATTATCATAGCACATTCATATTAGACTAGCATATCATGTTAGGATAGGTTTTACGAATCTTTTATCTTATCATCATATCCATGCTAGTTTAAATCATATTAGATTTAATATCATGCATAACTAGGAATGCATTCATATTAAGTTGATCAGACATCCCTCATTCTTGGAGTTGTCATTCCTAAAGTCATTTTGCTCAGTGATCCGAGAAAAGGCATTGACTTGAGGGATCTTGTGAGATAGAGAAAAATGGAACATCCCTTGGGGAGTTGAGCTATTCAATATAGCTCTATAACTTGCACCAAAAGTCTCATTGGTGTGTGGACCCTTTTTGAAACCGAATTTTCCATTTCTTTGCACCACTTTTCCCGCACACAATTTGTAAGGGGAGTTTTTCAGTACCTTCTTAGGGGTGACCATATCTTCCCAAAGCACACTTCTTAGATTACAATGCCATTCTCTTTTATACTCTGCTCGAATCCTCTTGATAAGTCAAATTAGAGTTTTGTTCGTAGACTCAGCCAAACCATTCCCTTATGGGTAATAATCTGAGGAGGTCTTTAAATAGATGCTACGATCAAGAGAGAATTGGGTAACTTTGGACCTGATGAATGCTCTAGTGTTGTTGGATATGATGGTCTTAGGTGAACCAAAACACGTAGCTAGCCCTTCGAGAAAACTGACACTTTCCATTTCCGTGGAGTTTTTTAAGGGCATTGCTTGTGTCTAGAGGGTGAAGTAATCTGTGGCCATAAGAATCCATTTGTGACCAATGGAGGACACTAGATTAATCATTCCTATGAAATCCAACCCCAATTGGGCAAAAGGTTCATCTACCACTATAGGTCTGAGTGGCATGGTTCAATTTTTGCACTTTCCATCATAGAATTGGCATTCTTTGCATCCTTGGATCAGAGCGTGCACATATTTGAATAACGAGGGCCAATAATAGCTCACGTGGATGATCTTCATGATAGTGGTTTGATTTGAGAAGTGGCCCCCCATGGGGCCATTATGGAATTCATGCAAAATTTTCTCAACTTGCTGCCTATCAACATAATGGAGTAAGATTTTGTCAAAATTTCGCTTGAACAAAACACCATCCAGCAATCGATAGCCACTATTATGGAGCCTGTAAAATATCTTTTTCTCCATAAGGAGATTTGGAGGGAAAACTTTAGTCTGCATGAAATGCTTGCGATCGGCCATCCAACCCTCTTCCTCTAGTCCTGTATGCATTAGCATTGTTTGGTCTTGAGCTTTTTCCTACTCTTTAGGCTCTTCAGCTAAACACTCACAAAGGAATCTACCTCGCATCACTTTGGTAGGCCTAACATCTATGTCATATTTGAGGATCTTAGTGATCCAATTGGCTCTTTTCTCTATGATCTCTCCTTTCATGATATACTCGCAGACCGCAGGGTGACCCACATAGACTGTCGTTTTGTTGCAAGCGATGAAGTGCCTAAATTTATTCAGACCTTTTACAATGCCAAAGGCTTTCTTTTCCACAAAATTGTACTTGATCTCATATGCTTTGATTGTTTTGGAGTGAAAAGCGATCAGGTGTTCTCTTTTGGACTCCGCACCTCTCTAATTTAATATAACAACGATGCTGAAATTGCTGGCAAAGACATACATTATAAAATCCTGGAACATTTCTGGTTTAGCCAAAATGGGGACTGAAAAAATAGCTTCTTTGATCTTTTCAAATGCTTCTTTGGCTTCCAAGGTCCATTTAAAATGCATATCCTTTTTTATCATGAGCATGATAGGCCTTACCATACCAGCGAAATCTGAAATGAATCTACTGGAAAAGTTAATTTTTCCTAAAAAGGACTAGACGCCCTTTTTGTTCAATGCTAGGGAAAGATCCTTGATGGCTTTCATGAGATCTGGTTCGATTGATACCACTTCTTTGGACACCACATGTCCCAAGAACTTTTCTTGCGGTAACCTGAAAATGCACTTCTTTGGGTTCAAGGAGACACCAAATTTTAAGCATTTCTGGATAACAAGTTCCAGGTGGTCAAAATGGTCTTCTTTGTATTTCAAAAACACAATTAGATCATCCATGTAAATCAAGATTATCCTTTTTATCAGTTCATGAAAAGCAATGTCCATGGCCCTTTGAAAGGTAGCATCGACATTGGATAACCCAAAAGGCATCTTCTGATAGGCGAATGTTCCCCACTTGGTGGTGAACGTAGTTTTATGTTGGTCTTCTTGCTTGACAAGGACCTGATTATACTCAGAAATCCATCAAGCATAGAAAACATTTCAGATCCAACCACTGTATGTAGGATCTACTCCATTGGAGGCAGGGGATAATTATCCTTCTGGGAGGCTCTGTTCAAATCTCGGAAGTCCACACAAAGGTGGATATCTTCATTCTTCTTCCGGACCAACACTAAGTTGGAAACCTAGGTGCTGTGCTTAATGGGGTATATAATCTTGGAATCAATTAATTCTCATAGCTCCTATCACATGAGGGACTCAATTTTAGGGTTAAATGGACGCTGCTTCTGTCGGACAGGCTTTGCTCCCTCCTCCAGTTTGATTGTATGCTGGATAATTTCTGGATTGTAACCCTTCAACTCGTCATATGACCATGCAACCACTCCCTCATATTTATCACAAAAATGAATGAGTCTTTCCCTATCGAATTGGGGAACATCCTTCCCTACTTTGAGTTTTTGACCACCTCTGACTTGGAGGTCAGTATAATCCCCTTTGTCTGCTGTGAACTTTCTTTTGTCATTCCTGGAATCCTCATAATCAAGAAGGTTCTCAAGAGTGATCAAAACTTTGGGAAGTTTGTTTGTCTTTAGCTGGATTACTTGGTCGCCATATGTATCAGACACTTTAGGCTACAATTGAACTGCAAATTCTCTAGATTGCTAAATGAACATAGCTATATGTTTATCACTTTCAAAAACTTGTCAATGGATATCATTGTCGGGCACAACGGGTCTCACAACTACTTGAAATGAATGCCCATTTTCTAGTAATTGGGTTGCAAGATTGAAATGAGATCCTATGGTTGCCATGCGATCTACCACTTCATTTTCTTTGTGGGGAATTCTCTAAATATTGAAGGCTTCAAATCTCTCAATCAGGCCCTAGACCCTGTGACAGTATGACCTCATGTTGACATGCTTAGCACATGAAATTCCTCTGACTTGATGGATCACCAACTCTAAATCCCCCAACCCTCTCAACTTCTTGACTCAGAGGTGCTCCATGAGGCTTAAACCATGAACGAAGTCCTCATACTCCGCCTTGTTGTTAGAACAAGAAAACTGGAGGTGGAAAGTGTTAGGATAACCGGTGCACAACTGAGAGGGGGGGTGCGAATCAGTTGTCAACATATTATGAGAAATTAAAGAACATAAAACCTTTTACTAGAATAGCAAAAAACATATACCAGAATAGCAGATTAAGCATTAAAGCATAATAGTAAACCAGAGAATCAATACCATGCATCCATACCACATAACACCATGATTTGTACATGGAAAACTTGGTAAAGGGACAAACCACGGTGGGAAACCCTACCCACAGTCAGATGATACTTCAATAGAAAGTATGTGATTACAATAGGGGCCTGCACATGCAGGAAGGCACACTGCTCATCATAATGGAGTCCCATTGACTACAAAAGAGGTTAACTACCTCAAAACAATCAGACAACAATCCAGAAAGAAGAACTACTAGATATATCATCAAACATGCCAGATTACAGTTCTGGTTAAGCTCAATACCGGAGGCCTAAAACCTCTTGCACCAACCCAACTCGATCACCTATGATCGACCAAATACTCTGCTCATATGATCATTACATTAATCGCTCATTGCATATCTTCTATAATGAGATCTTACATATATTTATACAAAACAAAGACCTAAACAATTAGGTCGGCCACCCAAATGATAATTCAATAAATCCATTACATAAATCGAAACTAAAATCATAAGACATGTTAGGGGCCAAACAAATATCATCCAAACAATAAAAAATCTCAGAAGTACATCAAAAGGATCAATAACATGTTTCATGAAACCAGTGCATAACCTAGATAGCACCTGACCCAAATCAGATCCACACACACCAAAGAAATGACTCCAATCAGTCGAGGCATGAACATAATCACCATCAACATCTTGAATCCCTTATAGAAGCCACACCAACACCACTTATGCATAATTTCAAAAATCTTCAATAAAGCACTTCTGGTGAAACCCTTATTGGATCAAGAAAGCAGGCTTACTAGAACATAAGATAGAATCCGATCATTTGAGCAATACCAATTGACTGAAGCACACTTTAGAAGCATATGAACCATCCATGCAAACTATTCCATCATTCAAACCATACCGGTAACAATCAACTGATAACCTTTCCAATCTAATCCTTCTACCGGAAACCAGTAAACAACCATAACAGCTAGTGTTGACATCAATGATAGAACATCAATGCAATACATAATCAATTCCTTTATATTGCCAATGGATAGACCTCAAGATTTGTTCCTCAGAAGGTGAAGTAAGGCAAATACCTGCTTTGGATCCCATTTTGCATTGGGCTCCGTCAAAATGGAGTCCATGGTTTAGAGACTCAGTCTTCCTTTTCTTGTTTTATATCCTATGGGTCCTTTGGCACCTTAGGAATTGGTTGGTCTTCATAAGAAAATACATAGGTCCCAAGTCTGGTGGCATGATAATTTACATAAGGGTCTACATCTATAAATTCATTTAGGAAGACTTCTTGATCTGCTGATCGGTCCCCAGTTACCTCTTCATCTTCTAATAAAACCACACACTTCATTTCTTCTCCTAAGATGGATGTGTGGGTGGCTTCAAAGTTTATCATAGCTTCATCAGCTATACATTCTGTATGAAGGGGCTCTGACAATATTTTTAACTCATCGCCATGCTTGGTTCTAAGCATAAGTTGAGACCAATCTAGAGATAGATATCCACCAACCTTGGTAGTGAAATCCCGGGACAAGCAGAGGCCAAAAATAGGGGGAATGTCAATGACTACTACCTCTTGGGTTACTGTAATGCTAGGGAAGGCAAACAAGGTAAGAAGAAGGCTTTTTATAATGCCCATGGTTTGGACTCTATTTCCATCTAACTGCATGACTCCTCTATTTACGGGTTCATATTTCAAATTCAAAACTTTCACATCTATTTAGGCATTATAGTGGTGCTAGCACCAGAGTCTATCATAGAGTTGTGGAGCAACTTATCTCTGACAATAAGAGTCAGATTGAAAGGGTTGGGTTTTGGCTTACCTTCCCTCGTGATAGTAGAAACTTCAAAGCATTCATTAGTAAGTATGATCTGACTATCGCTCGCTCTGTGGATATCCTTTTGTCTCCATTGTGTACTTCCTGCAAATGATCTTTTTGCTTTAGAATTGTGAGGATATCCCATAAGGATACATTTGTAGGAGCCTTTTTCAATTTCTCCACTATATCAAGAATGGTGGGGATGGAAGATTTGGATTCTTTGGCCTTATAAGGTATAAAACCTTTCACCTTTAGGGGATTAGAAACCACAACCGGTTGTTCCATAGACTTTTATATATTTTCTCTTTTTTGTTGAATCATGGGTTCTCCCATAAACTGGTGCTTAGAGTGGAGGTTATAATTGGACTATATCTGTGACATCTTGGCAAATGAAGTGCAAGTGTCATTCGTGAGAACAATTTCCTCCTCTTCCATCTATGAAAAGAGAGCATGATTTGAACTGATCTTGACCTCTTGTTCCATTGACATACTTTGCATTTGAGTAGTCAGTGAGGCATTATCCATACTTGGAGAAGCATAGACCCCAAAATTAGGGCTCATTCCTTGACTTCTCTACTTTTCAACCTTTTGCTATAGATTTCCTAAATTCCTTGGCAAGTGGGAATCATTGCAAGGAAAGCACCAAGAGTTGGTACCATCCGCTAGATTATTTTGCTTAGCAATAAACTCCCTATTGTGATTAGGGGGGATGGATTGCAAAGGGTTGGCACTGAGACAAGCTGACTATTAGCTTTCCCTTAATTATTTCTTGTACCACCCTAGTACTGATTTGGCTGGTAAGGAGGTCTCCCTCCTTGATAATTTTGGAAAGGAGGCTTGGCGAGAGCTTGCTTCCTTTTGAGGTTAATGATCTCATTTGAAAAGGTTCAAAGCAAATTCTTCATGTCATTTACCTCTATGGCTAGTGTAGAAGGAGTGATAGTGCTTTCTTACTGAGTGTTCGAGTAAGTATACATGGATTGAAGGGAAAAGGTGCTCAGAGATGGTAGCCTGGGTGTCTGGATCGTTGGTTTTGAGAAAGTTGACATGGGAAGCCTCGAAGGAAGCTTCCCTGCATCAATTAGGTTATTTTTTGCTCGAATAGCTAGCTCGTACGCATCCAAAAGAGTGCTACCTCTTGAAGATTGGATCTTGATAGATATGTCAGAATTGAAAGCTTTTAAGTAGAATACAAAAGCCATATCTATCGGGGGCCAAGCAGAGAAGGGTATTCTTTATCATGTCTTCTGGAATCTAGTGTTGAAGTCGGTTATGGCCTCTTGAGGAGCTCTTCTTATTGTTATCATTTGCTGCATCAGAGAAGACCTATCCCCTTTTTCAGTGAATTGTTCGAAAAATGATCTCCTAGATGGTCCCAACTTCCTATTGATTTTGGTGTGAGTGACCCGTACTAGTCTTGTGCTTTTCCCTTGAAAGAAGCTACAATAAATCTTCTTGCTATATTTTGTTTTGTGATGTTGTATATAGTGCACACGTCAGCTACTTCTTACAAATGCTTCTTGGGGATCTTGAAATCATGTCCACTGAATTTTTGTAATACTTTTAAGGCAGAAGTAGGGATAGCACCCCATTGAGCAGGAGGGGTTGGCGCAATAAGAGGACTTCCGCTATCCCAAGTGACAGTTTCTTGGAGGTTGGATTGTCATTGGCATGTGAGCTTCCTGAATAGGGATTTGAGCTCGGACGCCTGATATTGCTTGGACCGCAACTAGGGGTGGTAATAATAAGCTTGGATTGGTTGCAGATTGACTCCTAGTGACTGGCCTATGGCTCATGCACCCTCTTTAGACAAAGACAAAATGGTCCCATCTGGCGTGCCAGAAAAAAAATTGTTGATCGATAAAATTGCTTCTATGAGTACAACCTTATAGGAAACTTAGTGATGGGGAACCTGCGCGTGTTCACCAAGTGACCTCTGAGATTTTAGAAGCTGACACTTCATATGTAGGGGGAGAAAAGGGATAGAAAGAAAAATGAAAGCAAAAATACTCTATAGCGATGTGTCGAGACAATTTTGGAACTAAGGCACAAAGATAAATTCATAAACATGTAGTTCTGAGGACCATTCAATAATCTACATGCTTAAAAACTTGAAAATAAAATATAGAAAACAACTCATTCGATATAAAGCAGTAGATACCTTTCATCCACTAGATAACAAGTTCATAAAAACATAGTTTAATCTATAGAGTCTTATACCATATATTCTGAAGCCATACAAAATTACAAAATTGCATAGAAACAAGTCTTTGCATGCTGAAATACAATGATCATAAAGGCCAAAGGCACAATTTGATTATCAGATTCTCAAAAGAACAATTACAAATTAAAGGCATAATTCTACTAGAAATTGTCTATATCCTTCTTCTTAAATTTTGAACCCCTACAAAAGAAAAAAAACATCTCTTAAATAAGCCCGAGCCAAGGGCTTGACAAAGAAAATAGAGAGAGTGCTTAAAACCATAAGCATTGCTGGCAATGCCATTAACAACTGTGAAATGACCTTCCAAAAGATAAAATAGAAAAGATTCGACCTTTTGTGTAGCTACTATCAAATCTTCTAATGACGGATCAAAACAAAGGAATCCACAACCACTACCAAAACCATAAGCCACTGGCAACCAAAGACCCATCTTCTCAAAACAGTAAACAACAACTCCTGGTGGTTGCATCAATTCCAATGTGACAATAGGAGGGAGCATCCCGGGGATGCAATAAAAATGCATAGAGTGCCTCACGAGGAACTGCCATGTGGCGTGGGCGAAAAACTTGCAAATACATAGGCTCGAAGACACAGACCTACAAAAACAGTGAAAACAGTGAACTGCCACATGCCAACATCGCTCAACTTCCTAGTAAAGGGAAAAGAGGAGGTCGAACATTATGAGCCATGCTGCCACATGGATGCGGGGAGGCGAAAAAACTTTGGGCAAAAAGGAACTAAGGCCTGGGGAAAAAATAGAAACTAACTCCCCAAAAGGGGCACAAGAGACTTAAAGTGTATAGAAGGAATATTTCTAGGATACTCTACAAGAAGTAATGCATACTAGTGCTGCAATAAGAGGCTGAAGAAAATTGTAGAAAGCAAAAATTTCAAAGTGAAGAAAGGAATCAAATTGGACCAAAACTTGAGATTGAGATAGAAGATGCCCCCCTTACTGTAGAAGAGAAATATGTTCTTGAAGATAAAGTAGAATTAGATGCAAAAGGAAAGGAACCTTAGAAAGCACCTAAAACACTTGCAAAATTTATGCAAAAGAAACATTTAGAAGATTAGATGATTGGAGATAAGGACAAGGGAGTTTAGACTAGAAGAAGAATTGCCGAGACTAGTGAACGAGTAATCTTTTGTTTCTTATCTAAGGTGGATCCAAATACCTTTGCAGAGGCTTGTAAAGATGATGGATGGATAAAGGTGATGGAAGAAAAGCAGAATCAGATATAAAAGAATTAGACATGGGAATTGGTACATATATTGGTAGACAAGAATGTGATAGGAACAAAGAAGGTGTTCCAAAACAGTCTGAATGAAGATGAAGATGTCACAAGAAACAAGGAAAGACTAGTCTGTAAAGGTTATTCACAAGTTGAAGGCATAGATTTTCAAAGCTATTAGATTTTCACAATCTATTCAAATATTATTTACAGTTTGTGGATTTGATTGTGTGTCTAATTTTTTTAACCATCAATTTTTTGAATCACACTCTGTGATTCATCATCAGGATGTAAGAGACATCAAGGAGTTGTAAGATATTGAATTGTAGACCAAGGCATCAATATAAAGAGGGGTGAAATAAGAGGCAGGTTTGAGCATGGGGATCAAGGAGAACAAAATACCAATAAAATAATAACAATGGGCCCCTTAGTATATAAAAATTAAGATCACTATAACGTCAAACTCAGTTAATCCAATAAATAAACTATGATAACAATGAAAGAACAAAAAGAAAAAGAAAGAGAAAATAAGATATAATAATAGAGAACACAAACTAAAGAGAACCAAAACAAAAGCATATACATACATACATACTTGGCCTAAGAAATGAAAAATACCATCTTCTAACTGTGTTCCCTAAAGACCAAGAAATAATGACAACTTACTAGTCATTGACATCTGAAATTCTTTCTGCATTTCTTCTATGAACTCCTTACAAACATCATTATCTCCACCAAAAATGATGTCATTAACATATACGACTACTATCAATAGTTTGTCACTTTCAACCTTGAAGTAAAGATTACTATTTGTGATATCTTTCCTAGAGTTCTACTATAATAAATATTTGTCCAACCTTGCATACCAAGCTCTTGGAGTTTGCTTGAGTCTGTAGACTATTTTTGGATCATTTGACAGTTGAAACCCATTTGGTTGTTCAATGTAAACCTCTTCTTTAAGTTCTCCATTCAATAATGTTGACTTAACATCCATCTGACATACCTTAAATTCTTGTATGAAATAGATGCAATAAATATATTTATAGATTCCATCCATTGCATACAAGAATTTTAAGGTATGTCAGATGGATGTTAAGTTGATATTATTGAATGGAGATCAAATTGAAGAAGAGGTTTACATTGAACAACTGAATGGGTTTCAATTGTGAAATGATCCAAAAATGTTTTGCAGACTTAAGAAGGCACTCTATGGACTCAAGCAAGCTCCTAGATCTTGGTATGAAAGGTTGGACAAATATTTGTTGTAGTAGATTTTTAGGAAAGGTATCACAAATAGTAATCTTTCCTTCAAGGTTCAAAGTGGCATGATGATTTCTCTTTGAAATCTTAAATAGATGCTGGCTAGGTCGGATGTGCTAATGACAAAAGAAGTACAAGTGGTGGTGCATTTTTGTTGGGTGATAAATTGGTCTCCTAGCTAAGTAAGAAGCAAGATTCAATGTCATTATCTACAATAGAAGAAAAATATATTCCAACAACATCCCGTTGCAATTAAGTTATGTTGGTGAAAACTCTCAAGGATATCAAGGTGATGTATGATGAGGCAATTCCTATTATGTGTGATAATACACGTGCAATTGAAATTTCAAAGGACCCGTTTATGCATTCAAGGACTACACACATTTCCATATGGTACCACTTATTAAGAGAGAAGGTTGTAGAGAAGGAAGTTAGATTCGAATGTGTATCGGATTGTAGATATTTTTTACCATGGCATTGTCAAAGGATACTTTTGAATATCTCTGATAGTAATTAGGAGTTATTTCCCCTCCCACTTCAAACTAGATGTATACAAGTGGTGCATATTTATAGGAGAATATTCAAAGTCTATGTTTGTCTCTTGATTGATGTGATGGCTTCTCTCATGGGGATAAGTGATGGTTGTAGTTTCTTGGTTGCAAGAAAATGTGTGCAAAAGAGAGATATAAGTTTGGAAGGGGGAGAACTGTTTGAGTAAGTTGTGGAACTTGAAGTGTTGTTCCCTTTGTCCTTGATGTTATAGGGGGAGAGTTGTAGTTGGAGAGTTTATAGCTAATTAGTGGTACAAGTGTTGCCATCAATGACAAAGGGGGTGATTGTTGGAAACATGAGTTTGTGTTGTCATTGATGTCAAAATTGTTATCATGAGAGATTGTTGGTAGTTTGCACAGTGTTGTCATTAATGTCACACTTATGTGTGTTGATGACAAAGGTGAGGAAGAATTTATAAATTTTTAGTTGTGGGTTTAGTATAGTTGTGGTTATTGTTACCAATCTAATTGCCACTTGGCATATATGGTCCGAAAATGAGTGTTTGTATGTTGTTGCAATGTTTGGTGGTGATATAGAGTATGTCGTGCTTCCAAAAGGTGAAAGTATAGGAAGTTAAAATATGCAAGAAAGAGTATTTTAGTTCTTTATGGGAGAATTATTTGCATTCATCTGTTTTGAAGATGATGTCTTGTAGTTTTGGATTTAATGTCTATGTTTTGTGGATGTTGCACTATTATGTTTTTTAGGTCCTTAGTAGTTTAGGTGGTGAAGTTGGTTGTTGTAGTTTTCTAATAGTGCGGCTATTTGTTAGGATTGGTCTAGAAAATGCTCTGTAGTGTTAGTTTAAGTGTTATGGCTTGGAGGACATGTTCATATTTCTCATGCGGTGTTCCAATTCAAAATTCATGTGTTGATTTTCTCCACAAGTGACCTTATGTTGGACTGTTATTCAACATTATCTGTTGTGTTGGTATCTAGCCAACTTAGTTGGTTCATCTTTTTTTTTTGATCGGTAATGTCTTTTTTATACTAGAGTTTCTAACCAGCGAGGGTCACATTTGGGGGACCCCCTCCCCAGGGTTATATATTATGGTCTGAGGTATTAACACCTCCCTAATTTTTCACATATTTTTGGGCTCAATACTTATTCTTTCTTCTACCTCTCCTTATCGCTCCATTATACTCTCCCAATCTCTCCTTATTCCTCCAGCTATATCTCCTTATCACTCCAAGAACCCTTATCTCTCTGATCTCCTTATAACTCCATTTTCTCATGCATCACCCTTATATCTCTATTGCATCAAGCCTGCAACTAACCACCAAATATATCCGTACGTCGTGCATCATTACCAATCAATTTTGGGTTGTAGGGTCTCTGTTGGTTTGCAGGGCACTAGCGCGGGTCTCCATTGTGGATGGGCATTACACCAACCCCCTTCTATAAAATCCACTCATCCTTTGACCTTTCTTTGATCTCATCAAGCATCAAGAGGAGAAACCTGTAGAGATTTGAACATGGGACTTTGCATAAATGTGGTTTGCAACTTTACCATTGCATTACGAGATTAACCCCCTCAGTTGGTTCATCTTATTTTGATCATATTATTTTGGTTTAGACATGCATTAGAGGTCAAATTAAGATATTGTTATGGGTCTTACCATGGCATGTGAAGATGCACATTAAGTTATTTGCATTAGGTAATGTTTTTGAGCCGACTGGTTAATATACTTTATTGTTTATCTACATGTTAAATTTGATGTTGAATTTGGAGGATGTGTTGGTGTGTGTGGTTCATTAGAAATGAATTAGGAAGACATGTTGTGATGTATTTTGGTCCCCTTTATCTCCTAGAGTGGACCACATTTAGGATAGTTGTTCATGGTGGCCGACTTTGTATAATCTATTTTTATTCTGTCTATCGCCAACCTACTTGAGTGTTTTGGTTAATAAGTTGATATAAATAGATGTGTAGATGTGTGAATTGTGATGGGATTGATTAAGGATGAAGTAGAAATATATGTGTGGAAGCAAAAGTGGGAATATTAGTTTGTGGTGTGTTTATGATTAGGAGATCTTACTCATTTTAATTCATTTTTTCATTGTGCCTACCAGACAATAGTGAATCCTTTTGACAGCTTGTGCAAATCTATATCTTGCCTTGGTATCACGCATCTCATTAATACAAGTCCATTATAACTTTTACTAAGGTTGTGCGCCTTATCCTGTAAATCCAAATCAAAAGCAGTGAGCTTCCTTGGTCTTGTGCCTACAATATTGTATTCAATTTTTCATATTGTGAATGTGATTCTCACTATGGTTTTTCTCATATTGGGTTTTCCACGTAAAATTTTGGTGCTCATATGTTTGGTGTTTATGATTTCACCTTTTATTGATGCTTAGTTGATTAAAGACAATTAATAAGTGTTTGTGATTGAAAATATTTAAAGGACTAACTCAAGATTGATTCACTCCCCCTCTCAGTCTTATGGTGTGTTCAATAATAAATATATATATTAGTGATGTTGAATGGATATTAGTTACCTCTGCTACATAAAAAATAAAAGGGGCCAAGGAAAATCCTTTGGCACTCCTTTTTGTGAAAATTGAATGAATATCAGTTAGGTATTGATATCCATTCCAAATTGGTATCTATTTGGTGAGACATACAGAAAAGGATAGTGGGTCATTTTGAGAATTGTAATGGTCCCCACATTCCTTTTGTAGTTGAGAAACATGGGTTTTCTATTTGATATAGACAAAAGTCAACTTTTGGTGCACACTTTGAAACAAAATTCACTTTATCAATCAATTTTGTGCAATTTTTTGTAGATATAATGGGGAGAAATAATCATCATAAACAAAAAGGAAAGAGAAAATTCACAATAGAGAAAAATATAGTGAAAGTCAAAGGAAGAGAAGACAAGGTATGTCAAATATTGGTCAAGGTGAGGCCTCTTCTCCACCCATAAATGTTAGTTCTTGAAGTAAAGACAAAACTAAATATGAAAATGTTGAACATGAGATTGAAATTGAAGATTAAAATGTTGAAATTGATACTGAAAATGTTGAACATCAAATTGAATATCAAAATGTTGATAACTTTGATAACATTCAAAATGAAAACTTTGAAAATTATGAAACAATTGAAACTTGTGTATCACCAAATTACATGAAATGATGACCTTTGGTGGAAGAAAGGAAAAATCCAAATAAAGGACCTTTAAGAACTCCAAAATGGTCACTTGAAATTGATGAGAATATTATAGAAAGTTATGATGGAAAAAGGTCATCATGAATCATTCGGTTCTGGGCTACACAACTTTTCAATGAATATTTTAGCAACAAAACATTGACTGAGCAATGTTGAATTCTAAGAAATGACACATCATGACAGTTTTTGAACTTAGGGTATTTAAGAGATAGAACAACTAGAGTATGGCCTTGAATGTTTAGGCGAGTTGGGAAGCAAAATAGGAGCATACCTAACACAAACCCACCTACCCTAACGTGTTGGTGTTGACGGTTTGTGCCTATGACAAATATAAATAGCAACTCTTCATTGCATGCATCTAACATTTTTTGCATCAACAAAAAAATTCTCTCCCTAAGAAAATGGCTCCAAGTCTCAAAAATATAAGATAGGTTATTGTAGAGGGGCCTCACATGATCTTGTAGGTTCAATAAGATTATTTCTATATGAACCTCGAGTTTTGAGAAATGACCCATCAAAGTTTGACAATTTTTTGAACTTAGGGCACTTAAGAGATAACACCACTAGTGTATGGCCTTGAACATTTGGGAAAGTTAGCAAGAAAATTAGGAGGATGCCTAGCATAAACCCACCTACCTATATGTGTTGGAGATGACAATTCATTCCCATAATGAACAAAATGAAAATTAGGCTACCTTAAAACTTTTCATTGCATGCATTTGATGATTTTTCATCAACAAAAAATTTGCTGCCCTAAAAAAATAGGTCGAAGTATTGAAAATATGAGATAGGCTATTGTAGAGGGGCCTCACATGAACCTATAGTTTCAAACATATTGTCGTATGTGCCCTCAATTCTAAGAAACAACTTGTTAAAGTTTGATAGTTTTTTTGAACTTAGGGCACTTAAGAGATAGTGCCACTATGGTATAGCCTTGAACATTCGAGCAAGTTGGAAAAAAACAAACAATAGCATGCCTTGCATAAATTCACCTACCTGGACGTGTTGGTGTTGAATATTCATGCACATAATAGTTTTTGTAACTTTTACAATTTTAGCAACTTTTTACAACTTTTGCAACTTTTTACAACTTTTGCAACTTTTTGACACTTTTTGACAAACCTACTAAACTTATTAAATATTTTGGGTGTCTTAATGCAGTTAATCCTTATATAATTACAAATCCCATTCATTTATTTTTTTGCTCCAACCTCTCTCAAATTATCCATAGCATATAGAACAAAAAGTTATGGCTCCTAAAAGAAATTGACTGAGCCTAAATGATCTTCCAAATAGCTTGCTGACCTTCATTCTAAGTAAAGTTCATTTTAAGCAAGAAGTGCTTTTCTCTATGCTTGCATTAAGATGAAAATTTATTTGGACCTTCTTACTAAACCTTAAATTTTCATCATGTGATTTCTCCTCTTCCTTCACATGTAGCTGCATTGTTGATGGTATTTTCGAGCGTCGTTACGGTCCCCTCAAACTTTTACAGTTTAGTGACTTATTCTCCTTTTATATGATTAGTGAGAAGATTTATGATTGGATTAATTATGTAGCTCTGAGAGATGTGTGAGAGATTAGTATTAAAGAGAGCTCACATATTTATGAGGTTCCTAAACCAAATTTCTTTATGGCACAACTTAAAGTTCCTACCAAATGTGAAATGCAATATATGCGACTCTAAATGGTAAATGAATCCAAATGAAAATTAAGATGAAATGAAAGAAAAAGACTAGCAAGTCTATATTAATATTAGATATAATCATAGTTGTGCTCCATCTCTCTTAGGTGTCCTCTTTCTTTTGCAAACTCGAGGGTGATCATAGACTTAGTAAGTAACCTATTTAATTGTTGCTTTAGTATGTGTAAGGTGGTGAAATTGGGACTTAACAAACTAGATTAATAAAGCTACTAATTTAATGGGACCATCTCACATTAAGGAGGAGATTGAATTTGATTGATCCAATCCTAAAAGGGCTGAATACAGATAAAATTAATTCTTCTTTTGTTTGAGTTGAAATTGTATTTGAATTAGGTTTGAATTGCAATGCTAGATCTAGAACAAACAGTGAGAATTTAGCATAAAATAATAGTAACAATAAGTTATAGATATCATGTAGAGTTGTAAACTAGGATTTGAGAATAAAGAACAGATAAGAACCTATGATAGGAATTTCAAGTGGAATTATTGGGACTAGTAGGTGTGGGGCGACTCAGTCCTGTGAATATCGGGGGTAGACAAATTGAATGTTTTCTAGATCAAAATGATGCATGAAAGATCTTTCTAGAAGATCATTAGAAATTCTCAAGACCAAGAGGTGCATATTGACCCAGTCCTCTGCTTTTTATGCCTTCAAAAGTTGAGCCTAATTGTCGTCCTCTACTCTATCGAATTCTTTCATCATAGCTCTTGAGTTAGTTTCTAGCACACATAAAGAAGGAAATAGGGTTTGTTGATGGGGGTTTGCCTTAGGTCAAACCCAACTTTAGGAATTAACCTTGAATTGAATTGAATTGAAATATGAAATATGATTGAATTAAATGTTGGATGATATACCTCATATTTGAAATGATTGATGTAGGTCGATGATGCAATGCTCTTTGAATGTAATCACAAATTTTGATGCAATAACATGACAACACATAGAAGAATCAAACATGAAAATATCCTTGCACGAGGATTGATGTAATTTTCTCCATGATGCTTAAAGAATATAGTGGGATGAAATGTTGCCTTGAATTCTTAAGAATGCTTAATAAATCCTTGATGAATGCATGAATGACAGGGTAAGTATATTCTATGAAAGTGAATTGATAGGATTCCTTTATAGGGTTCCCTAGGTAATTTATCGATTAGGTTGACCTCTAATAGTCAAATTGAGGCACAAGGACCAAAATCTATCGGGGAGAGAAGTGTATCGATCCATTTGAAATAGGGATTGTTTAAGGAGGACCATGACACCCAAGAGGCTCTGGTCTAGATAGGGGTGCCCCAAGCCCCCTTCTACTTCTAAAATAGGGAAACAAGTAGATAATCAAGAGGGAAAAATTCAATGATGGGGTCCACTTAGTTGTGCAGTTAGGTGATATCATATTTGAGGTAAAAAGGGAAAAAAATAACGTAGGGGAGAACTAGGATGGGACATGATAATGTAGGGGCACAAAAAGGGGGTGTAAATTTTGTAGGGTTAAAATTGATGACGTGTTTATATATTTGCAATTTCAGATACTTCATAGCATACAAAATGAAAAGTTATGGCTCAAATATGTCAAAGAGCAAAGGAGGTAGAACATGAAAGTGAATCCAATTTTGATTACTTTTCATCCGTCATTACTAAGCATCCATGCAAATATTTATAACAATACAAATATGGTAATAAAATTTGGTTAAGTTTCCCAAGACAACCAAATTTAACACTTCAAATATATATGGATTACCAATTTTCATTCATAAGTTCTATTGAAGTGCAAAATCATTAAAATACTATAACATGCTATTTTTCATAACTTAACAATTCTAAATTAGTTATACATTCAAAATTAAAGTTTCAAACTAGGAAGACATTCACATGAGGAATATATTAGATTGAATATCAACTTTATATATCAAATTGTGGAATAATTATGTATGTCTGAATACAAAAATGGCACAAACACCAACTCAAACAAATTTTTACAAAATGTGTCATATGCCATCTCGAGATCTATACAAAATATACATACCAAATAGCTATGTATGAATCCCAAAATGTCCATAGGTGACTACTACATATCTCTAGCACATCCTAAACTTGTGGTGTATCATCAAAATGGAACCTCTTCAAACTATTTCATGGCTCTAAAGATGCCTACACAATTATAATTTAAACCTCAAGTTAGATCAACTATATAATTTAATTAGAATTATCAAATTAACATCAAAATAATCAATCAATCAATCAATCAATCAATCAATCTATCTATCTATCTATCTATCTATCTATCTATATACATACATATACATACATATACATACAATACATCTTTTCTCCAAAAGACATTCTGCATATGGTACTCCCCTAGAGAATTCAAGGATCCTAGCATTTGATAGTGGTAGAGACTCTATGACATTGTCATATGGGGAATAAGCCTATATGTTCACATAACATAAAATTGATACAAGTTGATATATAATTGTTGATGAAAGACATATAAACTAAACAAATATAGATACTTCTACCTAAACATATGTATATACAATATAGAATAAATACATACTTGTTGGGGTAATTCTTCTGATGCTTCTTCAAGTGTTGTGTGAAAAATTAACAATGGTATATAGCCAATAGGTGCATGCACATAAAAATGACAAGTATGTAAACTATTGATCTATGTACACATGTATAATCATTTAATACATTTGAAAAGATAACATCCAATTCATGCCACAATTAAACTTGTTATATAAGTTCTTTAAAATATTAATTTAATTAAAGTTGCATTCAGTTACCTTTCCTTGGTCAGTCGTTGCGCTTCTAGAGGCTAGACTTGCATCTTTACCACACTAGGAGTTTCCTACAAGAGTAAAATAAGATAAACATATAAATTAATATATAATTTAATTAATAAAAATTTAAATGATATGCATGTATACAATAATTTTTTTTTGTAAACATCTATGTGTAAAAATGTATACTGTGCAACTCTGTAGGTCAAATGAAATGGTGCAATATTGGACATGTTGTTGGACATTGCTCCTGCTAGGATATGTTATTGTCATTGATGTCAATATATTCCTACTTCGGTGATTGTAGATTGGTTTATTGGGATTATGGTTTGGTGTATGGAGTTATTATAGCATCACTATATTCTTCTATATTGGCTTTGGTGATTCGGGAAGCTTAATTGATCATATCATATGATCCGATTTTGTAGTTTGTCTTTTTGATGAATGCTTTGCAGAGTTTAGTATTTTCTCTGGTATATTTTGGTGTGATCATATTTTGATATGATATTTTGGTATATTATTTGGGATGGTCTTTGTGTATCTTTATTTTAGATGATTCGTGATTTGGTGCTTTGCAGGTTATCTTTCTTCGTGATAATTGCTATTGTTTGAGTATTCTTGAGGTTCATATGTTGATCGATGAAGATTTGATAAGTGGTGTTGGTGTAGCCATTTCTGATGATTCTAATGTGATTGCTGGTGTTTCCTAATTGTGTTCTATTTGTTTTGATGATTTGCATTGATCGTTGTGCAATTTCTTGGTGATTTTGTTGAAACGGTGATGTTCTTCGTGTTATGCGGTATTTTTGGTGGTGTAGCATGTTGCGGTTGATCTTGGCATATTTTCCGGTGGTGTTGCATGTTTGGGAATTTGAATTAGGACCATGTCATGTCATGTAAATCATTATATTGGTTTGGTGGTTGATCTTTGTATCGTGTACTGTAATTTTGTAATTGTGAGTTGAGGGTTTAGCAAACCTTGTTATCAAGGTTGATGAATTGTATAAATAGGTGGTATTGTTATGTAATTTAGGTATCAAGGTTGTGTCTATATTATCAAAGAGTGACATATGTGTAAAAAAGTGATTCATCCTTTGACATTGTGATTGAGGAGAGATTGGTGTTGCAAAGCAGACAATTGTGCTTAGCCAGAACTGTCATCAAACATTTGTAGATGCTATTATTGCAATTCATTCCTTCCGGATTGTAGTCTAAATCTTGTTGTAAGTCAGTGAGACTTTCCTGAGGGTTGTAGCCTTCTGGGTTATTATCTTTTGAGTAGTGAGCTCTAGACAATGTGCTTGAATGCATGTGCATTCCCCATTGTAATTTTTTCACATACTACTGTAGAGTATCATCTTATTACAAGTAGGTTCCCACCGTGGTTTTTCCCTTAACCGAGTTTTCCACGTCAAAAATTTGGTGTTGTGTGTTGTTCTATCAATTTGCTTATCTCTGTTATTGTTGTAGTTTATCAAATCTATTTTTGTGGTTAAGTTTGTAGATCCGGTGAAAACTGATTCACCCCACCCCCCTCCAGTTTTCCTCCATTGGTATCAGAGCTAGATCCTTCGGAAGAAGCTTAATTAGTTGAGGAGATCCGAGATGGCAACTGGAACTGGAGGTGTTATCTTTAAGGAGAGTCCAAGATTTGATGGAAGTAACTATGTTATATGGAAGAATCAAATGGAAATTTACTTGAGATGTCTTGGAGAAGATTTCTAGAAGATTACAAAGAGTGTCTATTTTTCTCCTCCGAATCGATCGGTTACTGCCAATGAGATCAAGGAAGCCGCACATAACATTAGAGAAAAGGAAGCATTATTGAGTTCCTTGATTGATTTAGAGATGACAAATGTAATGGGACTTCAGACCGCACAAGAGATCTGGGAGAAGCTTGAAACCCTATATGAAGGAGATAAATAAGTGAAAGTTGCTAAGTTGCAAAGTTTGAAAGGGAAATATGAGATGCTGAATGAAGAAGTTGAGGAAATACAACTTCAGAGATCCCAAGAACACCTACATGCAAATACCTGTCACAAGAGAAGAATGGAGGCACATAAAGAAAAAAAGCATAAATGCTCTGAAGAAGAAGATTATCATTTAGAAAGGGAATCAATTTACTGAACAAGTACAATACAATCCTTATAAAAGGATAATAGAAACCCTAAAGATGCACAACCCTAAAGAAACCCTAAAGGGATAATGTGTATTTAATAATTAGAAAAATTATTAAATACCTACAATATTTATTAAATGCCCAAGTTTAGCTTAAGTGTAGAGTATAATAGACTAATAATTAAAATAATAATTATTAGCTAATACAAGATAACTCTAACACCCCCCCTTAAGATGAACTTAGGGAGTAGCTAGAAAACTAAATGCAAGAAGCAAAAAATGCAAATACATGATGAAGGCAAATTTGGGTCCTGGCAACAAGGTCTGATGAGGTATCCAATCACAACCAAATCTCTATGAAACGGAGAAATAGAGAAAACCACGTGGGAAAAAAACTCTACTCCAAAAAGAGATGGAAAAGCAAGAAGAACACCACTAAAGCATGAAATAGATGCAAACACTGTCGAAGAGTAGTTGTTGTTTTGAAGAACCTCCACTAAAATAGAACATGACCAGGTAGAGAAGACTGTAATCTGCATGAGTGCTCTGAAATGACACTACTTGAATCAGATGGCAAACAAGGGCAAACGACTGAACTTGAAGATATAGATGGTATGAGACACCAAAGCCTGAAGAGATGATCAATCGAACCATGCAAGAATTAGAACCAACAAGAAAAACCTCCCCATAATGCTGAAAAGGGAGAGGGACAGGTACACTGAAAAGAATGGCCAACAAGAACTGCATGACAAAGAACCAGGAACATCGAAGGTGTAGATAAAGAATATAGTGTCGTGGAAGGAACACTCACTTGACACACATCATGAGGCGAATGTCATGGAAGGAACACTCACTGGACAAAGGTAGATGGCAAACAAAAGGCAAACATCAACCTCCTCATGACACTTTATAAGTAGTGCATGTACAATAAGGCACAAGATGTGCAATATCCCAAGTAAACAATGCATGATGGCACTTTATCTCAGTGTGTTTGCATAAATAAAAAGCTACAATGATAAGAAGACTTGAAACAGAAAGAACAACAAAAAGGAAATTTTGGATTTGACAGAAAAAAAACACCATCAAAAAAGAAAAATCAAAAGATAAAACCTCCAGATCTAGAGAGAGATCGGAAAGAGCTTTCCGACGATATAAGGTTTTTGAAAAAACGTCTCTGACCAAGTTATGGCGAAAAGGAAAAACCCCTCTTTTAAGGCATAAAAGGGTTTTAAAAAAAATAAAATTTTGACGCATTTGTAGTACAATTGTATGGATTTTTATGCCTCGTAAAATGTTGCAATGAAAAAATCATGGCCCAGATGCACTTGTCAGCGAAATAGGTCGGATTATATATCAAAATGACTAGAAACGTCCTTTGAAAGCCGACGATGAGGTATTTTTTGGCCCAAACTGCTCTTATTTTTTAATGATTTTTTTGACGAATTTCTCGAAATTCATGCCAAAAAAGGCAAAACCAAAGAAAAAATTTCAGAACCCAAATTTGTCAAAAATTGACAAATTTTATATGTAAATGGGGGTTTTGGGGCATTTTGAGCTCAACGGTGAGGTCTGTTTGAACCCAAAATGATAAAAAATAAAACAGCTACCCCAGATCCAATAAAAAACTCTGAAAAAACTTGAAACCCTCCTCCAAAAAATCGAGAAGAAGCAACAATAGATGTAGGCTCTGATACCATGAAGAAGTTGAGGAAATACAACTTCAGAGATCCCAATAGCACCTGCATGCAAATACCTGTCACAAGAGAAGAATGGAGGAACATAAAGCAAAAAAGCATAAATGCTCCGAAGAAGAAGATTATCATTCAGAAAGGGAATCAATTTAATTTACAAGTACAATACAATCCTTATAAAAGGATAATAGAAACCCTAAAGGGATAATGTGCCTACAATATTTATTAAATGCCTAAGTTTAGCTTTAGCATAGAGTATAATAGACTAATAATTAAAATAATAATCATTAGCTAATACAAGATAACTCTAACACTGAAGATGGGAGAAAATGAGAACATAAATACCTTTATGGATAAGGTGAATGACCTTGTCCTAGGTATCAGATGTGCTGGTGGAATACTTGAAGAAGATGAAATTATTGCTAAGGTGTTGAGATCTTTGCCTCCTGCTTACAAACATAAGCTAGTTGCTACTGATGAGATCCAGAGTGTGACTACAATGATAAGAGATATGCTGGTTAGAAATATTGCTGCATTTGAGCTGCGAATTTGGTGAATCACATGGAAAGTTTGAGACAACATTTAGAGCATTGATATATGGTAAGAAGAATTATGGTCCTAAAGAATGCAGAATATCTAGATATGAAAGAGAAAGGAGAGAAATGGAAGAGAAAGAAAGAGAACTAGATGAGCTTTAAACATTGATTGTCCAGAGATTGCCTAAGGGAGCTGGTAAGTATGATGGAAAATTGCCTTTGAAATATTTCTCTTGTAATAAGATAGGATATTTTGCTTCTAGATGCCCGGAGAGAATGGCTTAATATGATAGGGATGATAAATTTTATAAGCATGACAAAAATGATAGATATGAGAAGCATGAGAAGTATGATAAGTCTTACAAGTCTATCTGGAAGTATAGGAATCAAAAGAATCACTATTATGCTACTAATGAAGGTGTTATAGATGAAGAATCAGAAGGAGATGAAGTTGTGTTTCTTGCCATTAAAGAAGATGGACAAGTACCCGTTGATTCCATTAGTTGCACCATTGATGAGAAAGCTTTAGATGCTAAAGTTGAGAAAAGAGATAAATGGGTAATTGATAAAAGTTGTTCACATCATATGACCGAAGATAAAAGCAAATTTGTGAGCATGGAAAGGTTTGAAGCATAATATTTTGAGTGTTGGATAGATGGTTGACACAGGTTATGATTTGAAATTCAAGAATGGTAAATGCAAGATCCTAAATGCCTCCAATATAGAGATTGCATCTAGAACTAAGACTGAAGGTAACATTTTTCATTTGAATGCTGGTGAGAAAAGTTGTTTGATTGCTCAAATTGATGAAAGTTGGTTGTGGCATAGGAGAATGTGTCATGTTAATTTTGATTCAATGATTAAGATTAGTTCTATTCAAGCTATCAGAGATCTGCCTAAGATTGTTAAGTCTGCTAATCCGATATATAAAAAATGTCATTTGGGTAAGCAAACAAGAATCTCTTTCAAGAGAAAACCATATACATATGATAGATTGCTAGATCTTGTGCATACTGACCTATGTGGACCTACAAATGTTAGAAGTGTGCAAAGAGACATATATTTTATTTTTTTGATTGATGATTATTTTAGGAGATGCAGGTTGCCTTTTTGAAGGAGAAACCTGAAGCATTGGATAAATTCAAGATATTCAAAGCAAAATTTGAGACTAAGTCAGGATTGAAGGTGAAATGTCTGACATCCGACAAAGGTGGTGAATTTTGTTTTGGCAAGTTTGATTCATCTTGTGAGAAGCATGGGATTAGAAGACAATTATCTACTCCTAGAACCCCACAACATAATGAAGTTGTTGAAAGGAAGAACATGATTGTTTTGGATGCTGCAAGGACTATGCTGATTGAAGGGAATGTTCCGAAGATGTATTAGAGAGAAGCTATTAGCACTGCTATTTACACATTCAACTAAGCCCATATTAAAGGTGATACCGGTAAGACTCCTTATGAGCTATGGTTTGGTCATGTTCCTACTATGAGATACTTTAGAGTATTTGATAGCAAATGTTATATCAAGAGAGATGAAAACATAGGAAAATTTGATGCAAGAAGTGATGAAGGAATTTTCTTGGAATATTCAATAAAGAGAAAAACCTACTGGTGCTACAATAAGAGACTAAGAAAGATATTGGAAAGTGCAAATGTGAAGGTGGATGAGAACCTTGGAAAATAGATAAGAGCTTGTGGATATGATGATGGTCAACACATTGTTCTAAATCCTATTCAGACTAAAGAATCAAAGAAGAATGATCTGGTAGAGAGTTAATCTGGATGTTGCTACTGCTGGTGGAGAGGTGCACAAACCTGAAAATCAAAACAATCGGAAGACTCCAAGGTATGTAAGATTGAATCATTCTGAAAATCAGATTATTGGTGATAAAAATAAAGGTGTGATGACTAGAAAAAGGTTAGCTGTTGAAGAGGTATGTTTGATTTCTAAAGTTGAACCTAAAGATGTTGTTGAGGCTTGCAAAGATGAAAATTGGATGAGAGTTATGGAAGAAGAATTATATCAGATTGAAAAAAATAACACATGAGAGTTTGTGCCTAGACCTAAAGATAAGAATGTGACTGGTACTAAATGGGTATTCAGGAATAAATTGAATGAAGCCAGTGAAGTTGTTAGAAATAAAGCATGAATGGTATGCAAAGGATATTCACAAAAAGAAGGGATTGATTATGAGGAGAATTTTTCTTTGGTAGCTAGACTTGAAGCTGTTAGATTGTTGTTTTTATATGCTGCCTATAAAGATTTCAAGGTATATCAGATGGATGCCAAATCTGCCTTTTTGAATGGTGATCTTGAGGAAGAAGTCTACATTGAGCAACCTAATGGATTTTCACTATCTGATGATGGAGACATGGTATGTAAACTGAAGGAAGCTCTTTATGGACTGAAACAAGCCCTTAGAGCCTAGTATGCTAGATTGGATAAGTATTTGTTGAAATTGGGATTTAATAAAGGGACAACTGATAGTAATCTGTACTTTAAGATTGAGAATGATAACATCTTGATTGTTGAAGTCTTTGTATGATATTATATTTGGAGGTGATGATAACTTAAGCATGAAGTTTTCTGGTGATATGCAGAAAGAATTTGAGATGTCTATGATAGGTGAGATGAAATTGTTCTTAGGTTTGCAGATTTCACACTCTGGAAAATGTATTTTTATATCTCAAACTAAATATGTGAAGGAATTGCTAAAGAAGTTTGGATTAGATGACTCCAAACCGGTTGGAACTCCTATGGTGATTGGCTGCAAATTATCTAAGAGGGTGAACCCACAATAGTGGGTTACACTTTTTTGCCAACTTTGACACTGCAATATTCATTTTCAGAAAAAACTTCAGATTTAGACACCTAGTACTTCTAAACCGTAAGGAATTTGTAGATGATGTGAACTAGTGATTTATGTCATTTTATATGTAGATTCTAAATTTTTGTTTTGATAATTTTTGGAATCAATTTGCTTCCATTTTTCTATCTCCCATGAAAACTACTTTTTTTTTTTTTTTTTTTTTCAAAAAACAACATTTTTAAAGAGCAATACTCACTCTGTATAGCATAACATTTTTTCTATAATATATATGAACATGATTCTTTCGAATTTGGTTTTGTAACACCTATATCTAGTATTTTCAAGTGGTTTTGTAACATTATCTTCAATATTTTATATTTTACTAAGATTTGAAGTCGAGTTAACTATAATTTTGACATATGTCCATTTGATATTACATAATGTGTTGTATATGTAACAAAAATCCATTTTATTTATTTTTGTTAGAAAGAGGACTTAAATACGTAGTGCATAAATATTTTTCAGGATTTTTTTGGTGACATTTACTCTTTTTCCATAAGCATTGAACAAAGAAGTTCATGTTCGGTGAAAACCTTACATTCATAAGAAATAAAATAAAAATATATCAATGAAATTAAATATGTTAAAAATTATACTATTTGGAAAGCTTATAATAAGGGATAACTACTAAAAAAAAAAACTTCTAAATGAATTCATTTGACCCCCCAAAAGCTAATGTAAAATTGTTTTTTAATCAACATTTGATAGATGCAAAGGAGACTCCATTGCAAGTATGATTTAGAAGTAGAGAGGTTCTATCCAAGAAATTTTGATCTAAGAGCCTTTGATCTAACTCTCTTCAATAATTAATTCAAATGGTACCTCTTAAAGCTTAAATCATTATATTTTCTAAAAAATGTATGATTTCAACAAAAATCAAGATGTACGAAAAAGTGGGAACCAACATTGTGAGTTCACCCAAGAATGATGATTCTCTGAAAGCTAATCAGAGTTTATATAGGTCTATGGTTGGTGGACTGCTATATCTTACTTAGACTAGGATAGACATTATGCATGTTGTGTGCATGGCTGCTAGTTATCAAGTTGATCTGAAAGAGAGTCATGTCACTATTGTGAAGAGAATAGTCAGATACTTGAAGGGGACTATGGATTATGGTTTGTGGTATCTGAGGAATGATGATTTCATGTTATATGCTTACACTGATATTGATTGGGCTGGTGATGTTGATGACTAGAAGAGTACCTCCAGTGGTGCTTTCTTTTGGGTAAGAAATTGGTTTCATGGGCTAGTAATAAACAAGATTCAGTGTCCTTATCTACTACTAAAGATGAGTACATTGTTGTTGTTGGTAGCTACACTCAGGTGGGTTGGATGAAGCAAATGTTGAAGGATATTAGAGTTATCTATGATGAGCTTGCTATCATATAGTGTGATAATTCCAGTGCTATTAACATGTCAAAGAATCCGATGCAACATTCAGAAACTAAACATGTGTCAATTAAATATCATTACTTGAGAGAAAAAGTTAGTGAAGAGGAAGTGAAGTTGAAATATGTATCTACAAAGGAACAAATTGCTAGTATTTTCACTAAGACTTTGCTTGCAAATACATTTGTCTAAGAGACAAGTTACAGGTATCCACTCCTCCCGATGAGAACTAGATGCATTGAGTTACATCAATCCAGTGGACTTCATAATATTATTTCTTTTATCCGGATTGATGAGTTGGTGTTGCTCCTCTGATGGAGTAGTCTGGTTATGTGTTTAAGGGGGAGAGTGAGTTTGATTTTTCATTTTGAGATCTGTGGCATTGTTGTCAAAGGGGGAGAGAAGCATGTGAAAAACTATTTTATTTGCTTGATCTTAGGGGGAGTCTATTGGAGATGTTTTATTTCTTTGCATTGATTGTTTTTCACATTCATATGTTGCTATCAATGCCAAATGGGCAGATTGTTGGACATTGTTATTGCTAGGATATGTTGATGTCATTGATTTCAACACATTCCTACTCCGGTGATTGCAGATTGGTTTATTGGGATTATGATTTGGTGTATGGAGTATTTATAGTATCATTATATTCTTCTGTATTGGTTTTGGTGATCTAGGAAGCTTAATTGATCATATCTTATGATCCAATTTTGTAGTTTGCCTTTCTGATAAGTGCTTTGCAGAGTTCAATATTTCCTCCAATATATTCAGGTGTGACCAGATTTTGATCTGAGATTTTGGCATATTGTTTGGGATAGTCTTGTCTATCTTCATTTCAGATGGTTCATGATTTGGTGCTTCGTAGGTTATCTTTCTTCGTGACAGTTTTTGCTAATTGAGTATTCTTGAGGTTCAAATGTTGATCGATGAAGATTTGATAAGTGGTGTTGGTGTGGCTGTTTCTGTTTGTAGTGTCATAAAATTGCGACCCCTACAATTTTAACCATATTTTGGGTCCTCACCTTGGCGACAACATCTCCTTCCCTAACCAAGACCTATTTCTGCATTTCCAACCCTTCACTCATTCTGCTTCATGACCTGTGTCTTCTCTAGACCCTGTCTGGGCCCCAAAATATGGCAGGACAGTGGCGTGGCGTCCCTATCCCCCTAGGAAAGAGGCATGGTGCCCTTTTCCTCACCCCTTAGGGTGGCCCTATGTTAGGTTTGCCTAGTCTTCTATGCATAATTTGTCTTCAGGGTTTGCAACTCCTCTTTGTCAGCCTTCAGTGGTTGAAAATTAATCCTTGAGGCATGTATAAAAATGAATTCAATACTCTCATTCATGGATGAAGGATGGATAAAAGACAGATGGACAACAAAGAGATAGATAAAGAGCATAAGGAGAAGATACAAGATTTCAAGGTCATAATCAAGCATTCAAGTCTTCTTCATTCATCCATTGGAGCAACATTACAACATTCATTTGTAAGGATGTGTGTGTTAGGGTTTTGTCATGTTACATGCCATTTCATACAACATTTGTGATTACATTCAAGAAGCAAAGCAATCATCATCAAGAAGTTGTAGATCTACAAGGTATACATTTTCATTATTTACATTCAAGTATTTGCAATTGCTTTCTTTCAAGGTTGATTCCTCAACCGGGGTTTGACTGAGGCAAACCCCTATCCACAACCCCCTTTCTTCTCTTTTCTATGTGTGGGTTGTAGGTGTGCAACTATAATTACAGGTTTGGGCTTCATTTGCAGAGATGGAAGAACCCTTTTCATTTCACGGATTTTGTGGCAGACCATGTACATTCCCGCCATGGTCCTGATGAATTTTCTCCAAATTTGCAGGGAAAATCCGCATCATCTAATTAGCTCAGATCTAAAGTTAAAATGCGATCCCAAACTAGTAGCTCCTCATGTCACTCATTTCCTCTCTCTTTTCCACATAGTCAAGAAGTCAACTTTCTCATTTACAAAAGAGGGTAAATCACACTTCAACCTCTTGTAATCCACTCAAAATTCACATCCTTGTTTCCCTCAGATTTGGATCTAGCGGATTCAACCCCTCTTTTGAATGTAAAGTATCTTTCCAAGTGAAAATCATCCTAGTGGTTTCCTTTCTCTCTCCTAGGTGGGGAGTCACTAGGATCCGATTTTCCACTTTAGATTTTGGTGAACCCTACATCTTACAATTAATTCTGATTTCTCATTATTAGATCTGATTAATTGCAATTTGAATTTTAAATTTTCATTTTCAAGTTTGATCTATTTGCAAATTTTAGAGGTTAATTGTTTAAAAACCCTAATTTTTCATTTTGAGCAAATTAAGATTGTGAGGTGTAAAATTTTAATTGCTTGTTTCATATCTGATTTCTATTTCAAAATTGCAATTCAAATCTGTCTCTTTATTTTGAAAAATTCACTGGTTAAATCATAAAACCCTAATTTTTAAGATTCTTCTATTTTTGACCTTTGACTGCAATTTTGACTGATCTAAACATCTCCAAATCAGCTATTTTTTTGGATTCCGCATTAAAATCACAATCTCTATCAACCTTGAAAATTTTGAAAAAAGTTGGTCGGACCGTGTGCGTCCACTCCACGATGCTCGACTTTTTCCCCAAAATTTCAGGAGATGGAATTGACTACATTTTTCCGCTTAGATCCATAAAATCAGCATACTTTATCAATTTTAACACTCTCTAAGGTCAAACACAAATTCAAAATTCATCAAATTGACATTTTAAAATTAATTTTCATAAAAAGGTCCTAATTTTAGATCTGCTTTTCCAACAAATTCAGATTTCACTTAAGAGAGTTTTAATGACAAATAATAAATTGGATTTACTTGCTCTTTCACATGTGATTACATTAATTTTTACATATATTTATCATGTGTTAGATAAGAGTTTCTTCCATTTCCTATTGCTTCTCTTTCTTCATAGCACTTGATCATATTGTGTTGTTAGGATTTCTAAATTATAAGATCTCAGAGCTTTCATGTATCATTTATGTTGCAATATGGTGATGTTGTTAACCAAATGCACTTCCTATGTTAAGCATCTTAAATATTTTGTAGATCATAAACCTAGTGTAGACACCTAAAAATGGTCAATGCTTGTGGAATCGTACTTTAACATTTGCGCATTGCCTTATTTTAGGGTTTTTGCGTCGCATTAACATTTCTCCTATGTCACGCTCTTGGTCTTTATCATTTGCGAGCATTGAGTCCTTCTTCTGCATTCTTCATTTGTCTCACTTTCGAATTTGGTCTTGTCGACAACAATCTTCAGTCATGATTTCGGTCAATCTTATCCTGTCGCATCAATGTGCGTGCTCATTTGTCATCATTTTGGACATCGTCAATCCTAATTAGGGTTTTTTCCTCTTTTCAATCTTGTCTTCTTGCGATCAATTTGTCATCGATCGTCGTCTTTCTCAATCATGTCAATTTGGATCAATTTGTCATTGTTCCTCGTTAATCGACACATTTATCAATCAAATCATCTATCAATTCAAAATCATGATCGAATCGACATCAAATCAATCTTACATCAAGATCTAATTGTCGTCCTTGCATTTCTAATTTAACCTTGTTTGTCATTTTCTCTCCATTCTCCCTCTAGGTTAAATAATTTATTTATTTATCCTAAGTCTTCTTGTCACAATTAAATGTTTATTTAATTGGCTAATTAATTCCTCCTATTCTTGTAAATTAATTAATGAATGAGAAATTATTAATTAATTTACCTAATTTTCATCAATTTTCTAATTTCATCATGTCTAATTTCCTAATTTTCTAATTTTCCTAATTCCTAATTTCCACCTATTTTCTAATTTGTCAAATTTAATTTCCACCTAATTTATTTTTCTCTAGTTCTCCCTATTTTTGTGCTTTGGTGGAAGCATGAATTTCTCATGCGTCATACTTTTGGCATGGAAGGATGTCATAAGCCTCTAGTCCTCTAACCTTTGCATTGGCAATATGTCATAATTCATGACATAGAAGGTGTCATAACCTTCTTCTTTCCACTCAATTGTGCCATTTTTGAAATCAATTGCCTCTAATATCAAAGTCATGCTAATCTTGTCTTTTCTCCAATTTATCTATAAATTGGATGAATTTCTTCAATCAAAGCCCCTGATCCTTAATCACATTATCGAACTAATCACTTTTTCTAATCACTTTTTGTCGAATCAATCACGCTTTGAGTACTCTTGCACTAATTGTCAATCTTGCTTTCACATTAGGTTTATGCACTTGAAGGTGAGATCCACAAACAAAAGCTATTTGAAGAAGAAAGAAGGACAATGGAGCCACATGAAGGAGATATTCAAATCTGCATTTGGTTTTCTTACCTTTTAATCTTGAATGTTTTGCTTTCATGTCTTTATTGAGTGTGTTTAGGATTGATCATTGCATTTGAGCTTTCGTGATTGAGCTAGATTTGTATTTTGATTTGCTTGTGATGATTTCCAGATTTCCTATGCTACACCTAGAGATCCTAATCTTCGTACCTCTCCTAGGGTATCTTGTGTGAAAGAAATGAGATCTAATTCTTTGCCCAATGATCTTTCTACAAGAGAGCAAGCATTGGAAAGTAATATGGATCCATCTTCTTCTTCTACGCATACCCTTGAGCAAGGGGGGCAATATGAAAACATCAACATTCTTACATCTTTAGATCCTCCTTATTCTCTCAAGACCTATCTTCAACATCAAAGTCTATGTAGGGAGGATGATGTCATGCATTTTATTCATGATCTTTCTCCTTGAATAGAAATGACTAAAAATGAGATTTTAGATGATGAAGATGTTTTTCCCCAATCTTCCAAAAAGGGCAAGCTTGATAAAGGCAAAGAGATTGTCATTTCACATGATACTCCCCCTTCATCTACAAATCCTTTTCTACCTCCTTACACATTATATTTCAAATAAATTCATGATCATGTTCCTCCATCTAGTCAATTGCAACATTCTTATAGTCGTGGCTTTCATATAATTATAAAACAAGGTTTTAAAGGACAAAGAATTGGGAAATTTTAGCATGGAATTCATGTCCTTATAAATCCTCCTACACAAACTACTACAAGAGGCCTAGGAAGTGGTACCCCTCTTTCTATGGACGAATTCCTTAGACTTCAAAACTTTAAGGATTACCTTCAAAACCAACAAACCAAGAGAGCCTGCAAGAATGCTTCTTCATCAAAACACCCTTTTTGTTCCTTTCATCAAACCCATGACCATAATGCTGATGATTGCCCTAATTTTCAAAAATCTGTTCAAGATGGCATAGAAAGTGGCAAAATTAGAATTATGGATAATGAACTCCTTCTAACAAACCTTCTTCTTCATGGGAAGATGATATTTACCATCCCGACAGATTAGTTGCAAGAATCTATTGGAGGTCGAAATATGACAAGAACATTTCCTTTCCTCCTCAAAATAAAAGAAAGAATCTTAAGCAAGTGAAAGGTATTTAATATTGTATTTTTTATGATTTATATTCACATTCTATTGGAAAATGTTATGCAATATGATCTTGCACACATTTGTCTCACATAAGATCTAGCTGTATTTCTTGGTAAAAACATTGTGCCTTAGCACTTATTTTCCCTTCATGTTGCTCTTCACCCTTTGACATAATTAGCCCATTTACCGGGGGCTCTTTATCATTAGTGGTGGTATTGTTTCACTTTTCACATACTTTGGGGCAGCAACATGAAGTCCATTTTTCTTCTTCTTCTTTCTATACATTTATCTCTATCTTTGTGCATTATTCATTATTAAGATCTCTTTTCTTGCATAGGATTATTCTTATGTGAGCATATAAATGCTCTTTGGTTTTCCTCTTTTCTTGGAGAGGGGCATCTTTAATGAATACTCCACTTCTTCTCTTTCCTTCATTCTCTTGGAAATCTTACCTCTTCTATGGTTTCGATTATTGGCAAGTATGATATGCCCCTTAGCAGGGAATGATCTCTTGAGAAGTGTGTATTCCTTCCTTGAAAGGATTTGTTCCACTAGGATGGCATATCCCTTGAAACTAATCACCATAAGAAAATGTGTAATATTTCTCCTTGTTCTCCTCACTTGGGGGGCAAGGATGTTCGCTCCTTTCCCTTGCGTCATTATTTCCTTTAGGGGTTGCATTGTTCATATGTGATTATCATTTCTTACAATGGTATGCTTTTATGACTAATCCCCATTGAGGACTATATGATTCTTTTTCTCTCTTCCTTTCGAAGATTACCACTTCTTGAGATGTGTATTTTACATTTACTAATGTCTTTTCTTGCATGTGTTCATATAAGTTCATTGCACATTTGCTTATGTTTAATCTTTCTCTAGTAGATTGTGTAAGCTCTTCTCATTGTCCCTTATCTTGGGGGGCAATGATCCTTCTCTCTCTCTTTCTCTAGGGATCCAATTTTTCCTATTAAGTGGATGGTGTGAGTTCTATTACTTGATGTCATTCCTTGTGCATAATTGTTTGTTACTGGCTTAAGGATTCTCTCTTATACAAGAAGTGTTAATCCTTGACTATGACCTCTTTTACACTTGGTTATGTACATCTATGATAAAGCCAACCATCCCTCTGGGGGCTAAACTTGAGTCGTCCCTCATCAAGAATCCCTTTCACCTAGAAGTAGGAGGAAGGATTGCATTCTTGTTCTTTCCTTTTCTTGTCCTAGAATATGTTATATTTGTCTAAGACAACTCCTCTTGGGGGTAGATGTCTTTTGAACAAAGATCTCTTCTCCTCCAAGGATCACCTTTACACTTACAACAAGACATCTCTTGTCAACTATCTTATCCTTGCTTGAAGAGTATTCCCTCTCTTGCTTGGATTTATGACATTGTTGCATAGCGGATATCTTCTTTGTGGTGAAGGTAGGTATCCTTGTTCTTATTTCCTTAAGATATCAACATCAACCTATGTTGACATCTTAAGGGGGGGGGGCACCCACACTGCTCCTTTGTACTATACTTCTCTCATGTATTGAACAATGAGACAATCTTGGAACCAGAGGGAAACATCTTAGAGAAAGATGTTGTCACTTTTTGTACAATGAGTAATTCTCGGAACTAGAGCACGGTCTCTTAGAGCGAGATGTCTTCACTTATTATTTTCTTGAACAATGGGATATTCTTGGAACCAGAGGGAAACCTCTTAGAGCAAGATGTCGTCACTTTTCTCTTGTACAGTGGTTCATTCTCGGAACCAGAGCATGATCTCTTAGAGCAAGATGACATCACTTTTCTTTTGTGCGGGGTGATTATTCTTGGAACCAGAGCATGGTCTCTTAGACTGAGATATCACACCTTTCTAGACACTTGTACTATACATTCTATACAGGTTGTAGCATACTCGAACATAGACTCCTATGAGGCGCTTCAAACCTCACTTGCACACATGTGCAAGAGGTTGAGTAGAACTAACGGTGTTCTCTTTCTCTCTCTCTCTCTCTCTACATGGATCACCTAGGTAGGCTTTAGGGGTGAGATTTTCCATGTCCTTCTCTCCATGGATCACCTAGTTTTAGGGGTGAGACGTCCATGGTTTCTTTCTTCTTCGCCTTTCTTCTCATGGATCACCAAAGTGTGTATTCATGTTCTCTCTCTTCTTCCTCTCATGAACTCATAGTTTTACTATTGATAGTTCATGGATGATGTCAAATTTTCTCTTTTATGTGATTTCTCGTGTTTATGTGATGACATTACTTTGTGTCCTGATTGTTTGTTGAGACATCTGAGCTTGAGATCTCTTCGGCTAGTTAGTTTGTCATCTTGTGTCTTGTTCTTGTCGTGTGTATTTTTGCACTTTGTCTTTGTTTTTGTGTGTTTTGTTCCTTTTTGTTTTGCGTGCTCTTGCATATGTTGGCGTGAGTTGAGACCCTAAAATTGGGAGGCTTTTTGCTCCTCAATATTAGTGGTGTCTTATACTCTTTGTGGTATTTCTCTACATCCCTCATCTTCATTTCTCTCTTTTGTTCTACTTTACCGGCAATAGTAGCGTAAGCCATAGTCCCATTAAAGTGGGGGATAAATGTAGTGCCATTAAATTCCGACCCCTGCAATTTTAACCACATTTTGGGTCCTCACCTTGGTGATGACATCTCCTTCCCTAACCAAGACCTATTTCTACATTTCCAACCCTTCACTCTTTCTCCTTCATGACTTGTGTCTGCTCTAGACCCTGTCCGGGCCCCAAAATAGCACAGGATAGTGGCGTGGCGCCCTTGTCCTCCTAGGATAGGGGAGTGATGCCCCTTTCCTCACCCCTTAGGGTGGCCCTATGTCAGGTCTACCCGGTCTCCTATGCACAATTTGTCTTTGGGGTTTGCAACTCCTCTTTGTCGACCTTCGGTGGTTAAAAATTAATCCTTGAGGCATGTATAAAAAGGAATTCAATACCCTTATTCATGGACGGAGGATGGATAAAAGACGGATGGACAACATAGAGACAAATAAAGAAAATAAGGAGAAGATACAAGATTCCAAGGTCATCATCAAGCATTCATCCATTGGAACAACCTTACAACATTCATTTGAAAGCATGTGTGTGTGGGTTAGGGTTTTGTCATGTTACATGCCATTTCATACAACATTTGTGATTACATTCAAGAAGCAAAGAAATCATCATCAACAAGTTGTAGATCTACAAGGTATACATTTCCATTGTTTACATTCAAGTATTTGTAATTACTTTCTTTCAAGGTTGATTCCTTAACTGGGGTTTGACTGAGGCAAAACCCTATCCACAACCCCCCTTTCTTCTCTTTTATTTATGTAGGTTGCCGGTGCGCAACTGTAATTACAGGTTTGGACTTCATTTGCAAAGATAGAAGAACCCTTTTCATTTCGCGGATTTTGTGGCAGACCATGTAATTCCCGCCACGGTCCTGACAACTTTTCTCCAAATTTGCAGGGCAGATTCGCATCAGTCTAATTAGCTCAGATTCAAAGTTACATCACGATCCCGAACTGGTAGCTCCTCATGTCACTCATTTCCTCTCTCTTTTCCACATAGTCAAGAAGTCAACTTTCTCATTTACAAAAGAGGGTAAATCACACTTCAACCACTTGCAATCCACTCAGAATTCACATCCTTGTTTCCCTTAGATTTGGATCTAGCGGATTCAACCCCTCTTTTGAATGTAAAGTTCCTTTCCAAGTGAAAATCATCCTAGTGGCTTCCTTTCTCTCTCCTAGGTGGGGAGTCACTAGGATCCATTTTTCCACTTTACACTGATGATTCTAACATGCTTGGTGGTGTTTCCTAATTGAGTCCTATTTTTTTTGATGATCCACATTGATCGTTGTGTGAGTTTTTGGTGATTTTGCTGAACTGGTTATGTTCTTCGTGTTATGCGGTATTTCTGGTGGTGTAGCGTGTTGCGGTTGATCTTGGTGTGATTTTCGGTGGTGTTGCATGTTTGGGAGTTTGAATTAGTTCCATTTTATGTCATGTAAATCATTATATTGGTCCGATGGTTGATCTTTGTATCGTGTGATGTAATTTTGTAATTGTGAGTTGAGGGTTTAGCTGACCTTGTTATCAAGGTTGATAAAAAATTATAAATAGGTGGTATTGTGACAATTTTACAAATACCCACTTTATAACGTGTAAACCTAATGAGGAGGAAGTTGAGAAATCAAATTTGAAGAAAACATGTAAAAAGGAGGCAAATGAAACCCCCAAGCCTCAACCTTTCTATCCAAGGATAATTACAAGTCGTAACCTGATCGAGCTATTATTTTTTACATAACCGGATCATGCATTTATTTTTTTAATAACTCGATCAAGTTTTTATTTGTTTAGAAACCTGATTGGGCATTTTATTCATTAGAAACTTGATTGGGTTATGTTGTTTTATATTCATATATGTTAAAATACATATATTGATATATAGTTTCATATATGTAGGCATGCATATATTCATATATGTAGACATGCATTATGAATATAACTAGACGTACATATATTCATATATATTGGAATCAAGAAACACTAAGAGAGGAGAGTGAATCAGTGTTCTGCAAACTTTAACTTTATTAATCTTCTCTTTCAACCACTTAATACAATGAATTAAAAGAAAGATGCAAGAACACAAATCAATCAACCACAACACCATAAAACAAAGATTTTATATGCGGAAAACCCAGTCAAAGGAAAAACCACAGCAAGAGTAAGACCCACAAATGAGTATACTCAAATATAAAGTTTTACAATGAGAATGGACTTACATTCAGACACACTGCCTAGAGCTCATTGCTCAAGAAAGAGAGGCTCACTGCCTACAAATGAATTACAACATATCACTGAAGTACATGAACTCAATAATAGAATCTACAAATGCCCACCAAATGCCTAATTATAGTTTTGGTTAAGCACATTTTACAAACATTTCATTTTCTACCTTATACTGCTCTAATTCACTATTCTGCAATAATCTGGAGCACAAATCTCTGACTTGCACACATGAAATTGTGCACAATTGATCACCAACACCTTTCACATACCCACCAATATCCAAAATTATCATAAGAATCGATCTTATATATCTGCAACAAGAAATTAATTAAACTGCATGTTGGCTCAAGAAAACTTAACGTATAATGAAACGTGTACACACTGTCGGCCAAATCTGATCTCAAATATTAGTGTAGACCAAATGAACAAAACACCTAGATCACAAAAACCATCACCAAAATTGATCCACATAATCCGCAAAAGGATTATCAACACAAGATTGCCATTCTGCATTGCCAAACTGAAAACTGACACACAGAGGCTTCTAACACACGAACCAATCACCACCAGAGGCTGAAACTCTAGAATAGGGCAATCTAGACATCCATCTACCTTCCCTGAAATCCACAAAACAAAATGATAACCCAAAAATATGTACCAATCAAAATACTGACCTCTATCAGATACTTTGTTCAAGCTTGCCAGACTTGAACCAATCTCCAATCCGACTTCTGGTATGATCAAATCACACAATGTGGATGGGATAACTGACTTGGGTTGCCATCAATGACAACACTTGTTGACCTATGCAATGTCTCTTGCCAATAATATATCTATATCCATCTATCTCTCCCTCCTCTCCCTTCACTCTCTCTCAAGGTCTCTCTCTCACTCTCTCCCTCTCTCTGTTTCTCACATGCACACTATCTCCCCCTTTCTCTCTCTCTATTTTACAAAACATCTCTCTTGATCTCTCTCTATCAAATTTAGACTCTCAACCTCTCTCTACCTCTCCTTGTTCCTCTGTCCCTCACTCCCCCTCTGTCCCTCTCCTTGTTCCTCTGTCCCTCACTCTCCCACTCTCTTTCTCTCTCTCTCTCTCTCTCTCTCACACACACACACACACACACACACACACACACACACACACACACACTCACCCTATCTCACTCTATTTTCCCCTCTCTCTCTTTCCATGTCATAAAATGTCTCTCCTAATCTCTATCTCTCTCTCTCTCTCTCTCTCTAATTTAGACTCTCTCAATCTCTCTCTCTCACTCAACCTCTCTCTCCCTCTCCTTGTTCCTCCGTCCCTCACTCTCCCACTCTCCGTCTATCTTTTTATCTTCTCAACTCCATCTTTCAATCCCCACTTTGTCTATCTATCTCTCCCTCCTTGTTCCTCTCCCCCCCCCTCTCTCTCTCCCTCTTTCTCTATCTCTATCCCTCTTTTTCTCTTTAACCCCCCCTCTCTCTCTCTCCCCTATTCCTCTCTCCCTCACTCTCCCTCTCCTTTTCTCCCTCTTCCCCTCTCTTTTGTAAACCCCTCTCTCTCCCCCTCTCTATCCCCCTCTCTCTCAACATCCCTTCTACTCAAACTCTCTTTCTCTCTTTCTCTCTCCCTCTTTCTCTCCTTAATCCACCCTCTTTGTCTATGTCTCTATCTCTCTGTCTGTCTATCTATTTGTCTCTCTCTATCTCTCCCTGTCTCTCTTCTTCTGTCTCTCTGTCTCTCTCCCTCTCTCCATCTCTCTCTCTCTCTCTCTCTCTCTCTCTCACACACACACACACACACACACACACACACACACAACCTCTCACTCTATCTCTCCCTCCCTCTCATTCTTTCTCACAACCCTTCTCTTGTGATCTCTCTCTCAACCTCTCTCTCTCTCTCTCACTCAACCTCTCTCTCCCTCTCTATCTTTTTATCTCTCTCAATACCTCTCTCTCTCTCTCAATATTACATCAGTTATTTGTGGAAGTGGAAATCACCAAAACAAGGGGTTTGACTAAGGCAAAACCCTATATAGCCATCCAAACACCAATTTTCAAGTTGCGGGTGCAGGTACATGTTTATGAAGGAGCTGTGATCTTTCAAAGAGTTCATAGTCACAAGACTAGATTTAGAAGAAGGCCCCAGATCCATGGGACCAGGGCGGCAATGCCCTAGTCTAGGACCAAGGTGCTAGCACCTTGGTCCTTTGCACTTTCTAGCAGATTTTGGTAGTTTGGCTTCCCAGGTCTTTAGTCTGCAGTTTCTTGATTTGCAACTCAACATAGTAACTGTGACCAAGATGCCTAGCCTTGGTTTGGCCCAATCAAGCTCAATTTTTGTTGACAGGTGCACATCTAAGTTTCATTACTGGTCCTATAACTTGTATCTTAGTTTCAGTTCTGTATCTTTCAGTTATTGCAATTTATATAGTCATTTTCATTCACCCCCCTAACTTAGTTTATCATTTGCTACATCAAGCTCATTTCCCCTCATAGTAGCAAAGGAATAAACACCATAAAGATATTCCTTAACTCTCTTTTATAAGAGTCAGTCAAAGTGAATCATCTCATTAAGCTCTTTAATATTCCAATGTATGGTTGAAAGTGGGGTTAGGTCCCAATTTACTCGATCGTATTTTCACCCAACAAATTTCGGCGAACCTAACCTTCTTACATTTGCACTTTCTGATTAGATCTTGTTATTGCATGCTTCTTTTCTATCAAAAACATAAAAAATCTTAAAAATATTATTATACGCATTGTGTGCTCATTTCTTAAACATATAGCTCATGCAATTTTATGCTTACATTTAGTTAATCACATAGTTGTTTTATTGCTTAGACATTTAGTTAGCTTTCTTTCCTTGCATTGTTTCTTTTATTTCATTTTGTATTAAAAAAAAGAAAGAAAAAAAGACATTTTCAAATCTTTTTTATGCCCATTTTTTTTTGAGGCATTGCCTCGAAGCCCATTCCATGCCATCAATTCTAGGATGACACGTTGGCCTTCAACTGACTTGTCTTTGCATCATGATAGTTTCTTAGACCTTCTTATGACCCTTCACCCCTCTCCTAAAGATCCTACTAAGGATATTTTGAGGCAAGAGGATGATTTCAATAACACCTTTATTAATGCTCTCCCTTCTAAAGATGAAGTATTAATAAATAGTGTTATTCCCTCTCCCAAAATTGGCCTTACTAATGAGGAAATCATAGTGCAAGAAGATATTTTGAAAACTTCTCTAAATGATGTCCCTCTTTGGGATGAACCATTGGAGAATGATGTTGATTACACTCTCATTATGTCTCTCCTTGAGAGTACCTTGGTCAAAAAAGATGATATTATGGTAAAAGAGGGTGATATGATTGACAATTCCCTTAGTAACACCTTGCCTCTAAGGATGAAGCATTAATACATAGTGCTCTTCCCTCTCCCCAAATTGGCTCTACTCATGAGGACACCCTAGTTCAAGAAGCAATTGTGAATATTTCTTTCAAAGTTCTCCCTCTCAAGGATGAAGCTTTGAAGAGTAATGTTGACCCTTCTCTTAGAGTGTACCTTCCCCATGTGGATCCTTTGGTGATAGAGGATGATATGATGGCTACCTTTCCTAGTGACACTATAGCTTCTTTCAATAACATTCCCTCTAGGGATGAAGCATTAATGCACAGTTCTAGTCCCTCTCCAAAAATTGATCTTATCCATGATAACATTTTGGAGCAAGAAGAGACTATCTACACTCCTTTCAATAATCCTTATCATACAAATGATGTTGACCCTTCTCCTAAAATGCACACCCCTTGTAAGGATACTTTGGAAAAAGAGAATGATCTTAGATTACAAGGGTTCAATATCAGTAATAATCCCCTCTATGAGGATGTCCTTTTTATTCAATCTAAAGAAAAATATATTCAGGAAGAAATGTTTAAGGTTGATAATCCTCTTTATGAACCACCTGATGATTTCAGGTCTACTAGATCTTCCTCACATGTTCCCAAACCATCTTTGATCAATATGATACATGTGAATGAAACACCTAATAAACCCCTCTTCATGGTTCAAGGTGCTAGCCCTCAACCTCTCAACGAGCCTCTCTTTGTGGTTCAAGGTGGTTATAGTAATGATGCCTTTTGCACTCCTAACAAACTAGTCATTACTATGCAAGGCAGATATCTCATTAAGAGTCCTTATGAGTATACTAAATAGATTACCCGAGAGATATAATTTAGTTGCCAACACATATAATACTTGAAACAATAGACAACCTAATCCTCCTCCAATTATTCCTTCTCCACTTCCTATTTCTCAACCTATTCTTCCACCAACACCTTGCATATCACAAACTCATGGTAAAGAGTGATCTTATTGAACAACTTAAAGCTACTCCTACCAAGATATCCCTTTGGGATTTGATTCAAACTTCATCCATACATCATGGAATGTTACAAGATTTTTTAAAGAAATTAGATGTCCCACCTGTAGTGACACCTAATAATATGGCTTCTTTGATTGATCCTATGAAAGAACCTAAAGCTCAAACTATGTATACACAAGATGAGTTACCCTCCCATGAGATTCAACACCAATATGATCCTCTTATGATTGTTGTCCTTATCAATGGTAATGCTATAAGAAGAACCCTTGTTGACAATGGCTTTGGCCTTAATATTTGTAGCATCAATTTATTGCATAAGATTAAAGTGAATCCTTCTCTTATTCAACCCGATTCTCTTACCATCCATGGCTTTGACAATGTTGCTAAACAATCTTAAGGTACTATAACCTTGCCTATTAAGGTAGGACCTGTTATTTTACCTATGTCTATCCATGTCATGCCCAATAAACTTACTTACAATCTTCTCTTAGGACGATCTTAGCTTCATTATATGCAAGCTGTCCCTTCTACTCTTCGTCATAGTGTCAAATTCATTTACAACAATAAGACATATACTTTGTTTGCTGATACCAATTTACAAGCTTGTTTGCAAACCTCTTCTTCTAAATCTTCTTCAACTACTAATTCTTCTTCAACTACTCCTACATCTTCAAGTACTCCTACTTCTCCAAGTACTCTCGATTCTTCTTCCACTTGAATCAAATCACCATCTTCTCCCAAAGATACTTCTTCACTAGAAGAAGTGCTCTTAGGTGATGATTGGGGGTCTTCAGACTTTACACCTTCTTTTGTAGGAGAATATTGTAAGGAAGTTAAGTAGCAGAACAACTTCCTAAACTAACCTTGAGAGGAGGGTAATGCAATTTTTTTTACAAATCATCACAACAATTATAGAAAACAGAAATAGATATAATAACATTCAAACCATAACACAATGATTTATGTGGGGAAAACCCTTTTGGGAGAAAAACCCAACACTCCAAAAGCTACCCAATATATTATTCAACAATCAAAACATATTACAATATACTTGCAGAAAAAGATCTTCGGAGGAGTACCACTAATCGGAGATTCAAATGTAACTTAATATCCATAAGACTCTTACACACAACCTCCATCTCACGCACCTCATATAAAGGAGATACAATACAAAAAAACGTCAAACGGTATTACAAAACCATGGGCTAAAACCACCCAATAAGGTGTAGTAGACCTTATCTCCCTTCTAGATGCCTTATGACATGTTAAAACACACATCAACATGTGTCCCTCCCTTTTACAACTAATTTATGTGTTCGATGTATTTTATATTTCCTATTTCAGGAGTACAAATTTTCGAAGACCATAACTTGAGAACCGTGTGTCCGATTGATGAACCATTTTAAGCGTCAGAAAACTCGTGAAGTGCTCTATTGCCTTGTAAACCACTATGTCGTCTACACCCACTTTTTGGGTGTTTGGGGGCCTCTAAAGTCTTCAAAATCAAATTTAAACCTTTCATTGGAGCCATTCAAAATGGTAAATTTAATACCTTCAAAACTAGCTGTGATCTTGAGATGTAACTCATCCAAAATGCTTATCTAGCCAACCAAAAGCTTCGGGGAGAATTTTGCACCATTTCGTGCCCAAATGAAAACTTACTATAAATAGTAACCTTATGTAAATGCAAGGTTGAGACACCATTTTCCCAACAAATATAAAGTCCCTCCAAGAAAACCTAAGATTAAAAAGGAGAAAGAAATGGATGAATCTAAAAAGCAACCTACTTTATCTAAACAACTAAGTAACAATTTTGTAGTTGCTTCTAATACAAAAAAATTCTTCAAAATCTTCTTCTTATTCATCTAATTATGACATTGAGACCTATGAGGCTCCACCATCTCTTTCTGATCTAACATCCCTTTATGGTCCAGGTTTTCACATTTTAGCTAAGAGTAGATATAATGACAATGGTTGTGGTGTAAATGAACAAGGGATCAAGGTTCCTTTAGAAAATAACACACGTGAAGCTTCATTTGGACTTGGGTATAACCCTTCAAAGCCCACCAAAGAAGCTAAAAGACCATCTCTCAATGTGAATGCTATATTTAGTAGCGATGATGACTTCATCTCAATTACATCATCCTCTACATCTCTCAACATTCATCCCACTCATAAGGAAATTATGGTGATTGTCAAGTCTCTTTATGAAACTCCCCAAGAGATTGACAATCCCATTCATGAGGATTTATCTTCTATTCATTCCAATATCATCTCTTAAAGAAAGGAGGCCTTAATGAATTACACTTGTCCCTTTCCTAAGATTTCTTTTATGTATGAGAATATTTGTGTGCAAGAGGAACAAGACTTAGAGGCCTATTCTTCTCAAGAAAATTCAATACATATCATCTTATACATGTTTTTGCTCTCATTGATTATAGAGCATTTAATATGTCGTATTCAAATTCTTCATCCAATCTATCATATATTTAAATAACATTAGTGGCTATTATGTTGCTCTTTACCATGTGACATTCATAGCTTACCTATTGGGGGCTCTATGTATGGGGGTAAGAATGATTCAAACACATCTCCTTAAGATTAAAACTTTCCCTTTTGTGAAATAGTGTCTTCTATAAGGATTTCTTATTGATTGCGGAGGTGTATATCCCTGTTGGGGATCTCCTTCCTCTTATTGGAACAAGTATCCATAATGAGGATCTTAAGTACATTCCTTAATTGGGTTGGTGATCCTTCAAATTCTAGAAGAACAAGGTCACAGTTCAATAGGTTCCACATCTCTTTATTGCTTTAGCTTCTAAACCATAGTCTTTTCGAGAAGCTTTAGGTGTTCCCATGTGGGATGCAGCTATGCAAGAAGAGTTCAATTCCTTGGAGAGAAACCACACGAGATCTTGTCCCTCTCCTTAAGGGAAGAAAACTTGTTTGATGCAAGTGGATCTATCAGACAAAATTTTCTTTAGATGGGTTGGTTGATAACCATAAGGTTTAGTTGGTTGCTAAAGAATTCTGTTAGGTTCATGGGATTAACTACTTTGAGACTTTTGCACCAGTTGCAAAAATGAATTCTATCCGACTTGTCCTTTCTATTGCTGCAACTCACTAATTAGAAGTTTATTAGATGGATGTGAAGGGTGCTTTTCTCCATGGTGACCTTTAGGAGGAGATATACATGGTGCAACCACAAAGGTTCATTTAGGATCTTTCACTTGTTTGTCATCTTTGAAAGTCTCTCTATGGCCTTAAACAAGCTCCTTGGTATGCCAAGATGGACTCCTTTTTGATAGTTGGGTTCACTCGTTGCCATTCTGATCCAAATGTCTAGATTTTGCAGGAGGATGATATCTGCCATTCAGACAATGAAAACTACACTTCATGATCATTTATTGATGACAAACTTAGGCCTTTTGCACTACTTCTTGGGATCAAGATCATTCAGTCTTCTTTAAGGATATTACTTGCATAACCTAAGTATGCTCTTGACATGCTCTCAAAATTTCACGTGGTTGATTGTAAGTTTGCACCGACTCCATTTCTGTTTGAGGTCAAACTTGAGGCTAAGTGTTCTTCACCTTTGGTAGATGGCACTTTATATCGACAACTTGTTGGTAGTCTCATATACTTGACCCACATGAGACCTGACATTTAATATGCTATAGGCATGGTCTCTTGATTCATGCAAGAGCCCCATGAGTTGCATTGGAAAACAACTAAGAGGATTCTTCACTACATTTAAGGTACTCACAATTATGAGATTCACCATGTAGCAAACACAAATTTTGATTTGGTGGGATACATTGATTCTAATTGGGTAGGCGATTCTTAGGATGGCAAGTCTACTTCAGGATATTGCTTCTCTCTTGGTTCTCGTTCAATTAGTTGGTTGAGAAAGAAGTAGTTGACAATTGCCCTTTCATCTAAATAGGCTAAATATCGAGGAACAATTAATGCTACTATTGAGGCTATTTGGCCTCAAAACATTCTCACCAGTGTTCCACGGAAACACGTTTCCCCTCCCTAGGCCCAAGTCTCCCCGTCCCCTAAACCTGTCCCTGAAACTTTTTCCCTTTGTCCCCTCGTCCCCGAAGCCCGTCCCTACGTCCCCCCATCTCCCCATCCCCAACGGTCGTGGAACAATGATTCTCACCGAGTTAGGCATTTCTTTTTGGAAGCCAACAATCATCTTTTGTGACATTCAGAGAGCCATATAGATTTCTTGCAATCCGGTCCATCATTAGATAACCAAACCTATTGAGATCCACATGCGCTACATTCAGAAGTTGATGTATGAGAAAATCATTGATCTCATGTATTGTCTTACAATAGATTAGATAGCAGACATCTTCACCAAACCCTTCACTGAGAGTAAGTTCCTTCATTTGCAAGCTTTGTTGGGGGTGCGACAAGTGTCCACTTTGGGAGGGGGGTTGGGAGAGGGGAGGGAAGGGGCTAATTAGTCCTCTTTTCTCTCTCTATTTATGGGAGGGAATTCTTTGTACATGAGCATCTAATATGGCCTTGCTTGTCGGGACCCATCATCTTTTTACCCACCTAAGATGCGCTTGAGGGGGGTGTTAATGTAGGTTTTTTATTTTCCTATTCCTAGGTTTTTCCTACACTTATAATTAAACTTGCTTCATATTAACTAAATGAGTATTAATGTGAGTGGGTGCAAAAAATCGACATCTTCCATGGAAGTTACACTTGCCTTTTTTAGGCTATTATGGTGGTGTCTTCTTATTGGTCGTATTTGCCACCTCTCCCCTCTTTCATTTCCTATATATACCCACTCCTAGCTAGTTCTTGTATTCCATTCTATTGCATTTTGCAACATTTTGCAATATTTTGCTTTTGTAATCTCCTAATGCTATTTTGCTTTTGCAACATTTGCATTTCTCTCTTAGAGACTAATTTTGTATTGCTATTTTGATATTGTATCATTTACATTCATAGTTTTATTTCAACTCGTTTGCACTAGTTATTTTGGGTTATTCATCTTTTTAGATTCAAACAGGTTTAACATGATGCTTGTGTCAACCTTCCTAAAATGACAAATTACATGTACCATCCAAATATATAAATTTTATTTTCCATATTAGATGTACATTCCTTTAATGTCTAATGTCCAATGACTAAAATGAGTAAATTAGGTGCCATTGCAACAAAGATTATGTTCTAATGAACCGACGGAAATTAAAAATCCCCTTTTAGGTACACATCCCAAACCATCTATCATTTTGTTTAAAAACATTAGTATGTATGATGCAATGATATTGCAACCTAATATATTTGCTTTTTTCAATACTCTTATTTATCTCAATTACAAAATATTAGTATTGTGTTTCCAAAAGTTTATCTACTAGTATCTCACAAATAGATAACACATTCTACACAAATATATTTCCCATAATATTTTAGATCCAATAACTAAAAATAATAAATATAACAATAAATATATAGATTGTATGTTTTCAGCATTCTCCAAATCTTTCAATATCCTTAAAACACTTTATAATCCAATGGATTACACCTTGCAATCTCTTACAAAACACATTCCCATGTACATGCATCATCTTAAAAGACTCATTTATACTCAAGATCCTCATAGCTATTTCACTAATAGAAATTATTGATTCCAATTGTTTACCACGAGATGTTATTAATTTCAATAATTGATTGAAACTGGAATCGTAGCATTGAAAAAATAAACTTTCCCTCTTGAATAGTTTGAAAAACCATTGAGATATGTTGAACATTCGAAAAAGGAATTTTGTAAATTGTGAATTAAAAAAATAGAAGATAAAAGCATATTTCTTTCCAACATACCCAGAATGTAATTATATCAGAAATGGCCACATAGTAGTTCGCAAACCAAAAACAAAAAGTCAGAAATCAAAACAAATGCCTAAACAAGAGTCACGGCCAAAAACGAAAATAGTGCTTTGTGCTTTGAACAGATACACATGACTTTTTATTTCCACAAAGGACTTTTTAAATTTTTGTTTCAAACTCTCGTGAATATGTCTCTAATGTTATTAAAATAATTTTACTTAGACCTAGTACCTCTTTAAGTCTTATTTTTTTAATCTTGGTGAGAAATGTCAGATGATGGCATTGCTTTCTCTTTAACATTGCTTTTGAAAAACATATAGGAGGCAACACCAAAAATGATTACAGGAAATAGATTTCCTGCAAACCTGAGATAAGAATTCTCCTGAGCTTTCTTGCAAAGCCACCTCATGAGGAAAGGAATCCGGCAGCTTGAAACAAATTTATCCATAGAAAAGTCCTGCATAGAGACCAGGTGGAATCTGTGACTAGATATCAAAATTGGAAAATTATAGTGAAAGCGAAAGTATTTTGCATAAGAATTTGCATACCGCAGGAAGTTTTTGCTGGTATGCTAAATGTTCAACATGTAACTTCACATTTGAAGCAGCTGCAATCCACATGGTATGATTCACATCTGTATATGCTTTTGAAACAATTTCATACAGTGTACTTGCACCATCTTCAACAGCTTTCAGCACTTTTGCCTCCCTTTGTTTCCGATGCCTGCAAAAATCAATTTAATCTGCTTAAAGATCCAGTAGACAAGCTCATTAAAATGTAGAGAATATTTGCAGTGAAAGTTGCCTGCTGAGAAAAAAACTAATTAAATTAAACAACCAGAGAAACGAGTCCACTTGACTGACTTGTTCTCTATTTCTAAGAGGAAGAAATTCTCTGCTAATCATTTCATTGAAAAAGTCCAAGTCTTGAGTCAGAATTCAAGATGAAGGATACAGGGACTTCAGTCAATATGTGGTTTACCTACGCTTAAGATGATGTCCCTAATACAGCTGATATAATGTAAAAGAGTGCGTGGGGTGCTTACACATGGAGCATTTTACTAATTTACATGAGACTGAAAGAAAAGTTACTACTGTAGACCAAAATACGTAGGCATTCTAGCAACTGGATTCTGATTTTCAACAATAACCCTATAAGCCATTACATGCATAAAAAGCTTTGTCTATTTGGATTCATGATTATGGGTGAAAGACCACGGGTTGATTTGTTAGTATTCTCCTCTTGAATACTAGGATCACTTAGAGGCATTTGTGTTCGTTATGTTCACATGTACTTTGAGAATCGCGCCCGACCCATTACTTATTGAAATCGTTTTCCCATCTCATAGACCAATTTGGAGACGTCTCCACACACGAGGATACTTCAAGTTAAGTTTCTTTGCATTTTGTTAGCATTTTAATTTGTCTTCATATTAGAAAGGAAGGTCCTTAAGAACTAAACATTACTCAACCTGAGGCTATGAATAAGATTTATAATTATGCACACTTCACAAGATCATCAATGAGATTTTCCATAAAGGAAATAATTGAAAATAAACGAACTAAGGTTTTTAATGACTTAAAGTTGCGACTAAAACAAAGTAAACTAAATCATGAATGCTTACTTGGCTGAAAATAGAGACCAATTGATTCATAATTATAAGAGTTGATTAAACAAAAACTAATTCTAACAATAAACCACAAAGCAAGATTAAAAAAGATGATCCTTAGAAGTACAAATAATTACTTGCTAAGATGAAAGAATATAAATCTCAACACTGTTCTTCACTACAATTCACTTAATAAAACCTTACACACATAAAACTTGAACAGATATGCAAATAACCAATCTCTACAACATAAGCTCAACTTCAACTCTCATTAAGAATCTCTTGTGCCCAAGACACTTATTTGTAGGTTACAATGAATATGGTTTTAGAAATTTGAGAGTAATAATTAAATATAACAGAAACAAATGTTATAAAGCAAACCTATCCAAAAGCTCCAAGAAAAGTGGAAAGAGAAGAACTAATAAATAGATGATAACTCAGGAATGAATAACAATTTATTAATGCAATAAAATGGATTCAAACAGCAAATAACATCTGCAACAACTTCTGCAATAAACTTTACAAACTGGGAGCTAATGGTGCCAGCAGGTACAACCAAAACAACACAATTTTCATCACCTACATGCAATGAGTGCTAAGTGGACAATTCATTCTCATGAGAGATGGGTTCTTGTGAACCACTACTCATGAAACATGGGTCAATGAGTTTGACTCAAAAACTACACAGTTGAACCCTAATAGCATTATCATAAATTTCACCACACTTGCAACAACTATTTGGAATGATAAAATATTGCCTTATACATGAAATACCAGAAAAATAAATTTTTAATGCTGTTATGAAAGCTACAACAAATTTAGGAAATGCAACTCACACAAACCCTCAACCAAATTCTTGCAAACTACTGAAATAAACTATGAAACTAATATCAATCTGCACAATGATAACCTCTGAATGAGATCGTTCTATGGTAATCCTTGACTCCTGTTTTAGACCACCTGATAATCCTTTGACACCCATTCTTAGATCACCTAGAAACCTTCAAACATCTCGTTCTAGTCTCCTCCATTGGTTTATCAGCCACTGAAGAAACAAGCATAAGCTTTGATAAAATATGCAACATGAATGAATACCAAAAGCCTAATTTCTCAATATATCCAAAATCAAACCAAAATGGGTGCCAAAATACAACTTCCAAGAAAAAGGAAACATTCCTTTGCCAAGTGTCTAAAAACTCCCCATGAGCTGACAACTTTACTAAAACTGCCAATTAATGTATAGACCCGTCCTTCTGCACTTAATAATTCAGTTTACTTAGTTTAGCATTTTGTCATACAGTTGGCAGGCTATCATTGAAGGTCTGATTTTTTCCCTTTCGAAGTTTTCTGAGGTTTAGATGTATCCTGGTGCGTTTCGTGTAGGAAGGGTTTCATAGTATCATACATAGATAAAACCAATATACAAGAGCAATGCATTGACATACATGAGCAAATTAATGCTTTCATCTGCACCAACTGAATATTACAAGGGATTTATAACAGAGATTTTTCTTTGCAGATTTAATTGTCAATAACACACAAAGCATACAGTTACAGTAATGATAACACCATCAATTCCCAAAAACAACATGCATTCACAACTTTCAGAATGAACCAATAAAGAACCTGGCTTATTTGTTGTTGTGATAAAATACAAGTCTCCACGAACAAAATGACTGTGTCACACAAGTTCGAACTGCAGCAGACTGTATATCCACCACGCTGCCAACTTTCCAATGCACCCAGATTTGCTTCCCTCAATTTGAACCTCCAACAGCAAGTTAAATTCCTTGTTCCCAGCTGCAACATACACAGTTCTTCGCACTTGGCCTAAAGAAAATACTCTACAACCAGTTTAGTTTTAACGCCCAGTATTTGTAAGAGGCTGCCCAAATCTTATAGTCTTCCTAACTCCCAGCTATTGGTGTTAGTTCAGTCAGTTGGCAGGCATTGGTATTAGACTGATTTTTAAATGTAATTCCTTGCACATTTTTTGTTTTTTCTGTGGTTCACCTGGTGCGTTTGTTTTTTGTGATTGCATTCAAACATGGCAATATATATATATTTATTCCTAAATATTCATATCACAAGTATTCTATTACAACCACGAATACACAATATGAACGTGAAAACTTTGCATTTACATTTAACAATTGTCCATTTCCCTTTCCGAAGCTAACAGCACTGTTTCATTTTGATTCTATTACATTATCGCTGCACAGTATACAATAAGATGGGTTGGATAATGTGAACCTGGTATTTCACTTGTCCTGAGTTAATCTCCACGCCCTTGCTCTACTTGGTCCGGCCGGTTTCTGTAATGTCCCCTTCTCATTGATGCTCTTTCAGTGGTCCATTAGCCTATTCTTGAGACCCGTAGGCTAGGTGGAATGAAGAATGAGGGTCTGGCATTGATGAAACAAAGACTTACTATTTTTAGTAAGTCAGGGGATGACCATTCTGGTGTTACTGTCCTACTGAGTTCTCCATGTTTTGCCTCTGGACGCGATGATCATGCTTTTCTGAGCATTAATTCTTGACTTACTATTTTTAGTAAGTGGCAGTTTGGCACAATTCTATTTCTGGCAGTAGACAGGGTTCTGATTCTACAACAGTTTGGTGGTTGTCCCAACTCAGTTTCATCCTAGCAATGTTAATAATCAGTACCAGAGCCATATGCGAAATAATTGAATATTAATTCCTTATCCTAAGGTTAATATTTAATTAATTTGATTATTGACGACTGATTTATTATAAATGGGGATTAATGCCTATTTTTCCTAAGTTCTTGGCAAATTCATTTTTATTAGAGAGTTATCGAAATATTGAGGAAGATGTTATGTTTTTTATAACTTATCCCTAATTTCGCCAAAAGTGGTTAACGTGGGTCCAAGTCTTGGGCGTGGAGTTTGACTCTTGCATTGGGCGCAACATTGGGTCCACATGAAGATGAAATGCGATGCAAATGGGAAGTGGAATTTGCATTTGAATTTGAATGGTGAGAAGTTATAAATAAGAGCCTTGGGCTCTCATTTGGGACATCTTGAAAATTTGTAATGTTATGCTGCTGGATTGGCGATAGAACTTGAGGCTTCGGAGTGCGTCTCCCTAGTGCTACTTGGTTTCGTACTTGAAATACAGTACCTAGCTGTGCATTGTATTCTTCTACATTCTCAGAGTTTGCCATAGACATTTTGGTGTTGAAGTGATTCTGGAAACTTGCTAGTTTCGCCTATGGCTGAAGCACATTTTTGCTCACACCTCTCTGCTGGAGCGACTGACAGTTATGGGTATCATTCCTATCTTCCTTCCTAGCACTGGCGATAAACTTTGTAAGTTTATATAGCATGTTTGTTTAAGTTTTGAATTTAATATGCCAAATCGAAATTCCTAGGCTAGGCGTGGGTTTTCTGCCTTGCATTGGGATGCGTGCAAATTAAATAAGGGTCTGTTTGGGGTGTTGTTTTGATCGGTTGCCATTGTATATGATGTATGGTGGGTTTGGGACTGGTTTGAGTTGATTTGGATGTAAAATGAGAGAGTTATGAATATTTTGGCATTTCTCTAGGTTGCTGGTCTATGTTTCCAGCCTGCAGATTGGTTGTAACAAAATTTATATCTTTATTGTAGAAATCTGCGTTACTCTCCTATCATCTCTGTTATTGTAAGGTTAGGTAGTAGTAGTACTAATCAGTTCTATCTTTGTAATTCTCATCTCGTTGAATAAGTGGAAGAGGCTGGCTTGCCGCCTGATATGCAACAAATGTGTAATTTTTAGTCCTCTCGCTGAATAAGTGGTCGAGTGATAAGTAATGCTATGGTCCTCCCGCTGAAATATGCGGTGGAGTGATTGTTTAATGTAATGTCCTCCCGCTAGAATATGCGGTAGAGTGATTGTTTAATGTAATGTCCTCCCGTTGAAATACGCGGTAGAGTGATCGTACTTCAATTCCTTGTGGTTTCTCCTTGGTCGGTTTACCACCAAGAGTTTGGTTTCTATCCTGCTGGATAAGCAGAAGGGGCTGGCTTGCCGCCCATGCATTGTAATTTTTAGTTTGATTATTGCTGCTGATGATCCCCGGAACACCGTATGCTCTCACCCTCCCAGTCTGGGCTCTCGGTGAACAAAAGGTGGAAGGGTTCCCTTTCAGTTGTTTGGGTTTATTTCTCTAACCTTAACGGGTTACTTGTTGTGGATGCATTGTTATTGGCCTAAAAACAAAAGAAAATTTAGTGGGATATTACAGTGGTATTAGAGCTGGTTTTCCTACCAGCCTGTGAGAGTCAGTGGGTTCAGAAGTCTCCATGAGTGACAGAGACGTCAGACACTACAACAGAGAGCAGAAGAGACAGCAGTTTTAGATTCCTATAGTGCCCGGAGAGGACACATTTTCAGAAGTACTGAGAAACAGAGGGAAGGATCTAGATACTTTAGATTCAGTGGATTCAATGGCAGATAAGACTACAAAAACAAATGAGGCACCCGACAAGAAGGCAAAGAGGCAATTCAATGCCATGATGGACATGATGTCTTTATTGCTGGCAAAGCTCAACCAGAACGTTGTTGGAGTCCCTAATCAGCCCAACAATGGACCGGAAGCCAGCACTTCTAACACTCCTGTAGGCAATAGAAATGGGAGTAACAATGGAGGTTCAGCCCCAAGGCCTTTACAACCTGTCTTTTTGCCCAAAGAAGTACAACAAGTTGAAACAGAGATACCCACAGCTGATGAGATAAGAAATAGCTACATGGAGTATGCTTCCCTTCCTGGTGAGATTAGAGATATCCTAACTCTGGATCAATTCATGAATCAGAAAATGAAAAGAGGAAGGAGGAATGACTACAAGTCTGCTGCCCCAAGAGATTTCCAGCAAGCTCTTGGAAGAGTGACCTTGGCACACTTTGATGGGAGCGCTAAGAGTACTGCCAGAGCATGGGTACAAAAGCTGGACAATTACTTGTCCTTGAGACCGATGCCAGAGGAGGATGCCATCAAGTTTGCTACCTTGCACTTGGATGGAGTGGCCCACGAATGGTGGTACCATGGGTTGGTCACCCTTGGTCACAACTTAGTCACCACCTATGCTGATTTCACCAACAAGCTAATTGAGAGATTTGACACCAAGGATCCAGAGGTGAAGTTTAGAGAACTTGCACAACTGAGGCAGCAAGGTTCCTTGGACACTTATGTGACTGAATTCCAAAACTTGTCAGTCATGGTGAGTAGCATCTCAGAGAAGCGACTGGTTGTCCTTTTCACTGAAGGACTTGAAAAACCATTGAGAGGATGGGTCAAAGCTTTTGATCCGCCCACACTGGCAGAAGCTATTAAAAAATCTAGAAGTATGGAGTTGGCTGCCCCTAAGAGTAAAATTCAGTCCAAGCCTTTCCCTTTCAGAAAGGATAAGAAGAAATTCACTAATCAGACCAAGAGGTTCCCTTCGCGAATGGATGATGGGCTCCGTCAAGAGCTCCGGAGAAAGAATCTATGTTATTCTTGTAGAGAACCTTGGGTTTCCGGGCATAGGTGCCATGGAAAGGGGAATTTGCATCAAATGGAATGCTATTCAGAAGATGGATCAGATTCTGAAATTTCAGAACAGTAGACTGAAGTTGAGGACAGTGAGTATGAAGAGGCTCCTGAAGGGCCTGAATTTGGGTCAGAAGATAGAGGAGTGGTTGCTCAACTCTTGAGCATTCACAAAAATGAGTCTTTCAAAGTTCGGGGTGTGATTGGAGAGCATCGTGTCATAGCTCTCATTGACACAGGTGCAACACACAACTTCATTGATGAAAGGATTGTTGCAAAAAAGGGACTAGTGGCAGAGGAAGTTGAGGGCTTCAAAGTCATGGTAGCAGATGGCTCCACTATATCCTGTAATAGAATGATTTCCAACATGTCTCTGAAGTTGGGAAATCATGAAATCAGAGATGATTTCTTTGTGGTAAGCATTGGAGGGACTGATGATGCAGTCCTCAGGATTCAATGGCTGAGATCTCTTGGTGAGATCACACTAAACCTACAAACTATGGAGCTGAAATTTATGTCTGAAGGGAAGAAGGTAGTTTTGAGAGGAATGTCGCATGGGGGACTTAAAGTTGTATCCTTGAAAAGAATGGAAAGGCTGATCCGCCATAATCAGGTGGAGTGGGCAGCAGAGTGTTTGATAATACCTTCCAATCCATTGGTGGATAAGGGCAGCTATTCCTCAGATATTCCAACAATGGTCAAGGATAGGAGCAAGATCATGGTAATGCCTTCAGAACCACCACAAGAGCACCGAAATTATCCTAAAGACATCCAAGCCTTGATAACTAAGAGAAGCAAGGTGTTCAAAAACCCACCTCCTGGCAGACCTCCTGAAAGAGGAGCCGAGCACATTATTGAGCTTGAGGAAGGAGCTAAGCCAGTCATGACTACTCCTTACCGATACCCAAAAAAGAAAAAGGATGAGATTGAGAAAGCAATTCAGGAATTGCTTGACATGGGTTACATCTGGCCTAGCAAAAGCCCCTTTGCTTCGGCTGTGGTTTTGGTGAGAAAGAAGGATGAGACCATGTGCATGTGTGTGGATTACAGAGCCCTGAATCAGAAAACCATCAAGAATTGGTATCCTATTCTGAGGATTGATGAGCTCATTGATGAGCTACATGGGGCAGTATTTTTCTCCAGGATCGACCTCAGATCGGGGTACCATCACATTAGAATGAGAGCTTCAGATGTGGAGAAGACTGCTTTCAGGTGCCACTTTGGGCACTTTGAGTTCCTAGTCATGCCCTTTGGTTTGACTAATGCTCTTGCTACATTCCAGTCATGCATGAACAAAATCTTCCAAGAATAGTTGAGGAAGTTTGTTTTGATATTTTTAGATGACATCCTAATCTTCAGCAGATCTTGGAAAGAGCATCTTCAGCAGTTGGATGAAGTGTTGGGCATACTAGAATTTGAATCCCTGTTTGCCAAAGAATCCAAATGTGAATTTGGGATGGAAGAGTTGCTCTACCTTGGTCACATCATCAGTGCAAGTGGTGTGAAGGTAGACCCTGAAAAGATTAGAGCTATCATTGATTGGCCTACTCTCGAAAACATAACACATCTGAGAGGATTTTTGGAATTGTGTGGATTCTATCGGAGGTTTGTAAAGGGATACTCTCAGTTGGCTGCCCCCCTTACAGATCTCACCAAAAAGGGGGCTTTTAAATGGTCCGAAAAGGCACAAACAACATTTGAGCAGTTTAAGAGGATCATGAGCTCCTGCCCAGTTTTAGCACTGCCCGATTTCACCAGGCCATTTGAGCTACAATGTGATGCATCTGGAGAAGGTGTTGGTGCTGTCCTCATGCAGGATAAGCACCCTATAGTTTTTGAGAGCAAAAAGTTGAGAGGTCCTGAGAGACTATATTCCATTTATGACAAGGAAATGCTTCCCATAATGCATGCACTTGCAAAATTCAGACAATACTCAGTGGGGAGTAAGTTCATTGTTAAGACTGATCACAACAGTCTTAAACACTTCATGCACCAGAAGGATCTGAATGAGAGACAACAGAAATGGGTGAGTAAGCTACAAGCTTACGACTTCGATATCGAGTATGTTAAAGGAAAAAACAATGTGGTGGCCGATGCCTTATCCAGGAGACCCCATTTAAGCTCACTCTGCAAGCTTACTGCTGGTTGGAGAGAGTTATTGCTTGCTGATTATGCCAAAAATCAGTTTGCAATCAGCCTTATAGAAGGTACTTTTCATGATGAAAGGTACAAATTGGTTGAGGGATTGATACTGTACAAGGGAAGAATCTTCATAGTACCTGAATCTAAGTTAAAAGAGAAGATTTTGAAGACTTTCCATGATATACCCCTTGCTGGTCACTAAGGTTATTTCAAAACATACAGGCAGATCCGGGAGAGATTCTCTTGGAAGGGGCTTAAAAATAATGTTTTGAAGTACATTAAAAAGTGTCATACATGTCAGAAGAACAAAGATGAGCACACTCTACCCGCTGGTTTGTTACAACCCTTGCCTATTCCCGATCAAAAATGGGAAAGTATTTCCATGGATTTCATCACAGGGTTGCCCCCGGCTCAAGGGAAGGATAATATCTATGTGGTGGTGGACAAACTCACAAAGTTTGCTCAATTCTTCGCCATCACCAGCTCTTTTACAGCAGCTCAAGTTGCTGAAGTGTTCTTCCGGGAGATGTTTAGATTGCATGGTTTACCGAAGAACATTGTGAGTGATAGGGACAGCAAGTTCCTAAGTGCTTTTTGGCAGGAGATTTTCAGATTGTGTGGTACTGTGCTCACTCCAAGCACCAGTTATCACCCTCAAACTGATGGGTAGACTGAGATAGCGAATAAGTGGTTGGAGGGTTATCTTAGAAACTATGTCTCGGAGCAGCAGAACACTTGGGTGAGATGGCTTCACCTAGGGGAATATTGTTACAATTCTTCCTATCACATGTCCATTCGGATGTCACCATTCATGGCACTATATGGTTATGAAGCTCCTAGCTTCGCAGACTTGGTATTTGGTGATAGCAGAACCCCTCAGGCAAAGGATATGATGCAGCAAAGTCAGGATATTCTGAGAATTTTGAGGGACAATATCCAGCATGCACAAAATCAGCAGAAATTGTATGCTGATCAACAACGTATTGAGTGCACCTTTAAGGCGGGCGACATGGTTTATTTGAGGCTCCAGCCCTACAGACAGTGTTGAGAAATTGAAGCCTCGATTCTATGGGCCTTTTAGAATCAACAGAAGGGTTGGAGAAGTGGCTTATGAGTTGGAATTTCTAGCAAGCAGCAGGATCCATAATGTATTTCATGTGTCTCGCCTTAAGAAGGCTCTGGGACATAATGTTGTTGCTTCAGCTGAGTTACCTCCACTTGATCAGGAGGGAGAGTTGGTTTTGATTCCAGAAGCTAACCTTGAAATCAGGGAACGAACCTTGAGGAGAAGAATGATCAGGGAATACTTGATCAAATGGAAGAATCTACCAGCAGAGGATGCTACGTGGGAAAATGAGGAGATTTTATTGCATCCAGCCTTACAGTTGCTTGAGGACAAGCAATTTCGGGGAGGGCAGACTGTAATGTCTCCTTCTCATTTATGCTCTTTCAGTGGTCCATTAGCCTATTCCTGAGACCCGTAGGCTAGGTGGAATGAAGAATGAGGGTCTGGCATTGATGAAACAAGGACTTACTATTTTTAGTAAGTCAGGGGATGACCATTCTGGTGTTACTGTCCTACTGAGTTCTCCATGTTTTGCCTCTGGATGCGATGATCATGCTTTTCTGAGCATTAATTCTTGACTTACTATTTTTAGTAAGTGGCAGTTTGGCACAATTCTATTTCTGGCAGTAGACAGGGTTTTGATTCTGCAACAGTTTGGTGGTTGTCCCAACTTAGTTTCATCCTAGCAGTGTTAATAATCAGTACCGGAGCCATATGCGAAATAATTGAATATTAATTCCTTATCCTAAGGTTAATATTTAATTAATTTGATTATTGACAACTGATTTATTATAAATGGGGATTAATGCCTATTTTTCCTAAGTTCTTGGCAAATTCATTTTTATTAGAGAGTTATCGAAATATTGAGGAAGATGTTATGTTTTTTATAACTTATCTCTAATTTCGCCAAAAGTGGTTAACGTGGGTCCAAGTCTTGGGCGTGGAGTTTGACTCTTGCATGGGCGCTACATTGGGTCCACATGAAGATGAAATGCGATGCAAATGGGAAGTGGAATTTGCATTTGAATTTGAATGGTGAGAAGTTATAAATAAGAGCCTTGGGCTCTCATTTGGGATATCTTGAAAATTTGTAATGTTATGCTGCCGGATTGGCGACAGAACTTGAAGCTTCGGAGTGCGTCTCCCTAGTGCTACCCGGTTTCGTACTTGAAATATAGTACCTAGCTATGCATTGTATTCTTCTACATTCTCAGAGTTTGCCATAGACATTTTGGTGTTGAAGTGATTCTGGAAACTTGCTGGTTTCGCTTGTGGCTGAAGCACATTTTTGCTCACACCTCTCTACTGGAGTGACTGACAGTTATGGGTATCATTCCTATCTTCCTTCCCAGCACTGGCGATAAACTTTGTAAGTTTATAGCATGTTTGTTTAAGTTTTGAATTTAATATGCCCAATCAAAATTCCTAGGCTAGGCGTGGGTTTTCTGCCTTGCATTGGGATGCATGCAAATTAAATAAGAGTCTGTTTGGGGTGTTGTTTTGATCGGTTGCCATTGCATATGATGTACGGTGGGTTTGGGACTAGTTTGAGTTGATTTGGATGTAAAATGAGGGAGTTATGAATATTTTGGCATTTCTCTAGGCTGCTAGTCTGTGTTTCCAGCCTGCAGATTGGTTGTAACAGAATTTTATATCTTTATTGTAGAAATCTGCATTACTCTCCTTCTATCATCTCTATTATTGTAAGGTTAGGTAGTAGTACTACTAACCAGTTCTATCTTTGTAATTCTCATCCCGTTGAATAAGTGGAAGAGGCTGGCTTGCCGCCTGATATGCAACAAATTTGTAATTTTCAGTCCTCTTGTTGAATAAGTGGTCGAGTGATAAGTAATGCTATGGTCCTCCCGCTGAAATATGCGGTGGAGTGATTGTTTAATGTAATGTCCTCCCGCTGGAATATGCGGTAGAGTGATTTTTTAATGTAATGTCCTTCCGCTGAAATACGCGGTAGAGTGATCGTACTTCAATTCCTTGTGGTTTCTCCTTGGTCGGTTTACCGCCAAGAGTTTGGTTTCTATCCTGCTAGATAAGCAGAAGGGGCTGGCTTGCCGCCCATGCATTGTAATTTTCAGTTGGATTATTGCTGCTGACGATCCCCAGAACATCGTATGCTCTCACCCTCCCAGTCTCGGCTCTTGGTGAACAAAAGGTGGAAGGGTTCCCTTTCAGTTGTTTGGGTTTATTTCTCTAACCTTAACGGGTTACTTGTTGTGGATGCATTGTTATTGGCCTAAAAACAAAAAAAAAATTAGTGGGATATTACAGTTTCTAACTGGTATCACCACTCCCGCTCAGACTGGGCATTCACTATTTCGACACCCCCAAAGTTAATGTGCTTCGCCTTTAGGTATCGTGGCCTCCAATAACTTAACCTGCACACCCACCTTAACCTACAAGATGCCTCACACTCCGTAACCTGTTTATTAGTGACTTTGCACCTATAGATAAGCGGACTGTTTGTTGCTGCCGTGAACACCGGAGTGCGGTATCAACAGACCGACAGTGACAACAAATGGTATAACAATAAACTTCGAATGTGCCGCTCTGATGATAGCGGCTGTCACCTGTTTTCGGCCCGATACTTGCTAGAGTTTAATTCGCTGCGCCAACCAAATGCCTACACATTATTTTCCAATGCCTAAGTTAATCTGAAAATCTGAAAATCTCTTGCCAAAAAACACTTAGGAACTTGCTGTCCCTATCACTCACAATGTTCTTCGGTAAACCATGTAACCTGAACACCTCCCGAAAGAACACTTCAGCAACCTGAGCTACTGTAAAGAGCTGGTGATGGCAAAAAAATGAGCAAACTTAGTCAGTCTGTCCACCACCACATAGATACTGTCCTTCTCTTGAGCCCGTGGCAATCCAGTGATGAAGTCCATGAAAATATTTTCCCATTTTTGACCGGGAATGGGCAAGGGTTGTAACAAACCAGCTGGCAAAGTGTGCTCATCTTTATTTCTCTGGCATGTGTGACACTCCTTTTTAAGTCCCTTCCAAGAAAATCTCTCTCGGATCTGCCTGTATGTTTTGAAGTAACCTTGGTGACCAGCAAGGGGAATATCATGGAAAGTCTTCAAAATCTTCTCCTTCAGCTTAGGTTCAGCCACAATGAAGATCCTTCCTTTGTATAGGATCAACCCCTCAACCAATTTGTACCTTTCATCATGAAAAGTACCTTCTATAATGCTGGTTGCAAACTGATTTTTGGCATAATCAGCAAGCAACAACTCCTTCCAATCAGCAGTAAGCTCACATAGTAAGCTCAAATGGGGCCTTTTGGACAAGGCATCAACCACAACATTGTTCTTTCCCTTAACGTACTCAATATCGAAGTCGTAAGCCTTTGGCTTACTCACCCACTTTTGATGCATGAAGTGTTTAAGACTTATGATCAGTCTTAACAATGAACTTACTCCCCACTAGGTACTGCCTGAACTTCGCAAGGGCATGCATTATGGCAAGCATTTCCTTGTCATATATCGAATACAGCCTTTCAGGTCCTCTCAACTTCCTACTCTCGAAGACTATAGGATGCTTATCCTGCATGAGGACTGCACCAACACCTTCTCCAGATGCATCGCATTGTAGTTCAAAAGGTTTGGTGAAATCAGGTAAAGCCAAAATGGGGCAGGAACTCATGATCCCCTTAAACTAATCAAAAACTATTTGTGCCTTTTCGGACCATTCAAAAACTCATTTCCTTGTAAGATCTGTGAGGGGGGTAGCCAATTGAGAGTACCCCTTCACAAACCTTCGATAAAAACCACACAGACCCAAGAATCCCTTCAAGTGTGTTATGTTTTTAGGGGGAGGCCAATCAATGATGGCTCTAATCTTTTCAGAGTCTACCTTCACACCACCTGCACTGATAATGTGACCAAGGTAGAGCAATTCTTCCATTCCAAATTCACATTTGGACTCCTTGGCAAATAGGGATTCGGATTCCAGTATGCTTAGCACTTCATCCAAGTGCTGTAAATGCTCCTTCCAAGATTTGCTGAATATGAGTATGTCATCAAAGAATATCAGTACGAACTTCCTCAGTTGTTTCTGGAAGATTTTGTTCATGCATGACTGAAATGTGGCAGGTGCATTTGTCAAGCCAAAGGGCATGACTAGGAACTCAAAATGCCAAAAGTGGCATCTGAAAGCGGTCTTCTCCACATCTGAAGCTCTCATCCTAATTTGATGATACCCTGACCTGAGGTCAATCTTAGAGAAGAACACTGCACCATGTAGCTCATCAATTCTTGGGATAGGATACCTATTCATGATAGTTTTCTGATTTAGGGCCCTGTAATCCACGCACATGTGCATGGTCCCATCCTTCTTTCTCACCAAAACAACAACCAAAGCAAAGGGGCTTTTGCTTGGCCGTATGTAACCCATGTCAAGCAATTCCTGGATTGCTTTCTCAATCTCATCCTTCTGCTTCTTAGGATACCAATAAGGAGTAGTCATAACTGGCTTAGCTCCTTCTTCAAGCTCAATGATGTGTTCTGCACCTCTCTCAGGGGGTCTACCAGGAGGTGGGTTCTCAAACACTTTACTTCTCTTGGTTATCAGGGCTTGAATATCTTCAGGATAGTTCCGATTCTCTTTTAGTGGTTCTAAGGGCATGACCATGACCTTACTTCTATCCGTGATCACTGCTTGAATGTCTGTGGAATAGCTGCCCTTGTCTACCAATGGATTTGAAGGCATTATCAAACACTCTGCTGCCCACTCCACTTTGTTATGGCGGATCAGCCTCTCCATCCTTTTCAAAGATACAACTCTAAGTCCACCATGCGACATTCCTCTCAATACTACTGAATTTCAGCTCCATGGTTTGCAAGTTTAATGTAATCTCACCAAAGAGATCTCAGCCATTGAATCCCGAGGACTGCATCATCAGTCCCACCAATGCTAACCACAAAGAAATCATCTCTGATTTCATGATTTCCCAACTTCAGAGACATGTTGGAAATCATCCGGTTGCAGGATATAGTGGAGCCATCTGCTACCATGACTTTGAAGCCCTCAACTTCCTTTGCCACTAGTCCCCTCTTAGCAACAATCCTTTCATCAATGAAATTGTGAGTCGCTCCTATGTCAATGAGAGCAATGACACGATGCTCTCCAATCACACCTCGAACTCTAAAGGACTCATTCTTGTGAATGCTTGAGAGTTGAGCAACCACTCCTTTGTCTTCTGACCCAATTTCAGGCCCTTCAGGAGCCTCTTCATACTCGCTGTCCTCAACATCAGTTTGCTGTTCAGAAATTTCAGAATCTGATCCATCCACAGAATAGCACTCCATCTGATGCAAATTGCCCTTTCCATGACACTTATGTCCTGGGGCCCAAGGTTCTTTGCAAGAATAACAAAGATTCTTCCTTTGAAGCTCTTGATGAAGCTCATCATCCATTTGCGAAGGGAACCTCTTGATCTGATTTGTGAATTTCTTCTTATCCTTTTTGAAAGGAAAAGGCTTGGACTGAATTTTGTTCCTTGGGGCAGCCAACTCCATGCTTCGAGATTTCTTAATAGCTTCTGCCAAGGTGGGCGGATCAAATGCTTTAACCCAACCTCTCAAAGGTTCCTCAAGTCCTTCAGTGAAAAGGACAACTAACTGCTTCTCAGAGATGCTACTTACCATAACTGATAGATTTTGGAATTCAGTTACGTAAGTGTCCAACGAACCTTGCTGTTTGAGTTGAGCAAGTTCTCTAAATTTCACCTTTGGATCCTTGGTGTTGAATCTCTCAATCAACTTGTTGGTGAAATCAGCATAGGTGGTGATCAAGTTATAACCAAGGGTGACCAACCCATGGTACCACCATTCGTGGGCCACTCCATCCAGGTGCAAGGTAGCAAACTTGATGGCATCTTCTTCCGGCATAGGCCTCAAGGACAAGTAATTGTCCAACTTCTGCACCCATGCTCTAGCGGTGCTCTTAGTGCTTCCATCAAAGTGTGCTAAAGTCACTCTTCCAAGAGCTTGCTGATAATCTCTTGGGGCAACAAATCTATTGTCATTCCTCCTTCCTCTCTTTATTTTTTGATTCATAAATTGATCCAAAGTGAGGATATCTTGGATCTCACTAGGGAGAGAAGCATACTCCATGTAGTTGTTCCTTATTTCATCAGCTGTAGGTATCTCCATTTCAGCTTACTGTGCTTCTTTTGGCAGGAATACAAGTTGTAGAGGTCTTGGGGCCGAACCTCTACTGTTGCTCCTGTTGTTACTCCCATTTCCATTGCCTACAGGAGCATTAGAAGTGCTGGCTTCTGGTCCATTGTTGGGTTGGTTAGGGGTCCCAACAACGTTTTGATTAAGTTTGGCCAGCAGTAAAGACATCATGTCCATCATTCCATTGAATTGTCTCTCAGCCTTCTAATCAGGTGCCTCATTCTGTTCTGTAGCCTTGTCTGCCATTGAATCCACTGAATCTGCAGAATCCAAATCCTTCCCTTTGTTTCTCAGTACTTCTGAAAATGTATCCTCTTCCGACACTACCGGAATCTGAAACTGTTGTCTCTTTTGTTCTCGGTTGTAGTATCAAACGTCTCTGTCACTCATGGAGAATTCTGAATCCTCTGAAACTCACAAGTTGGCAGGAAAACCAACTTTGATACTACTGTAATATCCCGGATATTTTTTTTGTTTTTTAAGATCAATAAGGATCATCAACCAACATATACCCATTAAGGTTAGAAAGCATAAACTCAAAGCTTGTTGAAAAAGCAACCCTTCCACTTTCTGATCACCAAGTGCCCAATGTGGGAAGGTGAGAGCATACAGTGAAGAGGGGATCGTTAGATCACAAATCTGCTAAAATGATAAAGTAAATACAATACTGGGCGGCAAGCCAGCCCCTTCCGCTTATCCAGAGGGAAAGCCAGAGACTTGGCGGTGAACCAGCCAAGAGAACCATACAGCAAACACAAATCACTCAACTGCAGTATTTCAGCGGGAGGACTGAATTACAAATACTCAACTTGACCGCTTATGCAGCGGGAGGACCATTACAACCAATCATCACTCGACCGCTTATGCAGCGGTCGAGTGATGAGTGGGAGGACTGAATTACAATTTAACTGATGTGGGCAGCAAGCTAGCCTCTTCCACTTTTCAGTGGGATGAGAGATTACAAGCTAGAATGGGTTAGTAGTACTACTACTTAACCTTACAATAACAGAGAGAGTGAGAGTAGAAGAATAGTGCTGAACATAAAAGATAATAAGCATGAAACTCTGCTAACATCAAAATTGCAGGCTGAAAATGCATAACCAGCAGCCGATAAACCCACTAAATCACTCATATCTCTCTCAATACTTACCCAATTCACCCAAAATCAAACCCAAACCAACACTAGACCAGAGGCGATGAAGACAAACCAGAAGTATGCTATCAAAACACCCTCATTTATTTGGCACACATCCCAATGCACCAGACCTAGAAGGATGAATGAGCCGGTACCCAAAATGACCGGACACTCAGGCAGAGAGGTGTGATAAAAATTGTGCTTTAGCCACAAGTAAACCAGCAACTCCAAAATCGCTCCAAAGACCAAAAAGACTAAGATACGCACTGAAGGTATGGTAGATTACAACACACAGCTAGGTACTATATTTCAAGTACAAAATTGGAAAGTACTAGGGAGCCGCACTCCGAAGCCTCAAAGTTCTGACGCCAATCCGGCAACATAACAATGTAAATTTTCAAGATGTCTAGAATGAGAGCCCAAGGCTCATATTTATAACTTCACGCCTTCCCAAATGCAAATGCGAAAGGCGCCAAACTTCTTTCAAATTCAATTTCATTTCACCTTATGTCTCCCCATTAACTTGGCGCCCACTTACCTTTCCTAGGTAAGTTCGAACTTCCTCATGGTGGCATCATTTTTGCAAAATAACATTAGACCAAAGATTTTTTAATCCTCTAAATGACCACCACAAATTCACCCTCTGACTTAGGAGATAATCAAATGAATATTACTTAATTATATTTTTCCTAAGTCACCTCCACAATTAATCAGCAATTTAAATATTAAACCTTTGACAAGGATATAATATTTAATTAAATTACTATGACTCCCATACTGATCATAAATAGAAACTAGGATGAAGTGGAGTGAAGAAGACCAAAGAACTGCTGCAAGAACAGGACCCTGTCCACTGCCAAAAATAGAAATACTCCATACTGCCACTTACTAAAAATAGTAAGTCATGAACTACTGCTCCGAAAAACATGATCTTTGCACCCAATGACAGAGCATGGAAAGCTTAGTAGGACAGTATCATCAAAACAACCAACCCCTAACTTACTAAAAATAGTAAGTTCTCGCCTCATCAATGTTTGAAACCCTAATTCTTCGTTCCACATAGCCTACGAGTCTCAGGAATAGGCCAATGGACCACTGGAAGTACATCATCGAGAAGGGGACATTACAGTAGGTTAAAGATATATACCACTATCTTGTGCTTGATTGGCCACTCTATAGACTTTGCATTTCCTGATGAGATCAAGAGGTAGTCAGGAGTGCATCTTCTTCTTTATCTCCATGTCATCTTGAGTGTTCATCCAAAAGTCCTCTACCTGAAACACATGTTTATACTTTCTTCCGGCCATTCCCTCTATATTATCATAGGGATCAAAGTTATCTCTAGAAGCAAATGGTGTGAGTGAGTAGAGAGATAACTCCTCCTCGACACTTTCAGCTGCTTGCAAGGAAGGACAAACTTCTATAGAATTTCCAAGTGAAATGGGAATATTGATGACATTTCCATATTTGTACGTTAGTGTTTTGGCACATGCTGACAATTGTCTTGCCACCTCAAGTAGCACTATCCGTTATGTTTATCTTTGAATCCTTATGTATGTGAATTTGGGAAATTGAATGAACCATGCACCATATTGCTTGACAAGTTCTTGTGCCTCCGGAGACAATCGCTGATGGATTCCACCTTATAGAGTCCTAGTGATATGCATAGTGAAAGTATCATTGACTGTTCTGTAGTGCTGTTTAGGTGGGTGATGCAATCGTTCATAGGAATCACAAACTCTTATCTCTCCAGGCCTTCTCCTAACTATGCCTTTATGTGGTAGTCCCGCATATTCATAATTCCTTGCTAGAGAATATATGACATATGAGCTCATGTGGAATGACTTAGTGGGAACTAACCTTCTCAGTTGTACATCTAGGCTATTGCTAATGATCCTTGCCCAATTGATTGTTCCTTTCCCTTGGATGATCACTTGTATAAAGAAGAACATCCATTTATCAAAATAAAAAGCTTGAGGCATCTATGATTTGGCTGAGCATGGTGATCAAATCCCTAAATTCATCTTGAAAGTCAATTCGGTCTGGCCCATTGGGTACCTTCTTTAGGCGAGGTCTACTCTTTAACAACCAATCCTTGTTGATGACTGTTAAACATGCATCCAGATCATCTTCATAGATTGATTTAGCTCCTTCTAAACTTCTATAAATCATGTTTCTTTGTTTTGATAGGTGGAAAGATTTGCTGATAGCCGCCTCTAATAGGTAAGCAAGAACGGTTCCATCCTTGGTCACTATTGTCCTTGAGTGTGAATCGTAGTGTTTGGCACACTCAATCATTAGTTCATGACATCTGACTGCAAGAGGGAAGCCAACTGCCTTGATGATTCCGCTTTCTATTATCGTCTTGGCTATAGGTGATGGTTTGCCAATATATGGTGCCTCACGAAACTTCTTCACATTGAAGTTTCCAAGGTTAGTATCTCCAATGCCGCTCCAACGGGATGTGATTTTAGTCTCCAAATCATTGTTCCTTTGATCTTCTTTGATGAGAACCTCTCGGGAGATAGATCCACTTGCCTTGGGTGCTGCCATCATTCACCTATGAGAGATGTTCAAGTTAGGGTTTTGGCAAAATTATGAAAATTATTGACTTTAAACTTGTAAAACCTTAGGAATGACAATAAAATGTTGATTCAAACTAGCCCTATACTTTAATGAATCTAATCAAATGTTCAATAAGATTGATCTATTTCTGTATATGCACCCTTGATAAAGAGACCTAACTTGAATGAATTAAGGGTTTCTGCTTCTAATCAGACCTTATTTTGATCTTAAATTACATTCCTTACCTCTGGTTTTTTAATGATTTTCTTCTAAATATGATCAAAGGACTGATAATAATCAATGAATTCACTGTGTGGAAGGTAAATTTAATGCCCTAGCGCAAATCTGGGCTGTCTAATGATGAAATTTACAGGTTGATATGTCTCCTAGCTGGGTAAATTCGCTCCCTCTTGATTAATTTTGATGCTCTATGATGAATTCGCCTTTCTAAGACATCAGATCCGTATCTTCAATGCTCAAATTTGTCTTCCTTGATCATCAGATCTGCACCTTTAATGTCCAATTTCGCCCTTGTGCTACAGTAACTCACATATGTTTTGATGAAATTCGCTCATGTACTGATAAAATTTGCTACCTTGCTGAAGAAATTCGCTCATACGCTGAGTAAATTCTATAAGTCTTCTTTCAAATTCGTACTCGGAGAAAGAATATGTTTGAATTGATGATCAAATGACTTGTTTTGACCTCTCCTTTATATGCGCTTAGGGAAATAGGCACACCTTTTCCCATAAGGCCGACTTGACTTGGATTAAATAAAATTTTAAGTTGCTTTTCCCAATAAGGCCGACTTAACACGAATTCTTCATCTCCCTTGCAATTCAAATTTTGAATTAATTTTGGTGCCAAAATACTTGAATTTGAGGAATTCGCTCAAAATAGGGAGCAAGGTACATGATTTCACCAATTTCGCTCTTGACCTTGGACAAGGTACATGACTTGAAAAAGCTTCGCTCCAAATATGAGGCAAGGTACATAACTTCAAGGAGAAGTTTCGCTCTAACTTGTGAGTGAGGTACATGCCCTTTGATGAAAATTCTTTCAAATTAATGAGTAAGGGACATGTCCTTAGCAAGGTACGGGGTTTCATAGAATTTTTTTTTACTCAATCCCTTAACTTTCTTTCACTTCATTGAATCATATCTTAAGTCTTTAAATCACACCAACATGAAACATATCAGATTTTGACCTTTAGGAAGGCTCAAGGAAGAACTTCGCTCTAAAAATGAGGCAAAGGACGGGATCTTAGGGGAAGTTCGCTTGGATTTCGGAGCAAGGTATAGGACCTAAATGAAATTCAAGGAGGGCACTATTCGTTCAACCAAGGTTTTCTCTTGCAACTAGAAATATGATTTGATAAGACAAGAAACTTAGGAACAATCTAAGGGGTCCTCAATTGCTCACCTCATCTCTACTCACCTAACCTTCTTTCATCAACGAATCACTCTCAAAAGCATGCTTGCTGACTTACTTCTCTCCACTCACAAGAAAAGCATAGAGAAACTAAGCTAAGAAGGCAAGACCTAAAAAAAAGGGGGGTCCCCAACTTGAAGGGGCGATGTGTGAAGTGGTCACAACAAGTGTGTAGCTTGATACCAACTTAAAAAATGAAGCAATATTGGTGCGTTTACTATCAATAGCATGCCAAAATTTGCACTCGACAGATGATTCCAATAGCACATATATGAAAACTCTCCTTTACTGGTTTGAAGGTAGAGAAATGATGTAATGTGACTCACCTAAGATTATCATAGCTTGCATACTCTTCAACACCAAACAAATTGCTCCCCAATTAGCATCCCTTGAATCACCACGCTCTTCTACAAAAGGATGTAAAAAATCATAAATGTAACATTGAAAGCCTGAATACATTACCTCCATATTTCTATCAAATGCCACAATAGTTGCGTTCCTTTGCATGTCAACATTTTGGATAATATGAGTTAAGAGTTAAGTATGAAAGATCTATCACCAAAAAATCTTTCAACCACAACATCATTGCGGGTCCTAGACCTGTGATATAGAAGTCCTTACAAATCTTTTGTTCACTCCAAAGGATAAAAAATATTCTTCCCTTCACGGAGTGCTTTGACTTGACTTTGGTCCTTTAATATATATTTTATTAATTATCTCATGCACTATCGTGGGCCATTACTTTTAATAACCAGATTTGTTGCCTTAAAAGGCAACCCGCTGATTTGTTATTTGACAAGCAAGAAGAAAACTTCATTACTTTGTATGGCATTGCAATATATTTAGTCTATTTGACTATGTTCATTTATTGCAATGTTCATTCTTTTTTTTTGTGAGTGAATCTAACAAAGAACTAACCATTTCACATCTTATAAATTGAAAGCAATGACTAATGGCCATATATTTTGAAAACATTTTGAATTATGTATTCTTTACTAAAAAGAAGCTCCATGTGAAAGCTAAGGTTCATGGAAATCATCCCAAATGCCAAATTGATTTTCCCAACAAACTGATTAATGAATAGATGAATAGATACATTGCATACAAAATCTTGTTTGCATGCCATGAACTTTGACTTTCTTCAATTCTTTATGTTTCTAAATACCAACTTGAATCTTGGAAGCAATTTTAAAATCTATTCTCAACCATATAGTGATCCCAAAAAATAGCGTACAAGATTTTGATGACCTGATGCATTTGCCTATTCCTTTTCCAAATCCATCAATTTCTTCAACAAATGATCTAAACACACAGCTAGTTCTTTCCAACCAAAAGTTTTCTCAAAAACATAAGAAGTTGCATGCATGTATGAATGTTTTTCTATTTCAAGTATACCAACAGTAAAATATAGAGAGTTTATTCTTCTATTTGCTTATTTACAATAATACTTTACAAAATATGTTCCAATCACTGACCAAATCATTTTGTGCATAATAATGGTTAATAGTGTGGAACAACCATATAAAATTCACATAAATTAAATGAGGAATACGCACTTGACATAACCAGACAGAAGATTCGTAGGCCAAAGGTTGGGCCGTCCATGCATGGGAATAATACTATGTGGAGAAAGCTCTAAAAATTGGCGTGTTGTCTCCATGTAATCCTGTACAATACCACTCACTGTTTTGAAAAAAACTCTCAACTATGCCACATGGTATTACATACAAGTTAATTAACTCTTTAATGTGAAAAAGAAGGAATTAGGATGGGCATATTTATCAAGAAAAGTGCAAGCAAAGTATTCAATGCATAAACAAGATGAATTTTTTTGGAATATAGATTACATTGTAATGCAAAAATAACCGATTTGTACAAATAAAAACTAAAATAGAATTCAATATAGAAAAAGTTGATACAACCTAAAATTGTAGCATAAAAAAATAACAATGCCTTGGAACATTATATTTGTCCTATTTAACCCTTCTACACAAATTATACATAACTCATTACGATTGAAATGGTTTGAATAAATCATTTTATTAATTGCATTATGCAGGCTACAGTAATCCCCTTATTAGTCCAAAGGTAAAAAAAATGTTTGATTTATCCCAATGCTTGATTGAGGTGATGTATTTAGTGGGTGATTCAAGATTTACCTAAGTTACCGGTTCTTCCCCTTTTGGCCTGGGTTCAGGTTCTGGTTCTTGCCCGGTCCTGGTTCTCCCTGGGTTCTCCTTGGGTTCCTCCCGGGTCCTTCCCAGGTGGAAACCATGTCGAACCCAGGAGGACCTGGGTGAACCCAGGAGGATCCGCATGAACCTAGGCCCGTGGTTTCCAAAAAACAGGGCCATGGGTCAAAAAAACAATATAAAACAATAAAAAAAGACTTTTTAAAATAGTTTTTTAATAATAAGACTCTAATTCGCCCCTTTATGACTTTTTGAAAAAGACTTGAAACTTGAATATTATCCTTTTTGCAAATTATGAATATGATATTATCTTTTTTGTGATATATGAATATTTATTGGCATTGGCAATTAATAATTATGGATTTATGATTTATGATTTATGATTTATGTATGGAAAGTCACATTGTATATTTTATTTTTGTATGGATTGTATATATTGAACATATATATAATATATGGGTATATATATATAATTAAAATATATATATATATATATATATATATACGGACGAACTTGTACCCATACCCAAGATTTTTTTTTTGCCGAATCCACGAATCCGTACCCGAATCTGAACCCGAACTGGTAACTTAGAGATTTACTAATTATAATATCTACTTTGCAACTATGAGATTTGAGGAAAAAAAATAGGCTTATTATGACTCATTATATACAGTGATACTTCCTCATTAAATTTTAATATACTTTGGTTATTATTACTTTTCAAGAAAGCACCATTGTGATCCATAAAAAGGAAGGATATTCCTCATGCTTGTTTGTCAACAACAGATATAAATCTTAGTAAATGGAGAGTTTACATGATTAGAACTTGCTAATCATATAAATAGCAAGGAAATGAAGCACAAAGATAAAAAGCCATCTTGTAAGAGGATGCATATGTTGGAAACACGGTTGTTGTTGCACCAAAAGATCGACCTGTTAATGCCCGATATAACCGTGAGACTTAATGAATCCACGGGAGGCAATTCAGCCATGTCACAAACCCGGGCACTGTATTGCACAACACAAGAAGACCAAGGGCGCACACCTTGCAACAATGCCCCCCCCTCGCAAGTGGGGGGTTTGAACCTGTGACTCAAGCTTTGATACCACTTGTTGGAAACACGGTTGCCGTTGCACCAAAAGGTTGACCTGTTAATGTCCAATACAACTACAAGACTTAATGAATCTATGGGAGGCAGTTAAGCCATGTCGCAAACGCGAACGCTGTGTTGCACAACACAAGGAGACCAAGGGCGCATACCTTGCAAGAGCATATGCATGTAAATTACAGATCTTATTGAAAACTATTAGTATAAGCAAAGAAATGAGATTAGAGAAAAAGGCTCAAGTCTCAAGGAGAAAACACAATGTTAAATAGATAGATACGTTTACTATTACTACCTATTAAAGTTAGTATAACAAGCTCATTAAAGAGCTTCAACAACTACAACATATTTAATGGCCTACACCTAACTACCTATATTATTACATCGTTTTGCTAATAAATTTTAATATATTATTCTGACAGCTCCCATTAATGACTAAACTAGAAACAACACTGAGCTTGTTCCAAAATTTGAGAGAGTAACTCGGACCAAGTGGTTTAGTTTTTAAATCAACAGTCTGCTCCTGAGAAGTGTGAACATAAAGAAAATGTCTTCTCAATTTGCAGCTACCAACTATAGTGATGATGAATCTTAATGTGTTTGGTTTGAGCATAATAAACTAGATTTTGACCAACTTCAATACTCTCCAATTATCACAAAAAGTGTATTACTTTTCCATGAAATCACTCTTGAATCCATGGAGAAGATGTACCTAGTTGTAGACTGTAAATTATCAACAAATCCCGCCCAACTGGGGCCTGCATACCTAATCAAATAAAAAATTGTTGTCCTTTAATAAAATATGCCAAAGACGAGTACCTTTGACATACTACAAAACTCAATTTGTAGCTATTCAATAAGAGAGTTTTAGTTTTGACAAAAACCAAGGGAGATAACTAACAATGAAGCAAAGTTCAACTCTAATGGTTGTAAGATATATCAAGTAACTGTTGGAAATATTATCACTAATGTCAAGGGGATTCATGTCAAACAAGTATCATGGACAAGATTTGTCATTGACGTTAAGTAACTACATTAGATCATCAGATAAAGAAACGGCAAAGGATAAAGAAAAGCATTGATTGAACAATCAATTGAATAGCTACCTTGAAGATTACTCTAGCAAACTAATAAGCAGTTTCTATCATCATTCTAATATGCAGCAATTGAAGGAGTTAAGGAAAGGTTGGAGACAACAACTTTTTTGAGAACAAAGCAGTGGTTTATTAGAACAAAAGGTTGACTTTCTAAAGACAAGCAGTGACTCATATGCCACATCGACTCTCTTAAGACACTCAATTAAAAGAGAATTAAGACATAAGCATGACAGCAATGAAGGTAATAAACAAAAGCAGCAAACAAATAATAATTGGCCTCATGCTTATATTAAGAGTCAAGACAACGATAAAATGAAAGAACAATAACTATTGAAGGCATTGGTCATGGTTGTAAAGACAACAATTACAAGCAAAGGAAGCAACTTGTTTAGAAAGCAAATGAGACTTATGAATAATGGAGGAAGCACTTTGTTATTAAGAACAAACACAGATTAGAATAATACATTAAAGAAGCAACCGTTTAAATGACAAAGGCAACAATGACTATGTAATAAAGAAGAAGCGATTGTATGCAGTAGTTTATTATTAAAGGCAACGATGTGATGTCTAGCAGTGACACTTAGTATGAAGCGACCAACAACAATGAGTAGTCTTTAACAAGGTATATGGATAAAAACTAGAGCCGTTGATTAAGAGATGACAGGCTGACCATAGTTGGAATGTTTGATTTGTTTTGTGCTAGCTGACCATCCTTTTTGATATGTTTCAAGACATATTTTATTGCCCAGGTAAACTGTGTTAATATGCAGCAATGATAAGAAATAATACTGTTTAAAGTCAGTGCTTAATATCAAGTAAAGTATGGCAATTACATGAAGACAAATTTGTAAGGCTGTGATTACATAGAGACAGATTTGTTTGTTAATGATCTGTAAACTAGCAAGTTAAAGTTTTGCAAAACTTAATCCAATTACAGATTTAATTCCCAATCGTGACAGTAATGCGTGGTAATGTATTTCAACTGTTGAGATTACTGAAACTGAGTTACGTTTTTAAACCAGTTATATGTTTGATAACATTAAAGAGAGAACAATAAACTGAAAAAATTGAGAGAACAAGAAAGAGATGGAAGAGAGATGCAAACAGTTTGACAATGGAGTTCGTCCTTGAGGACTACGTCTCCGGATCTGCTTTATTAATGTCGCCAGGCCAAAACACGCCTTGTTACAACATCCAAGCTTTAAAACTTCATTCACAGTCTCTTTCTCTGCACTTGAAGATAATGTCTTCGTGCTTACAAAAGTCTCTCACAATTTCCTCTTTTCTTCTGAATTTTCTCTCCACCTGGGATCACCTGAATAACTTTACAAAATTCCTCCTTTCGGAATGAATTTACAAAAGCCATACCCCCCTTTAAATACATAAAAATTTCTAAATTGGGGGAAAAACCACAAAATAACCCCTTTTACCCTTATTTGTTTTCGGGCTTAACAAATAACAAAAGTCGTTATATTATTTAGGGGTTGGTTTTAGCAATAATCCCTTATTTAAATAAAATTGTCGGCTAAACAAACCTTAAAATCAGCATACACCACGTATATATATAAAGTGCTTTAATAGTGCAATGTCGGTATATGATTTTGGGTGGCGGGAGGTTACAGGTTTGACCCCCGCTACCACCGTTTAACTCAAACTGCGGTTGTATCAAATATAAATGCAAACGGCCGCCTACTAATAGTAAAGCCTGTTGTCCTCATTTTTGTTTTCAAAAATGAAGGACCATTACATGAAATTTTTGTGAAAAAATGAAAAAATTTACTCTATGGCACACTTCCCGAGGCAGAATTTTCACTAATCCTTGGACTGGCTTAATCCTCAATCCATCCCCAAGCTACGTTTCAAATTTCGTCGCGTTTCGAGTCCATTTGCTATGTTTTTGCTTCAATGTAGGGGAATTTTTCAATGATTACCAGTAACTGGTAATTTGTTTTTCAAAACCCCCTTGAAGCTTTTAGGCTTGTAGGGGAATTTTTCTCCAACTGCAAGTTTTTATAAAACTTGTAATGGGGGTTTTAAAACCCCCATTACCAGTAGCTTCACTTTAAGTGTTTAAAAACTTGTAAATGAGATTTTAAAACCCCTTTACATGTCTTTATAGCTTAAAGTTGTTTTTATAATGTTAAAATAAAACTTGTAAATGGGATTTTAAAACCCCTTTACATGTTTTAAGTGAAATCACTTGTAAAGGGAATTCTATTTCCCTATTACAAATAATTTTACTTGTAATTTCTTTTCTAAAACCCGATTTTGCTCATAAAGTGCTTTTTTGAGGATTTTAAACTTGTAATTACATTTTTAAAACCCGATTTTCATTGTTTCATGCATTTTAAACTTGCTATTTGTTCCAAAAAACCCGAATTGCAAGGAAAAACATGTTTTTTGAGGATTTTTAGCAAATTTTTGTGGAGATTTTTTGGGAGATAGAAGGCGTTTTGGATTCCTCCCTATTTTTATGCATTTTCAAACACCTTTCACGCCACATGGAGGTTAAGATTGCTGGTTTTTAGCTTTATAACAGCAAACACGTTTTTGCCAAAAAACCACGTTTTTCTTCATTAAAAATGCCACGAATCAGCAATGTTATGAATTGTTTTGGCTTGGTATGCTAAGGTATTGAGGTTAGAAAGAGTCTTGGCCATTTTCCATGCCATTTCTCATGCATTTGCTGCCACGTTTTTCAGTTTTGGGCATTTTTTCAAAAACGTGGCTAGGGTTTTGGAATACGGTTTATTTCTTTTTAAGAGATATTCTTCTTTATTTCAAAGATTGATCATCTTTTGGAGAGGCATTTTCAAATTGGAGCAAGGTAAGATTTATTTTCTTCTTGTTTCATTTTTCTTGTTTTCTTGTTTTGTTGTTTCTCCTTTCTAGTTGTAAATTTGTAAATGGTTGGTTCTTCCCTAAAATCGGTTGTTATGAGAGGAAATTCCCCATTTTACAAATAAATTTGTAAAGTAAAGTTGTTCTTCCCCTTTGGAATTTCTCTTTCTTTACTTGCATTCGGGTTTTAAAAACCCGATTGCAAGTAAGAGGAAAATTAGTGTTCTTCCCTTTTTGGACAAAGACTTAATCTTCTTTGGTCCAAAAATCAAGTTTCAAAATAAGAAAGATGTGATCTTCCCAAATTTGCAAAGAGATTTGCAAGTGTAAAGAGTTCTACCTCTTGATGTGTTCTTCCCAATCATTTGCAAGAGGAATGTTTTGATGTGTTCTTCCCTTTTTGGACAAAGACTTAACCTTCTTTAGTCCAAAAATCAAGCTTCAATGATTAAAAAATCAAGTTCTTCCCATTTTCTTGAAGATGATCTTCTCAAAATTTTTTCATATTCGTTTCCATCATCCGTGCATACCATTTCATCCACTCATTTTACACTTTCATTCATTTTCCCCATTTAAAGTCTACTTGCGGTCAGCCATCCAGAACCCGAAATTGGTCCAAAAAGCACTCAAAAAACACTTGAAAATGAGTTCTAAAGGTCCAATTACAAGTGCAAACTTGTGTTTACCCATTACACATATGAAGTTGCATGTTTGTTCCCTGCAAATGCAAGTAATGCTCTTGTTTTTCCCACACATGTAATGCAGCTTCCAAAACCCAAAATTCACTTGTGAGCCCATTTTTGCATCAATTTATCCCTTCCCTTGTCAATCCGGTTTGCACACACGATCTACCAAATCAATGGATTAAGGCATGGGCCTTATTTTGCAAGAAGATTTCAAGAATGAAGGATGATACAAAGAAGAGATACAACAACAATTCATGGTTGAGAGCATAGAATGCTTTCAAGACAAAGATGGTCATGACATGAAAAGAGGAAGGCAGCCCGTTCCCTCTTGAAAAGCTAGTACTACCCCAAGCAAGAAGACAAGGATGCAAGTTCCCGTTCCGGTTCAAGATGTCTTTACCAATCTATAATACTTCGAGTTCTAGCATCCTGAAGCGACATGAAGATCATCACAGACAAAGGATGATGCAGTTAGAGTCGTGTCTTTAGACACATTGAATAATTTTAGTTATGCATTTGTAATTTCGTTTTGACAAGTTACATGTAAAAATATTTTTTGTAAAATGCAAGTTACACATTACTTGCACTTTTGTAATTACATGTAAGACAACTACAAGTTGTGTCCAATTAGGACTGTAGTTGGAATAAGTCTTAGTTAGTTGGAGTAACTCTTAGTTAGTTATTGAATGAGTCTTGGTGGTTGAGAGAATCTCTCAAGTTAGTTAGGATCCTCCCACCTTTTTCTCAAGGCTCCTCTTCTATAAATACTGGAGGAGTCTATTGTAATTTTTATCTTTTGGAAAGCAAGCAAAAACTCTGCCAAATTTACAGCAAGAAGTCTTTGAGCTTATGTATGTGGATTGAAAGTTTTTGAAGAATAATAAAGAAGGATTACTCAAGTTTTGAGTCTTTGAACTACATGTTTGAGTTTGAATCTTTTTATTTCTTCTATGCAAAGTGTTTCTAAAGGAGCTTAGTCCAATCTGATTTGAAGTCTTTGAGCTGCAAGTAGAGAAGATTAATTAAAATAGGAAATCTCTAGAAGGAGCAGCAAGTCTTTGAGCTTGCGTCTGTTCTTGAGAAAAAATTATTGTTTGTTAAGAAATAGCAGCAAGTCTTTGAGCTTGCATTAGTTCTTGTCTTTGTGTTAAAAGAATAAATTATTCTAGTCTTTGTGCTGTCGTCTTTTATTCATTGTAAAATTTAGTATAACAAAGGGTAGATAGGACTTCCAATATCAAGTCTTTGAGCTTGATATTGTTGTTCCGTCCCGAAGGAAGTGACGGAAGTCTTTGCGCTTTCAGGAAACTTCATTTCCTTTCTCTCATTTTACTTAAAAGTGGTTATTACTGTTCATATTCAATCGCTATCCTTTTCTGTGAAGAGAAAAGGATATTGTCTTTCTTAAAGAAAGAAGGAAGACTGTTGTAACATCCTATTTTTATTTCAGTTTTAGTTAGATAGGGGGAGCCTTCCCTTAATTAGGAGAGTTTTTACTCGTGTGCTGTGGTTGAAACCGCAATTTTGTATATTTCCCCAAGTGTACAAAATTTTCAACCAACAAAGCCAACTATGTGGCTCAACGGCGGAGGCATTCACTATTATCAAATCTCCCCAACAACATTTTGTTAAATCCCAATCACCGATGGTGATACCGAGGTGCCATATGGCACCACTTGGATCATTCCTCCCCATTGAGAAGCTTTTGGACCTCCAAAAGTTTGTTTTTACATACAATTGAAGTGAGGGCATATTTGCCTCACTTGTCCAGTATCATTTGTAGACCCTGTTGGAATTCTGAACATCTGACTCATCACAAACATAATGAAAAATGAGATAGAACTAATGACACAATCAACTATACATCCATCAGTATTCATTGTTACATCCATCATCCACATGGTACCAACTAGTAGAAAAAGAAGCAACAACACTGAACAAACTGATGAAAAGGAAAAAGTATCAACACTCTGGATCTCCAATACAGAAACATCATTAGAAAATGAATCTTTCAAGCCCTCTTGTGCCATCACTGGCTAAAGACTTGATTCTGCTTGCAACCGATCCTCACATTCTGCTGTCGGTGATACCTGAACATCACTAACTGTTACAGACATGAGAGTCAATTTATTGCTCACATTTACAATCATTTTCAAATGCCCTGTGTTTACAATTGATCCATCATTCTTCATGTGATGATCTTTCACAATGTTGTAATGTCCCCACTTTAGCAGTTGACCAAGTGTGTGTGCGTTAGCCTTGTTCTACATGGTCCCGAGGGCTAACGAAGGGTTTAAGGGGATCCTGGAGTGTTTTGGCCTAGTCATTTCCAGTTTGGGCCAAAACGAAGTTGATTTACTCAGTTTCAGGCATACTTACTATTTTTAGTAAGTCAGCAGGACATAGTGGAGGCTAGTTTTGGTGTTTGGATTTGATACTCCTCGGTGAGAGCTTTCCGACGAGCTATCACTCGCATTATTCGGAGTCCGATTGCTAATACATTTTAATGCCTGAAGTTTTATTAAAATAACATTTAATTTAATTGTAAAATATTAAAGTGTTACTCTAATATTTATTTTATGGGGATCTGTACCCAAGGGAGACATAAGTGAATATTTTAATATATGTTTTATATTGCTCATCTTTTATCCCACATTGCCGATGAGAGTTGAGTCGACCCTTGGAAAAAGAATAAAAGAAAGCGTTTGTGGCTTCATTAGGGGGTTGAATATGAGAAGAATTGGTATGTGTGAGTTGTAGATCCATTCTTGGCATTAGAGGACGTCTATCCTCTCTTGTGACATTCTAGACGTCATTCCCCTGGGGTTTGGCCTTTGGAATCCATTGCTATCAGCTTCATTATCAGGCAGATTGGGCGCATTTCCAGCTACAGGCAGATTTAATGTTTGTTCATATCTTCTTCCCTGCTTGTCCGATGCTTATGCCATTTTGAGGAGATGATTTTATGAAGATATTGGACCTGTTGAAGACAAATTAATATTGCTGCAACACTATTCACGTGGTTACTATTCACGCGGGTACTATTCATGTCACTGTAGCAGCAAGATTGAAAATGATTGCTGGAGTATTATGTCAATAATGCTGGAATAATTAGTGAGTTGATAATCTGCCATGTATTTGATTTTATTAAAATCTGAAAATAACATCTTATCAGCAGTTCAATTTTCAGTTTGCATATTGTTGTAGTTTCATTCTTGTCCATATTCTGTGATTTTAATTCCATGTAAAACAAACCAACATTTCATTTCCGGAGCCATAAGGGAATTTAAAACATTAAACGGAGAAATAAGGAGTTGGATGCAAACTGTTTGATAAAATTCCTAGCAGCAATTGGTGTGGTTTTTGGGCATTCTGGGGTGTCCATTTCAAATGTATTCAATTCCTTCCTTAAAACAAGTGATACTGATTGTGTTCCCTGTAGAAGATTGCTATTCTATCATATAAGTATGGGCTACCCAACACAATCCCATAGATATCAAGTGGAACCACATCAAATTCAACCTCATCTATGAACTTAGATGTTATTGCAAATCTTAAATTGCATTGCTTAGTTACTCGCAATCTGTTATCATTGCACACCCAACCTAATGGATAAGGTCTCTTATGTGGCTTAGTTTCCAATCCCAAATGTTTAACAAGTTCCTCTGAAATTGGATTAACTTGGGACCCACTATCTATGAGAGTATCAATCTTAGTGTTCTTAGAAATCACCCTTATATGAAACAATTCACATCTTTTACCATCTTCACAAACAAAATTTTGTTTAGAAGTAGAGGCACATGAAACATTAGTGGTAGAATCATTACCAACAAAAGCTTTACCTTTCAAACCTACAACTGATATCTTTGTTTCATCATCAGAATCTGATCCAAAATCTTGAACAACAACTGCGGTCTTCTGCTTTCCTTTGCGATCCTTCTTAAACCACTTTGGTTCTAATTCTGGATGCAATTTCCAGCACTTTGCTTCCTCATTCCCTTGCTTCTGACACTGTGAACAAGTAGGCTTTTCACCTTCGTCTTTCTTCACAGTAGCTGTTTTCTTACCCTTCTTATTGCCTTCAGGAGGAACAAATTCCTTCTTTGAAGTGAAACTTGCGTTCCTTTCACTTGCTTCAATATGGGTTGCTTGTACACACACTTCGTCATAGTTAGATGGATTAAACATCAGGATTGTATGTTTCAAATGTGAATGCAATCCACCTATATGCTTTTATAAAGTGTCTTGTGTATAAAGAGGGATACCAAGAGTAAGTGCTTTCTTCCTGAACACCTGCGTATACTCTTGCACCGTTTGTCCTTTACCCTGTCTTAGATTTTGCCAGTTCATAACAGCTTGTTGCATATAACCCAAAGGATAAAATTGTTTCTTTAAAGAAGAAGTAAATTCATACCAAGATGAAATGATTTTACCGTGCGTAGCAAGATCATCTTGAATCTTACTCTCCCACCAAACTAATGCAGTGCCTCCCATTCTAAGAGTAGCTAGCTGGATTTTGGAAGAATCATCCAAGATCTGCTGAACCTAGCAATACACTTCGATCTGCTTAAGCTAGTTATCTAGTTTTTTCTGCATTCAATTCACCATTATACATAGGCAACTCAAGTTTAACATCCACTTTTAACAAAGGTGTTTGTACAGGTTGTTTCTTTTTAGAAGTAGATGAAGAAGATGAAGAGGACAAAGAAGATGGGGATGGAGGTTCAGGAGGGTCACGACCACCTCCTACTACTTTACCTTTGTCTTCTTTCATTGAGGATTCAACTTCCTTCTTCTTTTTGTCCTTGTCTTCCTTTTTCCTATGTCTCTCCTGCCTCTCTTGGAAAAGAACATCCACCATTGCCTTCACTTCCAGAAAAGCTCTCTGGAATGTTTTCTCATCAAGCTCTGGAGGGTTTTATTTGGATGCCATTTCTGTTCGTGGAAAAGTCCTTCGTTTTCCAATCTCTGGATTGAACTCTGTAAGTGCACCTTCTCCTTGTTTCAGTTTCAACCTGGTTAACATTCACCACTTGCAATATCCTGCAAAACAGGCTCTGATACCAAACTTGATCTGTAAACTAGGACGTTAAAGTTTTCCAAAACTTAATCCAATTACAGATTTAATTCCCAATCGCGACAGTAATGCATGGTAATGTATTTCAACCGTTGAGATTATTGAAATTGAGTTATGTTTTTAAACCAGTTATATGTTTGATAACATTAAAGATAGTACAATAAACTGAAAGAATTGAGAGAACAAGAAAGAGATGGAAGAGAGATGCAAACAATATGATAACGGAGTTCGTCCATGAGGACTATGTCTCCAGGTCCGCTTCTCAATTCGGGGACCACTTTATTAATGTCACCAGGCCAAAACACGCCTTGTTACAACATCCAAGCTTTAAAACTTCATTCACAGTCTCTTTCTCTACACTTGAAGATAATGTCTTCGTTCTTACAAAAGTCTCTCTCACAATTTCCTCTTTTCTTCTGAATTTTCTCTCCACTTGGGATCACCTGAATAACTTACAAAATTCCTCCTTTCGGAATGAATTTACAAAAGCCATACCCCCCTTTAAATACATAAAAAAATTCTAAATTGGGGGAAAAACCCCAAAAAACCCCTTTTACCCTTATTTGTTTTCGGGCTTAACAAATAACAAAAGTTGTTATATTATTTTGGGGTTGGTTTTAACAATAATCCCTTATTTAAAAAAAATTGTTGGCTAAACAAACCTTAAAATTAGCATACACCACGTATATTTATAAAATGCTTTAATAGTACAATGGCGATATATGATTTTGGGCAGCGGGAGGTTACAGGTTTGACCCCCGCCGCCACCGTTTAACTCAAAATGCGGTTGTATCAAATATAAATGCAAACGGCCGCCTACTAATAGTAAAGCCAACTATGTGGCTCAACGGTGGAGGCATTCACTGTTATGAGAGATGTTGAGGGGTCAAATCTCCCCAACAACATTTTGTTAAACCAAAATCACCGATGGTTGTACCGAGGTACCATATGGCATCACTTGGATCAGTTAAATCAAAAGCTGTATTTCAAAAGGTGTGGTCCTATGCTGGCTTGAAAGGTGTGATCCATTAAGGAAGAGTTAATAATTTATAAGTGGCATCTTGGTTAATGAATTGTTGTTAGAAAAGAGTACAACATTAAGGTTGTATCTATTTGTTATGAAGAGGTATGCCTTTTAGATAAAAGACATATTATGAAGATATATATAAGATAGTGTAAAGTGTGAGAAGTGAGTGTGGAGAAAAAGAAAAGGTAGAGTAACTGAGATATTAAAGATATATATAATTTTATTATGAAGACTAATAAAGGGTTACCTCCCTTGGTGAAGAGGTAAGTTGGAGTATAAGAGGAGTTGTGGAATATAGTATCCTTTCAAGTGATGTGCAGATTTATGAAGATTTTACAAGAAGATTTATGTAAACTCTGTGAGCATAATTGTGAAGACATTATGAGATTTATGAAGAGGATTTCATGCAGAAATAAAGAAGACTTGGAGCAAAATCATGAAGCATATTGAAGAAGGTTTTTGTGAGAAATAGTATACCAAATTTATAAGAGTTTTTTAAGGAGATTGTAATCAGTTTTGTGGCAGATTTATTATCACCATAATAACAGCTTGAAGAAGAGATTTTGTGGAAGAAAAGGTTATCCATCATCCGTTGTAGAAGAGACATTGATAAGGTGGAAAGTTGAATAAGGGGTTGTGTTGTCACCTAATTCCCACATCGCCCCATCGTAGATGGGGACCCCAGTTTTTCACTTTTTAGGGTTTTGTAATAGCTTTGCAGTTTCGTAAATCTATGTTCTTTGAGAGTTTTGAGTTAGAGTTTTGAAGTCATCCTGAGCCCAAATAGACAAATCATGCTCAGAATCAAGTTTGAACATTGTCAAAGTGCTTAGAAGTTCTGAAGGATGAGGATCGCAACTGCTTTGAATCATTTTTGACAACTTTCTATTTTTAGAAATTTTTGCTTTTTTCTACTTTTTTGACAATGGCATATGGGTTTTGTTCCTTAGGTCATTTCATCTCTCCCTATGTCGTCGGAATTTGTAAAGATTGTCTCTAGATATAAAAACAAGGGCTTCAAAATTTTTGCTTTCTTCTAAGATTAGGGTTTTGTTCTTTAGGTCATATCAGTCCTGCCCATGTCTTCAGATTCAAGAAATTTTGCCTTCCAAGTGTAAAAAGGAATGGTTTGCTTTTTTTTTTTTTTTTTTCCCGGAATTAGGGTTTTGATCTTCATGCCAAATTATTACTACCTGTTGACGCGTCTAAAGTCGCAGAACTACGACTTCATCCGGCCAACGCAGAATAGAAATGCTAAGAATCCTATCCTCTCTTGAGATAAGGAAATCCCTAATGCTGTGCTAATTTGATCAATGGGGATAACCTCGATGTTTCGGTTATCAGGTCTTGACTATAGAATAGCTTAGTAGTTGATGTGTTTTGCTGGAAACACAAAGGGGACTTACGGTTAGACGGAATTGGTTTTGTACAGGTTCCTTAAAGTTTTACAGTCCTATATCATCTGATTTGCTTCTAATTGATGTCATTTCAGCTTGACTGGTAGGTTTCTTTAATAAAAAAGGGAAAAGAGGAGGGATAAGGATAAAGAGTGAATAAGAACAACTAACTAATTTAACTAAGACAACATATTTCAACACATAGACGGAAGTCTCAAAATAACTAGAAATTACTTTGCCAGCCAATTAGCACAACTAGGTAAAAACTAGTGCAATCATCTAAGAGTTTTGAATTTTCAAGCTATTAGATACGAATGATAGACTCTTACACCCATTCATCCAAATTTAATAACCGAACTTAGCACAAAAGGGGCTCAGACTAACCATGCAGAGGAAACAATAATCAACTATTTCCTAATGGTATGAACCAAGATTTTCCATCAAATACATGCATAAATAACTATTTGAAAGTAAATACAGTTGCAGAAATATGAAATAAATAGAGAAGAGGACCATGCACTCACAGTAAAACAAACACAGCTTTAACATCCATTAAATCCCATATATATTTCGCCAAAGTTTTTGCAACAATCTTTGTTTTTTGCCTACAACAAAGGAGGAACATATTCCTTTATATAGAATTCCCAAAAAGGGATGAATGGCCAAGATTTAAATTTAAACAAGTGGGCCAGATTTATCCTTCTTCAAAACTACCCATTCCCATAAATGGTAGGCAAAATATCAGCAACAACAAAAGTAGAAACAATAACTACCGAAAAGGTAATCAATAAGTACCCAAAAAGCTGCTCCAAAAAGTGCACATGCACGGGGCTCAAGATTTACAATTGTTTTGGTAGTTAGAAATGAACTTTATGTCTGAAAAGTGCTTTTTAAGATTTAAAAAGAAACTCCTACTTTAGGAAAGCACTTTCTCCTTTCCTGCTATGGACCCTTTTTCCAAAAATTCATCCTCGTTGTGCAAATACTCCTTCCAGATGTCCCGACCTGCTGTACGTTTTGCCCGAACATATTCCTAAAACCTGATGCATAGCTGAAACATCACCATGCTTGGAGGCATAGGAGGATGGCGTATTTTATATTGCATACCTTCCAAGTGGTGATCTACATGCTTTAACCCATCCTTCTAGTCGGACCGATGAGCCTCAAAACTTAATATGTCCATATGCAACCCACTGGCAAATTCTAGGTCTTCCATGGAGTATGCGACCTTATCAATTCTCAATCTATCCTCCCAGCTTGGTTGCACTTGATTATCGGGCAAACTATTTTTCCAGCCTAGGACCATTGATCTGAGGATCTTTCCACTAAGATCCCTCATGTTTTTCAAAATTTCCTCGCATTCCTCTTGCTCTTTATTAATGGTATCTTTTGTGTCATTCTTCATGTTGGTAGTCCAGTACCATTCCTTGAGGTGCTGATGTCATAGGGATCCAGGATAGTGGACAATGTGAGAATCTGCGTGTGGGTCCAAAAAAGAGACCTTATGAGGGGAAGAATTGTACCAACCACCTCATGGACCCTAAAACACTCCCTCTTTACTTCAAACAATTTGACAAGAATGGTCTCTTGGTAGTGGGTCATTTCCTTTACATCTTCAATGATCTGCTCTCCTTTTTCCTTAATGTCCCGAATCCATTTCTTGACGGCCTTGGCGGTATCACGTACTCCTTCAAACTCGATTGTAGTCCTTTGTGCCAATGCCAATGGGGGAACATCGGATTCAGGAGCATGTTGCAATGGTTTTAGCAGGTGATCAATGTATCCCTCAGCTTGCTCAGCACGAACTCGGTACATGTCTCTCTCAGCAGTCATTTCGTCGAGTTGTCTGAGCATATTCTGCACGGAATCCTTGAACTCTTCCCTTTCTTGCTCTTTGGTGGCTCGCCCTATCGAGATGGTCGTAATACTATAATCGGCCAATGCTATCTGATCTGCTGGCTTATTTGTAGGCGGGGTAGCGATATGAATGGTGTAGTTCCTCTACTCATCCTTAGTGATCCGGGAGTAGGTCTTGGGCTTTTTCTTACCTTTGGATTTTATCTCTCCTATGCGAGAGAAGATATCCTCCAAGTTGATAGGTGGCTTGACAGTTGCCTTCCGCTGTGCACGAGCAATTAACAAGTCTTGAAAGATGGTTTGTCCAGATGTTATTGCCAAATTCCCACTTTGTTCCCTGGAGGTTTCAACTGGCTCACTGCCTATCTGCAATTGATCGGTCATAGAAGGAACGAACGCAGTATCCAATCCCTTACTTATGGCTGAGTTTTCCCCTACCTCGTTGAACAACTGCCGAGTATCCCCTTGCGATGGTTGCTCTTCAGTTTTGTTGGGCTCCTGGGTGTCATCCTCCTTTTGTTCTCCCTCAACGGTGGTGTCATCTTTGCCGGAGCTATTCATATTCAATTGTAATTCATGCCGACTTCCTTGTGTGAGCTCACGCTTACCAGCCTCTTGATTAGGTGGAATTTCTCCCTCCTCAACTTGGTTCTTAGGTTCATTGGAGCCAACGATCCCTACCTTTGCATCTGGCTCACCTTGTGCCGGAGGATTATTAGCCTCGAATGTATCAACATCACTCTGGGAAGGCAGAGCAGGTATATAGTCAAGTTCAACAACACCATCTTCCGAACTGGGGTCCTTGGATGACGAACTAACTTCCGACCTCCTTATAGAAATCTTTTCTCTTTTGGTTCTTTTTGATGTCCGAGTCCCTCTATTGGCTCTGGCTTTCTTCCTCTTCTTTCCAGGTTTCTCAACCTCTTCTTTTGGTGCGCTTGAGGTTCCCTCTTCCTCCGAAGAATGGGAATCGAGACTGCCCATCAGATTGTATGTAAATTGAATCCCTTCATGGGTCAGTTTATCGATTTGCTGGGACAACTAGCGATCGGTATACCTTCTTGGAGCCTCCATGACCGCCTCAAAATCAGTAATTAGATCTTGAGACCAATCAATGCTTGGCAAGAGGTATTTAACTGCCTCAAATTCTTGGACTTGCAAGCAATTGCCATAATCTATTACTTGATCTGGGACCCGATGGTACTCATAAAGCCGCATTTGCTAGACACTTAGCCTAGAATACTCACGCCGTCGGACCTCATAGTCATCGGAACAGTTGCTCCAATAATCCTCAATTGATGCCTTCGCTTTGTAGCACCTGCCATTGGCTCTCTTTGCCAAATTGTCATGATCGAAACACTTCCTCGGGAAATGTTCCTATAGGCCATAGGATGGTAATTCAGCAAACGACTCCTTAGCTTGCACTGAATTTTTGAAATGCACATCGAGGGTACCTAAGATCATGGGGAAGGTGAATCCGGACTGTTTCTTATCTCTGAGTAGGCTGCTTGCTGGGTGTGCTTGCCTTGCGACTTCCATAAGGACTATTTTGTCTGTCAGATAGCGTGGAAGTTGGAATGGTGCTCCCTCAAAGCTTGCTATCCTGAGGTAAGTGAACTTGGGGAATTGAATAAACCATGCGCCATACTTCTGTATCAAAATGGTAGCCTGCTCTGAAAGCCTTATGTTCAATCCTCCTTGCATCAACCTGACTAGGTGCATTGTAAAGGCGTCATTGACACGCTCATACTGACCAATTGCGTAAGCAATATTGTTCTTTTCTCTTTGAGCTATGTCATAGTAATACAGTTGGGGGTAGCATTCATACACCTTTACCTGATTTGGCCCGTTCCCGATCTCACCTTTCTTGATTAACCTTGTCAGTGGCTGGTGTCGGGCAAACATGTAAATCAAGTAGGAAGTCATGGCAAAGTACTTCTTTTCTTCAAGCTCAATCAGTTGTGTATGGGTATTATCGCTGATGATCTGAACCCAGTCGAACTTGGACTTCCCGGCAAAGACCTTTTCAGTAAAGTAGAACATCCATTCCTCAAAAAAATTAGATTGAGGGAGTCCCATAACCTGGCTGAGTAGGGTGAACATATCGCCATACTCATTATAAAAATCACATCAAGGGGTCTTTTTACTGATCCTAATGCTTGAGGGCTTTCTTTCCTTGTACCATTCTTCGTTTATCAATGTCTTGCATTTAGCAGGATTCATGTCATAAGCAATTTGCGCCTCATCAATAGTTGTAGCAACAGGATTATCGGGAAATGGGATGTCAAATGCCTCCCCAATGGCCTCAGGTGTGAAATCAGCTAGCACCATATTTTCTAGGACCACTAATTTGGTCTCTGGCTGATAATGTCTGGCAGCCTCAACTACTAGTTCATAATTTTGCACGGATGGAGGGAAACCTGCTGCCTGAGCAATACCACTCTCCATTATCTGCCTGGGCTTTCCATAGGCGTTAGGAGAGTAGACCCTGTTCCTGAAATCCTGAATGTCTATGTGTCCCAAATCAGTATCACCTATGTTCTCCCATATGCTTTGGACTTTCGACTCCCTAACTCCTCCTTTTTGGTATTGGTACTTCATTTTCTTGCCTTTGCGAGGAATGTCAGATTTGGAGACCCGAGATGTTCTGGTTGCACTAGGTGTCTTTGAGGATTCTATTGCCAATCTAGGCATTCATCCAACACAACCGGACACAGATTACGAGACGAGATGAAGGAAGCGAACGGGTTAGCCAAAATAGAGGATGATGTTAGCACATAAAACCAATGATCAAATCGAATTTGAAAAAGCATGACGCTTCAATAAAAGAGCTTTGATTAATTGGAAATGAAATGCTATTTGAAACAGGAAATTAAGTTGGCTCTGTTTAAAAATTTGGCACTTGGAGTGGGCTCCAAAAGGTGCCACTTCCGACTAATTATGACAGTACGAGCAAATGTTCAATTTTGCAGCTGAGGGCTCAGGTGTTTTAATGATTGCCAATTTTCGCACTTGGAGAAGAGTTTGCCTAAGTTCAGTTTAGATATGGAAAATTTCTCTAAGTCTGAATTTTAGTTCAACGGTCAAGTTTCCTGGTAGGTTTTGCTTTTGAGCTATGTTTAATGCTTTGTAAAATTACAACCTACGAAACTTCACTCTCCAATCCACTGCTTAAACATTACGACCAGTTTTGCGCAAATTAATGATCTAAAGGAGAGAGTCAAATCTTACCTGGCAAATTGCCCAACGTAGGATGAACTTCGGAGACTTGGGCAGTGTTGCAAAATGTTGCGCCTTTCTACCTTTTCGCCTTTTGCGCAATATTGGACTGCAAGGATTTATGCCAGGTTGAACACCTTTCAAATTTCCAAAACTCTCGTTTTTGGGCTGGAGAGGCTAAATGAAAATGCAGAGATAAAAACCCTACCATGTGAATTCAGATTGGGAGGGCCTTTTGCAAAGTTCGAAGAGTTATAATCCCTTATGCTACCTTCACAACTTTCATGTGTCTACCGATTTGCGGGTGGAACCACTAAACGCAAACTTTAAACGTGACGCCATGACCTATGCCTTGTACGATCAAAGCGAAATAACGAAATGCAAAGACGCTCTGTCTTATGCCTTGCATGATTTTCCTCTTGCAATTTCAGGCAAAAGTAATTTTGAAAAGCTTCCAAGTTTAAAACTTAACGCCTCTCTAGCGATTTTCAGGTAAGAGGGGCGTTTTGCAAGGTCACAAAATTAAAACGCTCTTACCTATTCTCGCGAATTCGGTTGCCTGCCCAATTTCGGGCCAAAACGACCTTTTGCCAGCTTAATGATTTTGACGCTTTACCTCCTTTTCGGGGTAAAAACCCCCTTTGCAAACTTCACACCTTATCTCATTTTGGTAGGGGAGGTATTTTTGGCAAAACGTTTAAGTTACCCGATTTCACTTAACTAGCGATTTTCGGCTAGAATCGCCTTTTTGAAAATTTGCTTTATAAAAAGCGCCTTCCTCAATTTCAGGCTGATAATGCCTTCTGAAAAGTTTTAAACTTAACGCTTTTCATGATGTATTTGTATTTTCGGAGTAAAAGGCATTTTTGAAAAGTTTTGAAGTTCAACGCCTTACTTCATTCTGGAATTTTGGGCTAGAAGGCCCTTTTGCAAACTTCGCTTTCAACACCCATCTATGGTTTTTTGGCCAAAAGCACATTATGCAAGCTTTCAAGTTTAACGCCCCTCCAATTGACTTGCGTTTTTCGGGCTGGAGGCTCTTTCGAAAGGTTTTAAAGTTTATAACGCCTTTTGTGATTGACCGGCGATTTCCTTGTTTGCCTATTTTTGGGGCTTAGGGGAGTTTTGAAAAGTTTATTTTAAAAGTGAAACGCCCTTTCTATTTGCAATTTCGGGCTAGAAGGCCCTTTTGAAAAGTTTTCAAACTAAGCGCTTTACTCCTCATTTTCACCTAACTTGCCCAATTTCGGGCTAGGAGGATAAAATGAAAAGTTTGACGTTAAAAGCCAATTTCGGCCCTTAAACCCAGGGACGACTGACACTCTTTCCTACTTAGCCGATTTTTAGGCTTATGCTAAAACTTAGTCTCCCTTGGATTGATTTTGAACATTTCAGATTGCGAGACACTCTGCAAATTGACCCCCAGGCCATGCGACTTAAAACTAATAGATGCCCCATCTCCTAATGGTTACATAGCTCATTGGTTCGCTACTACCAGCTGAATTCTCGAAATGGCGGATAAAAAAAACAAAATCTTACACTGGGTGGGCTGAAGATTGGAAAAGAAACGAGGGGGACCCTATCGGCAACAGGGAGCGTGTGCAAGGCACAACAAATGGCGACTCTGCTGGAGAAATGCTTCCAGTCATTTCAGGGACGTTAGTCCGGATCGAACCCAGAATCTCCGGTTAACCACCACAATTTAGATGAGAAGATAGAGAAAGGTCTTTCAAAACCAAATAATGTTGCAGGTCAAATCGAATCATGCACTTATCGGATTAGCCAGTGTGTGCAAGTGAAGTTCATTCCAGCTTAGAAAGAGTTGAAGCATCAACGTTTCACTATGTCAAGTCATCCAGCGAGCTGATACTTCAAAAGCAACCTGGATAGAGCCCCGCTGCCAGCAAGCATTCATAGCCCCGACGGAGTTATCGCCTGTTAGCTCACAAAGATTGCTCTGTTTCCGGTAGAGGAAATTTTTATTTTCTTTGTTTGTTCAATATCGGCAGAGATGCCTGCATTCCTTGTGCCAAATTTCTGCTTGATATTAAATTGCGTTCCAAGTTTTTATTCTTGACCTTCTCTTCTTTTTTTTTTGGCATTGTAGGCAACGAAGCCTACACAAGATTGAGCGTAACAGTGGTCGCTGAAGCATAGCTTCGGATCTTATCATTGACGTAATGTCCCTTTGACAAACAACTAATTGTATGCAATTGTTAAAATGTATTTGTGCAGTAATCACGATGTCGGGGATGGGTTTTGACAAGAAACAAGATTTTGCGATGAAAGGCTATCTAAATCAATTCGACCTCTCTATGGGGTGCTCCGACAATTAAGCGTCCTACCCAAGCTAAGATCTTAGAAGCAAAAGGTTGCCAAACTTTGACGGTGTACACCAATGTCGCACAAAGAACACAAACTTCCTTTCAAAATGACAGAGGGCCTCAAACCAAAACAGGAAACAAACTAAACTAAAACGGGAAAGCGGAAAGACTACTCTAATATATACATAGGAAAGGTTTCAAAAGAAACCTAAGGCTTGAAGTAATGCTTAAGGAATTGACCGTTTACATGCAAAGGAACGTCCTCACCTGTTAGGGTCCTCAATCGGAATGCATTTTCTCCCATAATTTTAGAAACTTGGAAAGGACCGAGCCACAGATTATCAAATTTGTCATGCTCTCCTTTCCGCTCATGCGCTTTGTCCCAGCAGAGAACGAGGTCAGAAATACGGAAGGCTTTTACCTTTACCCTTTTATCAAACCAACATTTGACCACCTCCTGGTGCTTGGCAAAGTTATCAATGGCGTTGTCTCTTTTCTCTTCCAAATACAGCAGTTGGGACAACTTGGCCTCTACAGTGTTATCAATCCCCAAATACTCTTGCATGAACTGCAGGGTTGGAATTTTCAATTGTATGGGAAAAATAGGATCGAGTCCATATACCAAATGGTATGGTGAAGTTCCAATGGCCGACTTACATCTAGTGCGGTCTACACAAAGGGCGAATCGAAGTTGGGTATGCCAATCTTTCGGGTTTTTGTCAAGAAGTTTTTTGATCACTTGCAGGAGGTTCTTGTTGGTGGACTCAGCTAGACCGTTGCCTCGGGGGTAATAGTTAGATGAAAACTTTAAAGTTATCCCATAATCAAAAGCCCAGTTAGAAAATTTTAATGATGCAAATGCAGGACCATTATCATAGACTAAAGCATGAGGACAACCAAAGCGTGCAATAATGTTCTCTTCTAGAAATTTGATAACCGCATCAACATTGCATTGCTTTAAAGATTGAGCCTCGGACCACCTCATACAGTAATCAGAAGCGGTTAGAATGTACCTGTGCTGCACAGAGGAGAGTGGGTTGATCATATTGATAAAATCGAGGGTTCACTGGCCGAATGGTTTCCCCTCTACGACTGGCCGCAAAGGCATTGGTGGGGTTCGCTCCTTGGTTGCAGCTACCTGACAAATATGACAGGTCTTCACGTGTTCATGGGTGTCTCTGAATAGGGTGGGCCAATAATAGCCTGCCCTTAGGATTTGATGGGTTGTTGCCAAGCCTGACCCATGACCTGTTCCATACTTAGCGTGGAACTGCTCTATGATTTGACCTGCCTCTTCTCTATTTACACATCTCAGGCAGATCCCTTCGTGATTTCTCCGATACAAGACAACTCCTTACAGCATAAAACGATTGCTCTTCATCCTCAAAGCCCTTTTCTGCACTAGATTGAGGTGTGATGGACATTTTTGATTGAGGAGATAAAAGGTTATGTCATCATACCATTCATCTGGCGAGACTTGTTCTAGGAGGTACTGCTGGTGTACAATTCCTGAGCATTCCGACGCGAGGGTCTGCGTGAGAGCCTGACCTCTTACTAGCTTCATGGGCTGGATTTCAATATCATACTCTTGGATGATGGTCACCCACTTACCCCTCCTTTCGCCCAGCTCATTCTGCATCAGTAATGTTTCTACAGCAACATCCGACACTATGGCATGTATCTTACTTCTTAGTATATAATGCCGGAACTTCTTAATGGCCTTAACTAATGCATATGCCTGCTTCTCGATATTTGGGTACCTCAGCTCAACATCTTTTAGCGGAGTACTCATGAACGCTATTGGGTGTTCCCCTTCTTCCTCCTTTCGCTGAGTTAGAATTGTTGCACAGGTGTGTTCAAAAGCAAAAGAGTAAATGCAGAATGGCCTTAGATAATCTGGGCTTACCAAAACTGGTGCTTGGATGATAGCTTGTTTGATCTCTTCAAAAGCTTTTCTGGTTATCGGGGCCCATTCTATCTTGGCATCCTTCTTGAGCATGTCATTGAGTGGGTGAACTATTTCTGCAAATCTGGTTATAAATTTTCTGACAAAATTTATCTTCCCGAAGTATGACTTCAATTCCTTCTTGCTTGCAGGGAGGTTAATCTGTAGTATGGCCTTGATTCTATCGGGATCAATTGAGATCCCCTTTTCTGAAATAACGTGACCTCCAAGCTTACCTTCGGTCACTCCAAACATATACTTTTTGGGATTTAAAGATATCATTCACATGGTCTTCTCTTTCCTTGGAGAACACTGTCAGATCATCCATATAGATGATAATGCACCTGCCTGCCAGGTCCTTGAAGGCGATGTCCATGGCACGCTGGAATGTTGCCCCTGCGTTGATCGGACCAAAAGACATTCTTCTGTAAGCAAACACTCCCCACTTGGTGGTAAATGTTGTCTTCAGCCGGTCCTCGTACTCAACCATTACCTGGTTGTACCTGTTGTGACCATTTCACACATCGCCCCATTAAAATGGGGACCCCCTCTTTTTGCTCGTTTTGCTCGCCTTTCTCTCCACTTTTTAGGGTTTTGGTTTAGTATGCCAGTTGTCTGGACTAGGGTCAAGCCTTAGGGTTTCTGTTACTGTGTTTTCAGGCCAGAGTCCAGTCCAATTTTGAATTTGAGAGCTTCCTCCCGAGGGATACAATTTTGGAAATAAAGTGAATTCGCCAGAGGGTAAGTGAGTTGGTCTAGTTTCAGTCGGAATTTTGAATGCAAAGTCCAAATTTTTCTAAGTGTTAATGATGAGATTTTGATTTTTGTCCGATTGAGTGATTTTGACCAAATTTTGAAAATTTTGATAATTGATCCCGGACATTGGAAATGACTTATTTTTGCTTTGTGAAGTGCTTGAACTCATAAAATCATGATATTTTGGCCTGTAGAAGCAAAATCGCTCCTGTCCCTCAGTGAAGGACCGGAGCTTGTTTTTCAAAATTTTACTGTCCTTGCAGGATCAAGACAATTTTCGGATTGGAAGTGATAAAGGGAGGCATGTTCTTTCCGTTGAATAAAATTTGAAGAATTTCACAAACACGGAAATGTGCCAGGAGCAAAAATCGCTCCTATCCCTCAGTGAAGGACCGGAGCTTAAAATCCAACATTACCTTGTCCTTGCAAGATTTGAGTGATTTGACGATTTGAGGAGAACCAAGGAAGTGCATTTTATCAGTTGAATATAACTTGGAGGTGCAATCATGAGGAAAATTTGACCTAGAGGCAAAATCGCTCCTGTCCTTCAATCAAGGACCAGGGCGAACTTTAATGGTAGCTCCCGTCCCTCTCCCAGGGACCAGAGCGAATTTCCTTATAAGGCAAAATGTGGGCGAGGATCAAGTAAGTTTTGAGTTTGAGGCAAGTAAAGGTGGTGTAACAGACCCATTGAAGATAATTTGAAGATTGCAAAATGCCAGGTGAACTCCATATTGTCCTAGGCGCTCCTGTCCCTCAGCCAGGGACCAGAGCGATTTCTTCCTTAGATCAATTTCTTGCCAAGTTCGAACGAACTCCAGGCCAAAGATGAATGAAAGGGGGCACAACGAGTCCATTGAAGATAATTTTGGAAGTTAGCAAAGTGTGATTGAGCTTGAAAATGAAAATTCGCTCCTGTCCCTCAGCCAGGGACCAGAGCGATTTCTTCCTTAGATCAATTTCTTGCCAAGTTCGAACGAACTCCAGGCCAAAGATGAATGAAAGGGGGCACAACGAGTCCATTGAAGATAATTTTGGAAGTTAGCAAAGTGTGATTGAGCTTGAAAATGAAAATTCGCTCCTGTCCCTCAGCCAGGGACCAGGGCGAAATGTTAGTTATTTTGCCTTCTACCCAAATTCAAGTCACTCCAAGTCAAGGTGTAAGGTGGCAATGACGTTTTGAGGTGTCTCGACGAAGAGGGAAGTTGCAAGGACCGCCAAAGATGAAGGAATTGCACTATATGCTCAAGTTCGCTCCTGTCCCTCAGTCAGGGACCAGAGCGAAATTTCTAAACATGCTTAAGTTTTGGATGTTGATCACGTTTCAAGCGTTCAAGAAGGATCAAAGGACACCGTTTTACATCGTGAAGGCGATTGCAAGTTGATAGAAACGAAGATGAGCCCAGGATACCAAGAATCGCTCCTGACCTTCAGGCAAGGACCAGGGCGATATTCATTATACTAGCCAGTTCTTTCAAAAATCACGCTAAGTCAAGGACGTACAAGGTTGCACAAAGTCTAAGGTGTCTTGAGAAGATGATATGCGAGGGAGTTAAACGTCAAAAGGTGATCAACTAGAGCAAGGAGACAAAATCGCTCCTGTCCTTCAGGAAAGGACCAGGGCGATATTCACAAAATCACTCATTTTCTTCCAAAGATCACATCAAAACAAAGTTGCATTAGGTTAAAAACGTCATTTGGAAGGCAATAAACAAGAAGTGAACGATAAAAGATGACAAATTTGGGCAAGAACACAAAATTCGCTCTTGTCCCTCTCCCAGAGACCAGAGCGATATGGTTTGTACCCTTACCTCTCCAAGTTTTGGTGCTAACACATTTTTTGAAATTTTATTAAATGCTAAAAAATCGATAAATTTGAATATTCAATTAAATAGCATTTAAAAAAATTGCGCATGGACATTTAATTAATTATTTGTTGCCTTTAAAAATCGAATTAATTAAAAACGAAGGCATTAATTAATTAATTATTAATTTAAATAATAATTAAATTGGAGCGCTTGGATTTAAATTCTCAATTATTTACAAAGTCGGCCTTAATTTTTAAATTAAAATTTGTTTTTTTTTATCACCTTATTTTGCAAAGTCGGCCTAGAGGTAATGGAGGGGTGAGCGCCTATAAAGGAAGGGTAAATCATTTCATTTCAAATCATCATTCAAACAATCTTTGCATGCGAAATATCAAGAGGACAAGGAGGTGCGAGGCATCATCAAAGGGGAGTGCGAGTTTAGTTGGAGTTGAGCGAACTTGCCAAGATCACGTCAAAGACCCCCCAAAGATGGCGAAGTGCTAAGGAGAACATTCGTTTGAAGGGAATCACGTTGAAATCTTCCAAACATCGACTTTTGCCTAGGCGAATCTCTTTATTTTGCATTTTAGAGTTAGATCTCAAGTAAGGTATGGCGATGTGATCCCTTGTCTTATTTTGAATTTTGATCGTCATAGCCTTAAGTTTTGAATTTTGAAATTCTGAATTTCAAGTAGCTCAATCGTATTTAGGAAATGATAACTCAAGGACTTATCATGAAGTTTCTTAAAATTAATCTCTAATCTATGATTATACATTGCAAAATCTATTACTTATTATGAAATGTTGTGTAGGTGATACAATGGCGACCCCAAGGGCGGGAGCATCCACCAGTCGTCCAGCTCTCATGAAGGAAGATCAAAAGAACGAAGAACTGGAGACCAAGATCGTGTCTAAGTGGAGCAACACTGGAGATACCAACTTGGGCAACTTCAGTACGAAGAAGTTTCGAGAGGTCCCTTACATTGGCAAGCCATCACCTGTCGCCAGGAGGATAATTGAGAGTGGCATCATTAAGGCGGCCGGCTTCCCTCCAGCAGTTCAATGCCATGAGTTGATGATCGAGTGTGCTCGTCATTATGATCCACAGTCCAGAACAATCATGTCCGAGGAGGGAAACACTTTAGCTTATCTTTCGGAAGAGGCTATAAGTGAGGCTTTCCATCTTCCAGAGCACAGAGATATGGTCTACAAGAGCATAGAAGGAGCCAGGTCCATGTACGAAGATGATCCAGATGCTTGCCTAAGCATCATCAACAAGAACTGGTTACTTAAGAGTCGTCCTCGCCTGAGCAAGATCCCGAACACACCACATAGGATCGATTTCCAGGAGGAGTACAGAGATTTGATTACAATGCTCAACCGAGTCACAGGAGCTCCTCAAGCCTTCTACTTTGAGAAGTGGATGTTCTACTTTATCCAGGTGATAGTTCAGGGAAAAGGAACAATTCATTGGGCTAGAATGATTAGCCATTGCTTGGACGTACAGTTAAGGAGACTCAAGGCTACCAAATCCTTCCACATGAGTTCATACGTCATATATGCCTTGATTAGAAGCTTTGAGTACGCAGGACTACCTCATAGAGGAGTGATTGGAAGAGGACCCGACGAGGTCAGAGTTTGTGATTCCTATGTTCACTTGCATCATCCGCCAGGAAGCAACTACAAGTTAGTTAATGATACCTTCACGATGAACATCACAAGGACGTTGCAAGGTGGGATTCACGATAGATTATCTCAGGATGCACAAGAACTAGTAAAGAGGTACGGTGCTTGGTTTATCCAATTTCCGAAATTTACTTATATCAGAGTCCATGGATGTCCTTCACCTCCATACATGTTGCCGAGATATCCGACAGATAGAATAGTGTTACTTGAGGTAACAAGACAGTTGACAGCTTATGCGAAGGCATTCAGACACAGACATGAGAATGGAGTTCCTGTACCTATCATCTTAGGCAATTCAGTTGAGGTATGTCCTAATGCTTTAGCCATGGATGACGCAGAGAAGGAGTTAGCTTTGTATTCTTTTTCATTCTTTGCTTTGAGAGAAAGCTTTGATCCACATGGATATATAGAGGAGACAGTCGGTAGGAAATTTAAGCATGAGTTTCAGATAGAAGATTTTATGATGAATCTCTTAGACGATCTTGAAGTGAAAAGAAAGATGCATTCTAGATTGCCTTTGGATTTCATTAGGAAATGCAAGATTTACAGAGTGGCCGACAAAGCTCAGGACAGTGGCAAACATCTCCAGTCATCCTATGATCGAGAAAGCAAATCAGTAAGGTTAGATTGGAATGAGCCCGAGGTTGTGGATCTAGATGCTTTGATGGCTCTAGTCTTGTCTTGTACTCGCAGATGGGTTGATGTGCAGCATCAGAAGTTGAGAGAGCAAGGCATAGCTATGATTTTCACCTTGGAAGAGAGACCCGCTGAGGGTGGAGCTAGTGTAAGCGAAGGCAATCCTAATCCCAGAAATGCAAGTGAAGGCAACCTTCGAAGTGCAAGTGAAGGCAATATCCATCCAAGAGGCTCGAAGAGAAAAGAAAGACCTGAGAAGAGAGAATCTTCCCAGAAGAAGCAAGGGGCCAACCGAGATCGCTCATCCGGCACATCTTCTCGACAAGAGAAGAGGACGCTTGAAGTAGAAGAGTCTATGGAGTCAATGGTACATAATGATAAAGAAGGACAGGCACCTCAAGGGTCACCAAGTGGATCTCTCCAAGATTATGAGCTACATGAAGACAAGAACAATGACGAAGTAACATCTCCTCCCAGAGAAGAAGAAACATTGCATAAGGAGATACAGGTTAAAGAGACAAGATCTGCCATCCCAGATTGGTTGAAGGAAAGATTAACTAAGGTGATCGTGATTGAGGACGAAGACAATGTAATTGATTTAGAGAGCCTTGTTGGACATTCCCAGTGTTGTCCTCATTTTTGTTTTCAAAAATGAAGGACCATTACATGAAATTTTTGTGAAAAAATGAAAAAATTTACTCTATGGCACGCTTCTCGAGGCAGAATTTCGACTAATCCTTGGACTGGCTTAATCCTCAGTCCATCCTCGAACTACGTTTCGAATTTCGTCAAATTCTGGGTTCGTTTGCTATGTCTTTCCTTCAGTCGGGTTTTAAAACCCCAACTGCAGGTGGAGAATTTTCTTCAAACTGCAAGTTTTAATGATATTCATTGTTTTGGTCTTTGTAGGGGAATTTTTGACCAATTACATGTGCACTTTTATTTCAAATATGTTACTTGTAATTTATTTTAAATTTCCCCTTTGTTGTTTTTATCTTTTTATTGTTTTTTGGTCATTTTTAGTTAAAATAGGGATTTTTTGGCTCAACTGCAAGTAAACTTGCAGTTTGGTCAAAAAACCCCTACTTTAATGGTTTTCACATGTAATAGGGATTTTAAATCCCCATTACATATGTGCAAGTAAACTTGCAGTTTGGTGAAAAAACCCCTACTTTAATGGTTTTTGCATGTAATAGGGATTTTAAATCCCCATTACATATGTGCAAGCAAGTATAACTTGTTGTAGGGATTTTATTTCCCATTTACAAGTATTTAAAACTTGCAGTTTGCTCCAAAAAACCCGATTTTGCCTTGTAAGTGAAAAAGTGACAATTTAAAACTTGCACTTTGGTCCAAAAAACCCGATTTTGCTCATAAAGTGCATTTTTGAAATTTTAAACTTGCTATTTGGCCAAAAAATCCCGATTTTGCCTAACATGTTGAAAAAGTGAAATTTTAAACTTGTCATATCCTCCAAAAAACCCGATTTTCATTGTTTCATACATTTTAAACTTGCTATTTGTTCCAAAAAACCCGAATTGCAAGGAAAAACATGTTTTTTGAGGATTTTTAGCAAATGTTTGTGGAGATTTTTTGGGAGATATAAGGCGTTTTGGATTCCTTCCTATTTCCATGCATTTTTAGACACCTTTCACGCCACATGGAGGTTAAGATTGCTGGTTTTTAGCTTTATAACAGCAAACACGTTTTTGCCAAAAACCACGTTTTTCTTCATTAAAAATGCCACGAATCAGCAATGTTATGAATCGTTTTGGCTTGGTATGCTAAGGTATTGAGGTTAGAAAGAGTCTTGGCCATTTTCCATGCCATTTCTCATGCATTTGCTGCCACGTTTTTCAGTTTTGGGCATTTTTTCAAAAACGTGGCTAGGGTTTTGGAATACGGTTAATTTCTTTTTAAGAGATATTCTTCTTTATTTCAAAGATTGATTATCTTTTGGAGAGGCATTTTCACATTGGAGCACGGTAAGATTTATTTTCTTCTTGTTTCTTTTTTCTTGTTTTCTTGTTTTTTCCTTTCTAGTTGTAAATTTGTAAATGGTTGGTTCTTCCCCAAAAATCAGATTTTGTGAGAGAGATTTTCCCTTTTGTAAAGCAATTTTAGAATTGCATTGTTCTTCCCCATTTTCCCTCTTTACTTGTATTCGGGGTTTTAAATTCCGATTACAAGTTGGATGAAAATCATTGTTCTTCCCTTATGGATAAAAGATTTAACCATCTTTTGTTGAAATTCCAAGTTGCAAAGATGAGAAATACCCATCCTTTCAAAATGGGGTTTTTTTTTGAAATCCGGGTTGCAAGTTGAAAGTTCTTCCCATTTTTGCATTGGCAAAGTTCCAAGTGATCTTCTTGAAATTCATTTTTACCTATCCGCTTCCAATTCCCTCATCCGTACATACCATTTCATCCACTCATTTCACACATTCATTCGTTTTCCCCATTTAAAGTCTACCTGCGGTCAGCCATCCAGAACCCGAAATTGGTCCAAAATGCACTCAAAAAACACTTGAAAATGAGTTCTAAAGGTCCAATTACAAGTGCAAACTTGTGTTTACCCATTACACATATGAAGTTGCATGTTTGTTCCCCGCAATTGCAAGTAATGCTCTTGTTTTTCCCACACATGTAATGCAGCTTCCAAAACCCGAAATTCACTTGTGAGCCCATTTTTGCATCAATTTATCCCTTCCCTTGTCAGTCCGGTTTGCACACACGATCTACCAAATCAATGGATTAAGGCATGGGCCTTATTTTGCAAGCAAATTTCAAGAATGAAGGATGATACAAAGAAGAAATACAACAACAATTCATGGTTGAGAACATAGAATGCTTTCAAGACAAAGATGGTCATGACATGAAAAGAGGAAGGCAGCCCGTTCCCTCTTGAAAAGCTAGTACTACCCCAAGCAAGAAGATAAGGATGCAAGTTCCCGTTCCGGTTCAAGATGTCTTTACCAATCCAGAATACTTCAAGTTCTTGCATCCTGAAGCGACATGAAGATCATCACAGACAAAGGATGATGCAGTTAGAGTCGTGTCTTTAGACACATGGAATAGTTTTAGTTATGCATTTGTAATTTTGTTTTGACAAGTTACATGTAAAAGTATTTTTTGTAAAATGCAAGTTACACATTACTTGCACTTTTGTAATTACATGTAAGACAACTACAAGTTGTGTCCGATTAGGACTGTAGTTGGAATAAGTCTTAGTTAGTTGGAGTAACTCTTAGTTAGTTAATGAAGTCTCAGTTAGTTATTGAATGAGTCTTGGTGGTTGAGAGAATCTCTCAAGTTAGTTAGGATCCTCCCACCTTTTTCTCAAGGCTCCTCTTCTATAAATACTGGAGGAGTCTATTGTAATATTTATCTTTTGGAAAGCAAGCAAAAACTCTGCCAAATTTACAGCAAGAAGTCTTTGAGCTTATGAACGTGAATTGAAGGTTTTGGAAGAATAATAAAGAAGGATTACTCAAGTTTTGAGTCTTTGAGCTACATGTTTGAGTTTGAATCTTTTTATTTCTTCTATGCAAAGTGTTTCTAAAGGAGCTTAGTCCAATCTGATTTGAAGTCTTTGAGCTGCAAGTAGAGAAGATTAATTAAAATAGGAAACTCTCTTGAAGGAGCAGCAAGTCTTTGAGCTTGCGTCCATTCTTGAGAATAATTATTGTTTGATAAGAAATAGCAGCAAGTCTTTGAGCTTGCATTAGTTCTTGTCTTTGTGTTAAAAGAATAGATTATTTCAGTCTTTGAGCTGTTATCTTTTATTCGTTGTAAAATTTAGTATAGCAAAGGGTAGATAGGACTTCCAATAGTCAAGTCTTTGAGCTTGATATTGCTGTCCCGTCCCGAAGGAAGTGGCGGGAGTCTTTGAGCTTTCAGGAAACTTCATTTCCTTTCTCTCATTTTACTTGAAAGTGGTTACTGCTGTTATTCAATCGCTATCCTTTTCTGTGAAGAGAAAAGGATATTGTCTTTCTTGAAAAAAGAAGAAAGATTGCTGTCCCATCCCATTTTATTTTCCAAGTTGTAGTTAGATAGGGGGAGCCTTCCCTTAATTAGGAGAGTTTTTACTCGTATGCTGTGGTTGAAACCACAATTTTGTATATTTCCCCAAGTGTACAAAATTTTCAACCAACACCCAGGAAGTGACAGAGAAGAGGAAGGCTACCAAGATGTCCAAGATGATTAGAGATGAGACTGGATCCAGAAAGTTGCAGATAGCTACACCGGCAGTGGACAAGTATGAAGGTGAGATCCTAGCAGAGGAATATGATATAGAGACATTTGAGCTAGGTCCATCCACAGCCGAACAGACAATGGATGATGCCACCGATTCATTTGAGGCATTGAAAGACAAGCTTAGGGAAGAAATGGAGAAGAATAGGAAGCTTGAGAGAGAAGTTGGTGCATGGAGGACATATTTCAGCCATCTCAATCAGCCTTTGGGACGTTAGGATCCAGCAAGATCACCCGTATAGGCACTTCCCCTTCAATCAATTGGTGAGGCAGAGAGATTCAGGAGTTTGGTCCATCATATGAGTACTTGGATGGACAAATCTCATATAGTTGTCGTAGAATTTACAACAAGGATGATGAAGACTATTCATAGGGCTATCCAGGTTCTTGAGACCATCCACAACTTGATGATTACAGTAGCTGCTTTTGCTCATACCAAAGAGGTTATCATTCCTATCTTGCAAGTAATCAGACAAACATCGAGGAAGGTCTTAGCACAGGAAAAGATCATGGATGGAGGACCTCACAGTTTACTTCAGTGGTCAACCTTACTCCAGATGAAGGAAGTTCTCTTCGAGGACATCAGTACTAGATGTAGCCATGTTGAGGAGGTTATCCACCCGATCCAGGACAAAGTATTTGAGGTACTACGTACCATTCTTGGCAGGAGAATCGAGATTGAGACAGATGTGGATTTGCAAGAATTGGAGGATAGAATCAAGGTTATCTTTTGCAAGGATGCAAATGTTATCACAGATGAGCAACGGGACCAGATGTTTGCTACCATGCTGCTAATTGAAAAGACTAAGGAACTTGAACCTGAATGGGACACTGCTCTTCTCCAGGCATTTGATCAGGTCATCCACTTGGAAGAAAGAATGAAGAATCTTCCCGAGATTCCAATTGCTGAGATCGAAGGAATCGTATCAAGATTCATTGCATATGCTAAAAAGGAGCATTGGAAAGGGAATAAGATTCTAGATGAGAAGTTGTTATAGATGACATGGCACCTTAATTATCATTGGTTTATGTCTCCTAGATTTTCGTGCCAAATTTAATGATTGGCTATGCATTTAATGTTGTGCAATAAAAGGGGAACTTTTGTAATAAAACCCTAATTAGGGTTTAGGTGTCATAATCTTGACCATTGATCTTCTTTTTGATCTGGACCATTCATTGTAATTGAGGATGCTATTTATACCCTCGTTTCATTTCATTTGTCATGAGAAAACTAGAAAATCAGAGAGTTAGAAATTATTGATGTATTAGAGAGATTAGAGTTTAGAAGTAATTTACTTTTGTAGCAAGATTGAGTTTTGAAGAAAGAATTCAAACAATTGTTGTACATGATGGCTTTGAGATCATTGAAATATTGAAGTTATGGTGTTTTGTTGCGAATCTCTTGGTTATCTTCATGGTTGTTCAATTTTCTTGAATCATCCTCAATCAAAGTAGTGTATTAATTCGAAGGACAAAGTGTTGGACTTGATCTTTGGTAGAATTCGCTTTCCAAACCACTAGCTTCTTGCTGATTGTAGGAACGCCTTGCGTGGTCGACTGGAGAATACTTGAATTGCTTAAACCTTCAATTGTTGTTGTATCTTGGATATGTACCTTCGTGGTAATGTCCTTGATCTTTGATGTATTGAAAAATCATTTGTTACCTTAGAAGATCGCATCAATTTCAATTGAGTTGTTAATTTATGGCAATATTGGAGTTGGTAGAATCTCACCAAGCCTTGTCCACATCAAGTCATTCTTAGGGTTAGAATAGATTAGACCTCTTGCAAACCCTATCCTTTTGATATTTTTTGAAAAAGCTTGTTTAGTTTAGCAAAATCTTCGGCAACGTAAGGCCCCTTGATGACACAGCAATCACAACGACCACTGGTGCTTATCCACACGTAGAGACCCTACTAAAAAGAACATTGGAGTCATCCTAACTGATCCTTCTTGCGATATCTTCAACAGTTAGCGACTTTATTCAAGAGAGGATAAGATGCCTTTGGGTATTTTATTCTATGTATGATTGTGTACAAAATACACATCAACAGTACTCGAAATATCCGTCTAGAAAAGACATCATTTGGGACCCATTGACCATCTGCAAGACCTCATCTAGTGAAGGTAGTGGGTAGTTATCTTTTTCTAATGCTATGTTCAAATTGCGGAAGTCTACGCACAGTCGGATTTCACCACTTTTTTTCCTTACTGGAACTAGGTTGGCTACCCAGGTAGAATGTCTTACTTGAAAAATAATACGAGCAGCCAACAACTTTTTAACTTCTTGATAGATCAGAGGCTCTAGGAGGGCGTTTACTGGTCGCTGCCTTTGCCTAAATGGTTTTGAGTCTGGCCTTAGAGGTAAAGTATGCGTTATGACTGAGGTATCATAAGTTTTAAGGTCCTCATACCCCCAAGCAATGATATTTGGGAATTCCTTCATATTTTTGAGGATTCCATCTCTTTCCTGAGATGTGCATACCTTCCCAATCCGCACATTCTTCTGATTTTCTTTCATGCCAATGTTGATCTTATCATAGATGCCTCCTTCGGAATTACCTTCCTTACGAGACTTGAGATGATCCCAGTCAAAGATCCTTTCCAGTTGTCCCATACCCCTAGGAATAGTGTTTGTCTTGAGATTCAAGATCCCTTCAATGTCGATCTCAGCTTCCTGAGGCTCTTCCTCATCAATGATTTGTGTTGCAAACACATTTGAGCTCGTGATGACGTCGCTGATGTGCCTGTCGTCATCGAACACCTGGAAATTAGTGACATTGTCCGGAATAGACGAGACTGATGTCAACTCAACCGTGAATTTCTTTACACTCTGCATAGACAGGGGTTCCAATGAGTTGGCAACTTGTGCCAATGAATCAGCGACCTGATTTTGTGATCGGAGAATGGCTTTGATGTTGAAAGCATCAAAACTTTCCATTATATCCCACACACGGTTGCGATAAACATTGAGTCTTTTATCATGACATGTGTATTGCTTCCTAACTTGTCTGACTACTACCTCTGAATCCCCAAAACAATGCAGTATCCGGGCTCCCTTTTTAATGGCCAACAACAGTCCATGAACCAAAGATTCATACTCTGCTATGTTGTTAGTGCAATGAAATTGCAGTCTGTAGGCAGCCAAATAAGTTTCGCCAGTAGGGCTTATTAATTCTATTCCTACCCTGGCTCTTTGCTTGGATTTCGAACCATCGAACCTTAATGTCCAAGTCTGATTTGGGTCGGTCACCGTACCGGTTGGAATCTTCGGGCTCGGCATTCTATTCTTTTCTTGCTTAGGGACCTCCTTTCCAGGAACTACGGGCGAAGCAGTACCTTCTTGGCTAGATGTATGGGTCCCTAATACCTCTGGGTGTTTCTTCTATACTTGGTTTAATACTTTAATGCTGCCCTACATATTGAACACATTATTTCAGAATGGGCAGCATTGTAGACCCTGCAACAGTTGGGTAGAAGCAGTTCCTCAATGAAAAATCTGCAGTTCAAGTGTTGTATTTATTCTGCGCATTTGCAAAAAAAGTCTCTGAAGCTACCGAACAACTCGTTTTCCTCTGGTGATGGTGTCACCTCATCATGATCTTCCACAATTCCTTCCAGATTCAGAATTGGGTTCGAACATTGAACCAACAAAACTTCATTTGTGGAACTTGTGTCAACTTTGTAAGTTCCCATATCAGACTATAGAAACAGAGTCTCATTGGTTTGGTTATACTCAGTAATCATTAGTTTAAGCCTGGGTTCAGACTCAATTCGGATTTGGTTTGCTACTCCTCTCCATGCCAGCCACATATGGGTAAAGCTTGAATGCAGCCAGCCGTTAAGGACGCGGGTCCAGTCTCGATTGAGCAACATACCATGTGCTCTTGGAATGTCCACTACCTGGATATCAATGTACATCTGGATGTGCAGATCTACAGTCAGCTGCATATGGATATTATTTAACCCGCCCACCACATTTACCTCAAATTTATCCAGTTGTGTCACTTTCCGGTTAGTCTTGGTGGGGGTTAGGCCTAAAGCAGTGCATACAGACAAGGGCATAACATTAGTTGAAGCTCCTGAATCTATGAGACAATTGTGTAGATTTTTGCCAAAGATTCTAAGTGTCAGCAAGAAAGGTGGGGGTTCTAGCTTTTCCATGAACAAATTGACAGATGGGTTCTAGTGGGATTGTATCATTGTTCATTATTGAAATATCCTGAGCTCTTCCCCATGCATGCACTCCGAAACCAGTTCCCATGGACTGATCAACTAAGAATTCTGTCTGTGCAATGTAATTCACCGTTGCACTTCTAGGATTTGTCGATCCTCTTTCTCTTACCTCGTTATTGACCTTCTGAGGTTGTTACGGTGGATCTCTTTGTCCCAAGTTCTCATTGGTTCCCTTGGATTGAGCCGGTGATGACTCTCTAAGGCTACCCAAGACCATATCCCTAACCTCAGAAACCTTCATTAGTTCAGCAAGGGACAAATTGATTTTGACCTTCCTGAATTCATCTGCCACCAATTGGCCTAGCCTGATAACTTTTGCATTACTGGACGACTACTCTACTTGAGAGAAGTTAGTATTTGGGGTATGGTTTGCAGGAGTAGTTGGTTGATTCGGAAAAATAGGTGCCTTTGGGGAAGCATGCGCCTTTGGCGGCTGACCTTGGCTTGCATATTGTTGTGGCGCCCTGGGATAACTTGGGTTATTATTAGCATTCTGGTCTGGGGGAACATGAATATCCTTTGGAGGTGTGGGAGTAGTATATGAGCCACTATTGTTGTTCTGATTGTTATTGTTATAATACCTCTGGTTGCCGCGCTGGTACTGCTGGAAAGTGTTTACATCTGCGGGCTAGTTTGGATCTGCCACTTCATTTTTCGTCCTGATTAGGGAAGAAGAAGGGTGGAATGTAGGTTTCCAGAACAAGGGCTGTATCATACCTAGGTGACGGAACTATCTCAAATTCGGTAGGAGGAAGTGCTGGTTAGGATATGGTATTTTCAACCTCCTGCTGGAATATGTTAGCTACCACCTAAAATTCATCACACTGCAGCTCTGAGTGTTGGTTGGTATTATGTAACCTGCACCAATTAGATAGAGCTGCCTCTGCCAAAAATACCTTGTCTGCCGGCCTACTTTCTGGTGTTGGTGGGTTATCTAATGGACTAGGAACTCCACCATTGTTAGGACGGGTATTCCATGTTCTAATCAGCCTCTGATAACCTTGGTTTTGATATTGATTTTGGTGTTGGCCTTGGTGCTGATTCCTTTGGTTACTCTGCAATTGATTATTCTGGTTTCGCAGATAAGTAACTTCAGAGGAAAGCTTCTTCATTTGATTAGTCAACTCCTGCATCTCATCCTTTTCCTCCTGCATTCTAGAAGATACTACAGTATTTTCCTCCTGCGTTCTGAAACAGGAAATTAGGAGGGATTTGAGATATAGGTGGTCTTGGATGGAGCACCAGCTGATTCGCAGGTTGTGGGGGCTAATATGTCGATTGCGGGATTGGATTCATGATAGGCATTTGGTGGGCCAAGGCCTAACTAATCTCTTGAATTTGATTGGGCATCGCGGGGGGTCCCAATTGCAGCAATGGTCCCGCAATATTTTGGCCTAAACCCTTACTGATCTCCATGGCCTTAGCATATGCTTCTGTTAATGTAGTTGGTGCAGGTTGGGACTGTCGGACAAACATTGCTATTAGATAATCCAGAGCTGAATAATAAATCTCCCTTGCCGAAGCATCGCTCACTACATACGGATCTTACAACCGGGTGAAGGCCTTATGAAATATGTTATTGAAAGAGCTAATTGGCTCATGGCCCTGTCTCTTCACTTCTACGAACTATTTGTATAGCTCAATGGGAGTTGTGGGAATACCATATTTTCCTGTAAAATGTGTCTTCATCTTTTCCCAAGAATCAATAGACGATACTGGCAAGTGAATAAACCAGTAGAATGCGTCCTCTCCTAGAGAGTAATGGAAGAGTCTACATGCATCCTGGATATCAAAGTACATCTGGATGCGCGGATCTGCTGTCAGCTGCATATGAATGTTTTTTAACTCCCCCACCACATTTACCTCAGATTTATCTAATTGGGTCACTTTCCGGTTAGTCTTGGTGGGGGTTAGGCCTAAAGCAGTGCAAACAGACAAAGGCATAACATTGGCTGAAGCTTCTGAATCTATGAGACAATTATGTAGATTTTTGCCAAAGAATCTAAGTGTTAGCAAGAAAGGTGGGGGTTCTAGCTTTTCTGTGAACAAATTGATGGTGGGTTCTAGTGGGAGTGTATCATTGTTCATTATTGAAATATCTTGAGCTCTTCCCCATGCATGTACCCCAAAACCAGTTTCCATGGACTGATCAACTGAGAATTTCGGCTGTGCAACGTAATTCACTATTGCACCCCTAGGATTAGTCAGTCGTCTTTCTCTTACCTTGTTATTGACCTTCTGAGGTTGTTCTGGTGGAGTTCTTTGTCCTAGGTTTTCGTCGATTCCTTTGGATTGAACAGGTGATGGATCTCTAAGGCTGCGCAAGACCGTATCCCTGACCTCAGAAACCTTTATTAGTTCAACAAGGGACAAACTAAATTTGACCTTCCTGAATTCATCTGCCACCTATTGGCCTAGCCTGATAACTTCTACATTACTGGAGGGTCGCTCTATTTGAGAGAGTTTAGTATTTGGGCCTTGGTTTGTGGCAGCAGTTGGTTGATTCGGAAAAATAGGTGCCTTTGGGGAAGCATGCGCCTTTTGCGGCTGACCTTGGCTTGCATACTGCTGCGGCGCCTTGGGATAACTTGGGTTATTATTAGCGTTTTGGTCTGGGGGAGCTTGAATATCTTTTGGAGGCGTGGAAGTAGTATATGGGCCACTATTGCTGTTCTGATTGTTATTGTTATAATACCCTCGGTTGCCACGTTGGTACTACTGAAAAGCGTTCACATCTGCGGGTTGGTTTGGATCTGCCACTTCATTTTCGTCCTGATTAGGGAAGAAGAAAGGTGGAATGTATGTTTCTAGAACAAGGGTTGTATCGTACCTAGGTGACGAGACTATCTCAAACCTGGTAGGAGGAAGCGCTGGTTGAGATACTATGTTTTCAACCTCTCGCTGGAATATGTTAGCTGCCACCTGAAATTCACCACTGCAACTCTGAATGTTGGTTGGTATTATGTAACCTGCACCAATTGGATAGAGTTGCCTCTGCCAAAAATACCTTGTTTGCCGGCCTGTTTTCTGGTGCTGGTGGGTTATCTAGTGGAGTAGGGACTCCATCATTGTTAGGACGGGTATTCCATGTTCTAGTAGGCCTCTGATAACCTTGGTTTTGATAGATTCTGGTATTGGCCTTGATGCTGATTTCTCTAGTTACTCTGCAATTGATTATTCTGGTTTCGCAAATAAGTAACTTTAGAGGAAAGCTTCTTCATTTGATCAGTCAACTCCCACATCTCATCTTTCTCCTCTTGCGTTCTAGAAGATACTGCAGTATTTTGCAGATATACGGGTTGCTTAGGAGGGATTTGAGATATAGGTGGTCTCGGATGGAGCACCAGCTGATTTGCAGGTTGCAGAGGTTGATATGCCAATTGCGGGATTGGATTCATGATAGGCGTTTGGTGGGCCAAGGCCTGACTGATCTCTTGAATTTGGTTGGGCATCACGGGGGACCAATTGCAGCAATGGTCCCGCAATATTTTGGCCTAAGCCCTTACTGATCTCCATAGCCTTAGCATATGCCTCTGCAGGTTGGGACTGTCGGACAAACATTGCTGTCAGATAATCCAGAGCTGAATAATAAATCTCCCTTGCCGAAGCATCACTTACCACATACGGGTCTTGCAACCGGGTGAAGGCCTTGTGAAATCTGTTATTAAAAGAACTAATTGGCTCATGGCCCTATCTCTTCACTTCCACGAACTGTCTATATAACTCGGTGGGAGTTGTGGGAATACCATATTTTCCTATAAAAGCTGTCTTCAACTTTTCCCAAGAATCAATAGACGATATTGGCAAGTGGATAAACCAGTAAAATGCGTCTTCCCCTAGAGAGTAAGGGAAGACTCTACATGCAATGTCTGCCTACTCAATCCATCTGTTATGCAACGCATCTTAAAATATTTTGATATGCCCCTCTGTTGTTTTGTTTAAATCATTTACATGAAAGATCGAACAGAACCTATCCAGACTTTTGGGCATATAATGGTAATTGGTGAAAACTATTGGTGACGGGTTGTCCACCAACCAAGTTGCACCATTTGGAGCAGGTTGATTATGTGCCATCTGTGCCTGAATTAATGGAACCAAAGGGGTAACTGGAGTTGTAGCAAATGGGGTCGTGAAAATCGTTCTTTCTGGGACAGCAAACTGCTGGTTTGACGAACTGGGCTCACTGGGGTCTGCAACCCTGCAGTAACTTTTATGCCTATATTACTGAAATCCAACGAATCTTTCCCGTTCTGGGTTGGACTTCAGGACTCTTTCGAATATCTCTGGAGAGAAGGATCCAATTCGTTCCAGCTTGCCCTCCTTCTAGAGCCAATTCTTTAGAGGTTTCTAAAGTCGTGGAACTACGACTTCATCCGACCAACGTAGAATAGAAATTGCTAAGAATCCTATCCTCTCTTGAGATAAGGAAATCCCTAATGCTGTGTGAATTTGATCAATGGGGATGACCTCAATGTTTTGTTTGTCAGGTCTTGACGGCAAGATAGCTTAGTAGTTTGATGTGTTTTGGTGGAAACACAAAGGGGACTTATGGTTAGACGAAATTGGTTTCGTACAGGTTCCCTAGAGTCTTACAGTCCTATATCATCTGATTTTGCTTCTAATTGATGTTATTTCAGCTTGACTGGATGGTTTCTTTAGTAAAAAAAGGAAAAAAGGAGAGAGGGATAAAGAGTGAATAAGAACAACTAACTAATTCTAACTAAGACAACATATTTCAACACATAGACGAAAGTTTTCAAAATAAATAGAAATTACTTTGCCAGCCAATTAGCACAACTAGGTAAAAACCAGTGCAATCATCTAAGGGTTTCAAGTTTTCAAGCTATTTAGATATGAATGATAGACTCTTACACCTATTCATCCCAGTTTAATGATCGAACTTAGCACAAAAGGGGTTCAGACTGACCATGCAGAGGAAACAATAATCAACTATTTCCTAATGGTATGAACCAAGATTTTCCATCAAATATATGCATAAATAACTGTTTGAAATTAAATACAATTGCAGAAATATGAAATAAATGGAGAAGAGGACCATGCTCTCACAGTAGAACAAACACAACTTTAACTTCCATTAAATCTTATATATATTTCGCCAGAGTTTTTGCAACAATCTTTGTTTTTTCTCCATTTACAAAGAGGAACAAATTCCTTTATATAGAATTCCAAAAACAGATGAATGGCCAAGATTAAACTTAAACAAGTGGGCTAGATTCATCCTCTATCAAAACTGCCGATACCCATAAATGGGAGGCAAAATATCAGCAACAACAAAAGGAGAAACAATAACTACTAAAAAGGTAATTAATAACTACCCAAAAAGCTGCTCCAAAAAGTGCACATGCACGGAGATCATGATTTACAATGTTTTGGTAGTGAGAAATGAACTTTATGCCTAAAAAGTGCTTTTTAAGATTTTTATAAGAAACTTGCACTTTATGAAAGCACTTTCTTCTTTTTTGCTATAGACCCTTTTTCCAAAAAATCATCCTCGTTGTGCAAATACTCCTTCTAGATGTCCCGACCTGCTGTACGCTCTGCCCGAACATATTCTTGAAATCTGATGCATAGCTGGAATAGCACCATGCTTTGGGGCATGGGAAGATGGCGCATTTAATATTGCATACCCTCCAAGTGGCGATCTACATGCTTTAACCCATCCTTCCAATCAGACCGATGAGCCTCAAAACTTAATATGTCCGAATGCAACCCACTGACAAACTCTAGGTCCTCCATGGAGTATGCGACCTTATCAATTCTCAATCTATCCTCCCAATCTCGTTGTACTTGATCATCAGACAAACTATTTTTCCAACCTAGAACCATTGATCGGAGGATCTTTCCACCAAGATCCCTCATGTTTTTCAAAATTTCCTCCCATTCCTCCTCTTTATTAATGGTGTCTTTTGTGTCATTCTTCATGTTGGTAGTCCAGTACCATTCTTTAAAAATGCTGATGTCATAAGGATCCAGGATAGCGGACAATGTGGTAATTTGCATGTGGGTCCAGAAAAGAGCCCTCATGAGGGGAAGAATTGTGCCAACCACCTCATGGACCCTGAAACACTCCTTTACCTCAAACAATTTAACAAGAATGGTCTCTCGGTGGTGGGCCATTTCCTTTACATATTCAAGCATGAAACTTTGGTAAGGAAAAATCACTACTGCCCTGCTCATCAATCATGAGGGTGCTCCAACTATGTGTAGCCAACAACTGGCAAGTGACATCGAAATGCTCAATAACCGTCTCTATACGCCTGTCATCAACCTTGAGTTGTCCAATCAAGTGATGAGGAGTCCGAGAATGTTGGCTCTCCTATAACTGTACAAACTCAAAATCTACATTGTGGAAAGAAGTTGTATCTATATCCTGTACCTCTCTGTAGTCAACATCGTGTATGCACTCGGCCATGGATACAACCTCATCCAAAGTACTGTTGTTTTGTGCCTCTGAGAACACCACATCCGTCAATGATGATACTGCTGAAAATGCATTGTCATCACTCTCTTCTGCATCCCATGTGTCCGCACAACCCACTGGCTCACGATCCTGGGGTCCAGTGCTACTAAGAGAACATACTGGGCTGGATTCTAAGGTTTGATCTATAAAATCAGAATCATGATGATATGAATTCTCAACATTCCAAGCATCATTGGTACCCGAACTTTGAATACCTTCATGTGACAGCCCATTGGCACCATCTTGTACAAGTGTAGACATTGATACCTCAAGCTGATGCAAAGGTACCTCACTGCTGTCATAAAAATCAGAATTGCTAACCTCTAAATCAGTTGCCTCTTGGGAAATCCCCTGCACGGAAGGTGAGGACAATTCATTATCCAAAGCTGTCCTAATGTCTCCTTGAGTTGAATCCACATGTCGAACAAAACCATCACATAAATTCTTGTCCCACTCATCGGAACTTGAGGGCACCAAAACATTCTTATGTAGAGGTATATTACCCCTAAATGAAAGTTCTCTGTCCATTCCTGATTCATGCACCCTTGATTCTTCTTTCCTTCTTTGCCACTGATCTGAACTTGTAGCTACCAAGTTATCTTCGTCTGCTTCGGGTACACCCATAAATTGTGTGAAGGAAAGGAGCTCACATATCATATCATCTTATGAAGAGAACAATACTGATGATAGCTGCTCATAACTGTATCATTAAATATCTTGGCAGGAGGCATCCTACTTTTACGTGTTGGAGAAGATGAAACTTTTGAGTGCCCAATTTTAGTTCTAGCCATGGTATTTACCTATAACTAAACTAATATCACAACAAATCCCAGAGGTCGAAATAAAAGTTTGTTATCAACAATTTTGGGACTTTGGCCAGCGTATTGTCTTACCAGCTGTCAACTGTAAGCATAAATGTGTAGGCTGACAACTACCCAGTTGCTGATATGAATTATCAAAACCTTTTATCCAATATCCAGATGCTGAAATGAATTATCAAAACTTTTTATCCAGTACCCAGATGTGACAATTTCTAATAAACCCTACAGGCTGGCAGGATGCAGGCTCTGATACCACTGAAAGATCCCTGATGGATCTCTATTGCTGAACTGCTGTAATTTTTATTATTTTAAATTGATTTTTCCTGTTTATTAATATTTTCTTTCAGAAATAGATAGAAGTTGCAGAAGGATTGGATTCTTTTTGTGTTTTGATGATTTTTCAACAAGTAATAAATGAAGTACATGAACAAAGTACTGAAAATGAAGTTCATATACAACCAAAACAAATTCGATTCAAGGCAGATTTCTGAATATAAAATCAAATATTTGACCAGATGAAGATTTCCAATAATTTCAGGAAGATTACAATCAGGAATGAACCCAACCTGGATGCTGAAAGAGTAATATAACCAGGAATGAAGCTGCGGCAAGATTCCAGCCCTCCAAGTGCTGCACGTGGGAAGGAAAGTGGCTGCCAAGTACACCCAACTAGATAGAAACCCCCAAACCCCACGCTCAACTCTGTCAGAATCATTGAAACCTCCAAAAAGTGTGTCATACAATCTCCAAGATGCTAATAACTGCAAGCAAATCCAAACCACTATATTGGGGGCTACGTCCCAAACAGGCAAGGCATTAGGGTTGGAGTCCCAGATGCTGAAAAGCTCTTCCAGAGCCAAAATCTCAAATCTAAGATGTAAAATGTGTAGAAGATACTTGATAATTAGGTTACCATCTCCTTATAACTCCTTCCCTCTAGCTCGAACCCTAAAAGTGTATGAAAAGTGTGCTTAGGCTTATAAAGTCTTATTTCTCATTTTTAGTCGCCAAGTCTCTAGAAAACGCCACTTTTTTAATATAAAAGACTTCCGTTCATCAAAAGGGTCCCTGACAAATGGGAAACATTTAGAAAAGTTCAAGACCTTTCCAACGAGCTATAACACATGGGCATATGCATCTAGATGAAGCCAAAAACCCCTTATTACTCCAAAATGGCTATAAACATAGCCTTATTTAATTAATTAAACGCTAACTTAGGAAATATTTAAATATATTAAAAATATAACCCAAATAGCTGCAGAAGGCTCAAATGACTCCATAAGTCTAGAACGGATCCTGTCACCTGTCTGTGACTGATGTCGGAAATCATGGATCAACTAGCAGTCTCATCCCTAAAATCTAGGGATGCTCCTAGAAACTAGGAAACACACCCAAATCTCCTGAAACTGAAACCAAGGAATGGTCTCATGGAACCCCAACCCTGGACATTGTCACAACCTCCTAAAAAGTAGGAACTGCCTCCTAAAATGTAGGAACTGCCTCCTAAAATAAAGGAATTGCTCCAAACTGGTCTACTACTGCCAGAAACACTAAATCCAAACACTGAATATCCTGACTGAGTCTCTATCCACCATTGCCAACCTACAAGACTCCATAATAGGCTAACTCACATGTCTCTGCTAGATAGAGCTAAAGAGGGGACATGACAGTCAAGTTGTCTGAGCATATTCTGCATGGAATCCTTGAACTCTTCCCTTTCTTGCTCTTTGGTGGCTCGCCCTATCGGGATGGTTGCAATGCTATAATCGGCCAATGCAATTTGATCTGCTGGCTTATCGATAGGTGGGGTAGCAATGTGAATGGTACGGTTCCTTTGCTCATCCTTGGTGATCCGCGAGTAGGTCTTGGGCTTTTTCTTACCTTTGGACTTTATCTCTCCAATGCGAGAGAAGATATCCTCCAAGTTGATAGGCGGCTTGACGACTTCTTTCCGTTGTGCACGAGCAATTAGCCAGTCTCGAGGGATGGTCTATCCAGATGTTATGGCCAAATTCCCACTTTGCTCCTTAGAGGTTTCAACTGGCTCACTACCTATCTGCAATTGATCTGTCATAGAAGGAACAGATGTAGTATCCAATCTTTTAGTCATAGCTGAGTTCTCCCCTGCCTCAATGAACAACTGTCGGGTATCCCCTTGTGATGGTTGTTCTTCAGTTTTGTCGGGCTCCAAGGTCTCATCCCCCTTTCGTTCTCCATCAACGGTGGTGTCATCCTTGTCGGCGCTATTCAATTGTAATTCATGCCGACTCCCCTGGGTGAGCTCACGCCTACTAGCCTCTTGATTAGGCAGAATTTCTCCCTCCTCAACTTGATTTCCCGGTTCATCAGTACCAACAATCCTGACTTCCGCATCCGTCTCACCTTGTGCTGGAGGATTATTAGCCTCAAATGCATCCACATCACTCTGGGAGAGCGGAGCAGGTATATAGTCAAGCTCGACTACGTCATCCTTGGAATTGGGGTCTTTGGATGATGAATTGACTTCCGGCCTTCTGATAGGGATCTTTTCCCTTCTAGTTCTTTTTGATGTCCGAGTCCCTCTATTAGCTCTGGCTTTCTTCCTCTTCTTTTTGGGTTTCTCAACCTCTTCTTTCAGTGCACTTGAGGTTCCTCATCCTCTGAAGACTGGGAATTGAGACTATCGATCATATGGTATGTAAATTGAATTCCTTCATGGGTTAGTTTCTCAATCTGTTGGGATAACCAGTGATCGGTATATCTTCCTGGAGCTGCCATAACTGCCTCAAAATCAGTAATCGGGTCCTGAGACCAATCAATGCCTGACAAGAGATATTTTACTGCCTCAAACTCTTGGACTTGCAAGCAATTGCCATAATCTGTCACTTGATCTGGGACCCGATGGTACTCATAAAGCCGCATTTGCTGCACACTTAGCCTTGAATACTCACGCCATCAGACCTCATAGTCATCGGAACAGTTGCTCCAATAATCCTCAATTGATGCCTTCACTTTGTAGCGCCTGCCATAGGCTCGTTTTGCCAAATTGTCATGATCGAAACACTTCCTTGGAAAATGTTCCTGTAGGCCATAAGATGCTAATTGAGCAAGTGACTCATCAGCTTGTACCGAATTCTTGAAATGCACATCGAGGGCACCCAAGATCATAGGGAAGGTGAATCCGGACTGTTTCTTATCTCTGAGTAAGCTGCCCACTGGATGTGCTTGCCTTGCGACTCCCATAAGGACTATTTTGTCTGTGGGATAGCATGGAAGTCAGAATGGAGCTCCCTCAAAGCCGGCTATCCTGATATAGGTGAACCTAGGGAATTGAATAAACCATGCGCCTTACTTTTGTACCAAAATGGTAGCCTGCTCTGAGAGCCTTATGTGCAATCCCCCCTGCATCAACTTGACTAGGCGCATTGTAAAGGCGTCATTGACACACTCATATTGACCAATTGCATAAGCAGCGTTGTTCTTTTCTCTTTGAGCTATGTCATAGTAATGCAGTTGAGGGTAGCATTCATATACCTTGACTTGGTTTGGACTGTCCCCGATTTCACCCTTCTTGATTAATCCTGTCAGGCGCTGGTGTCGGGCAAACGTAAATCAGGTAGGAGGTCATGGTGAAGTACTTCTTTTCCTCAAGTTTGACTAGCTATGTATGGATATTATCACTGATGATCTAAGCCTAGTCGAACTTGGATTTCCCGTCAAAACCCTGCTCTGTAATGTAGAACATCCACTCTTAAAAAAAGTTAGACTGAGGGAGTCCCATAACCCGGCTGAGTAAGGTGACCATATCACCATGCTCATTATGAAAGTCACTTCTGGGGGTCTTTTTACTGATCCTAATACTCTAAGGCCTCCTCTCCTTATACCATTCTTCGATTATCAATGTCTTGCATTTAGCAGGGTTCATATCGTAAGCAACCTGTGCCTCATCTATAGTTGTAGCAATGGGATTATCAGGAAATGGGATGTCAAATGCTTCCCCAATGGCCTCAGCTGTGAAATCAGCTAGCACCATATTTTCTAGAACCACTAATCTGGTCTCTGGCTGATAATGTCGAGCAGCCTCAACTACTAGCTCATAATTTTGCACGGATGGAGGGAAACCTGTTGCCTGAGCGATACCACTTTCCATCATCCGCCTAGGTTTGCCATAGGCGTTAGGAGAATATACCCTGTTTCTAAAATCTTGAATGTCTATGTGGCCCAAATCAGTATCACCTATGTTCTCCCATATGCTCTGGACTTTTGACTCCCTCACTCCTCCTCTTTGGTACTGGTACTTCATCTTCTCGCTTTTGCGAGGAATGTCAAATTTAGAGACCCGAGATGTTCCGGTTGCACCAGATGTTTTTGAGGATTCTACCGCCGATTTAGGCATTTATCCTGCACAATCGGATGCGGCTTACGAGACGAGATGAAGGAAGTGAACAGGTTAGTCAAAATAGAGGATGATGTTAGCACATAAGGATCAATGGGAAAACCGAAACTTGAAGAAAGTACGATGCCTTAGTAAAAGAGCTTGCCTATCTAGAAGCGAAATGCTATCTGAAACAGGAAATTAAGTTCTTCATTTAAAATTTGCCACTTGGCTGTAGTTCAGTTTTTCCAAAATGTTCAAAATTTCCGTAAGTCTGAATTTTTTGCTTTGCCTTTGCACTATGTTTAATGCTTTCAAATAGACGACCAATTTTGCATAAATAATGATTTGAAGGAGAGAATTGAATCATACCTGGCGAATTCCCTAATTGATGAGCGAACTTCGGAGACTTGGGTGGTTTTGCAAAGTGTTGCCTTTCTGCTTTTCCCTCCTGCACAATATGGGACTACAATGATTTTGCAAACTTGCTGAGGTAAATGCCGCCTCTCTATCTTCCCCAAACTCGCGTTTTCGGGCTAGAGAGGCGAAATGAAAATGCAAAGATAATTCCCTACCGCGCGGATTCGGACTGAGAGGGCCTTTTGCAAAGTTTGAAGAGTTATTACGCCTTTCTGCCTTCGCAACTCTTATGTGTCTACCGATTTTTGGGTAAAACTACTAAAACGCATACTTTAAAGTGATGCCATGTCCTATGCCTTGCACTTTTCGGGGTAAAATAACGAAATGCCAACTCCACGATTCACCAGAAAAAAGCCGTTCTTCCTTATGCCTTGCACGATATTGGACTGGGAGGGCCTTTTATCGGGCGAGACCATAAAAATGTACACTTTTAAAAGTGATGCTATGCCCTATGTGTTACGCGATTTTCCCTTTCCTACCCAATTTCGGGGGGAAACCCGCTTCTGAAAAGTTAATGAAGTTTAACGCCCTCTCGTTTTGGCATTATCGGGCTAGAAGAACAAGATGCATATGCCAAAATGCCTTCCTCATACTTTGCGTGATTCTCTACTTGCCCAATTTCGAGCTCAAACGACCTTTTGCAAACCTAGTTTTAACGTCAAACGCCCTGTATGACTTGTTTTCGGGTTAGAAAGGCCTTTGCAAACTAAAAAAGAAGAACGCCTTTCTATCTGTTGCGATTTTCACCCTCTTTGCCCATATTCGGGCTGGATGCAACTTTTGCGAACTTTATGATTTCAACGCCCTCCTTTTTGCGAACTTCGGACTCCTGGGGGATTTTGAAAGGTTTTAAGTTATATCGCCTTTCAATTTACGTTTTTCGGCCCATGAGGCCCTTTTGAAAAGTTTCAAAGTCTGCGATTTTAATGTTTGCCCAATTTCGGGCGAAAACGCCTTTTTGCAAGCTTAATGAGCTTGCCTTACCTTTTTTCGGGGTAAAAACCCCCTTTGCAAACTTCGTGCCTTGCTTTATTTTGGTAGGGGAGGCATTTTTGACAAAACGCCTAAGTTACCCGATTTTACTTAACTTGCGATTTTCAGCAACAATGACCTTTTTGAAAATTTGCTTTATAGAAAACACCTTCCTCAATTTCGGGTTGGGAATGTCTTTTGAAAAGTTTTTAAACTTAACACTTTTACTGATGTATTTGCATTTTCGGGGCAAAAGGTTATTTTGAAAAGTTTATGTTATATCGCCTTTCCTTTTGGTTTGCACTTTTCGGCCCATGAGGCCTTTTTGAAAAGTTTTTTTTTAAGATTTCGCGTTTCTCCTTATCAGGCGATTTTCGGCCCAAAGGCGACTTTTGCAAGCTTTTCAAACTTAGACGCTTCTCCTTATCAGGCGATTTTCGGCCCAAACAGGGAGTTTGAAATTTTAGAAAGTAGAATGCCCCTTTTACTTGCAATTTCGGGCTAGAAGACCCTTTTGAAAAGCCTAATCTTGAAACCAAATTTGGCCTTTAAAGCAATTTTGCAAACCCCGGGACAAATGACACCCTTGCCTATCTAGCCGATTCTCAGGCTTGCTCTAAAACTTAGTCTCCCTTGGATTGATTTTAAGCATTCAGACTGCGAGACTCATCTTCGTTGGGCTCCCAGGCCATGTGACTTAAAACTAACAGACGCCCCATCTACTAATGGTGACATAGCTCAATGCTTCACTACTACTTGTTGGATCCCAAAATGGCGGATAATGGTGACTTGCAATCCATCAAATGCAAGTGTTTCCTATGGCTGTGACAAGTTTAAATGACTGATTTTGAAGTTACAGGTTGTCTTCAGACATTGGGCAGCCATTGTTGGACCTTGGAAGGGTGCCTTCAGATTTTAAGAACTAAAAATCAGACTTTTCCACACCCTTTTCCAAGCATTTTCAGAATTGTGGTATACTTCCGCGCACCATTTTTGACATTTTTCTGAGTATACCTGGTTGTCTTCAAACTGAAACTTCATTTCCAGCCACATAGTTGTGCCCAGATGTGACCATTTATGAGTTTTGAAGGTCAAAATAATTCAAATGCAAGCATGTGACATGGCTGTGACCACTTCCAGCCATTGATATTCATCATTTTCAGAGTGTCTTGAGACTTTTTGGAGCCATTTTTAGACTTTCAGAAGGTGTATTCAGACTTAAGAATCAGAAAACCAGATTTCAATACACCATTTTCTGAGTGTTTTCAGGCATTGGAGGGCGTATTCAGACTTTGTCCTCAGAAAATCAAACTTTTATTACAACTTTGATATAAAAAATCAATCACTTTCTGAGTGTTTTCAGACCTCCAAGTGATATTTCAGACTGGACATTCATTTTTGGGCTCCAAATACTTGATTTTTTGAGTTTACATGGGTGTCTTCAGACTTAGCAATTATGATCAGACTTATCCTAAGTCTGAAAATCGGTTTTTCTTAAGGAAAATCTTTTAGATTTCAATCCGGACCTTCATATTTTCCAGAATTGGTGTTACAATTTTCTAAGATTACCTATCACATGTTGGCACAAACGTCAGGAACAAAGTCCCTATGAGGATCTAATTTCCACTCAAAACATGATGTTCAAGGACAGTGAGTCTGAATGAGGGTCGGATTTCCACTTGAGTATGGAATTACAAAGGAAGGAAGTTGTCCAGATAGGCATCAAATTTCCCCAAGTGAAGAATGGACAAGGATAATGCGGATGGTTTTGAGGAATGATCAGTCCATATGCAGATGAATTTCCCACCAAGGTTGAAGTTAAGTTTATCATACTAGTGTTTGATTCAATGCTTATTTGTTTTGCAGGATTGTTATGAGGAAAGGAAGCATGATGATAAAGGCTTGAGGTGAAGGAGGATGAACGCAATGCAGATAAGGAAGATCAATACTTCAAAGATTGGATGAGGAATTCAGGATAGAGATTCCAGAAGGTGAAGATGAGGACTAGATCAATCATGAAGAAGACTTCACTTTGATGGTGAACGAATGAAGGAAAGCAAGTTCAAGAAATGAACACAAAGGATTTTACATCAAGAAATACAGAACTACATCAAGGAATTTCAATATCAAAGTGCGTCAAGGAAGGAAATATTTCAGGATTCCAAGATTGGGAAATTTTCCAAACATAAGGAGGGAACAGTTCATGGAATTCCTTAACATAAGTGAGGTGGCATCCTAGTCACCATTCGTTCAATCAAAGGGTACCAAGTCAACATTCATTCAAGGAGGGAATAGATGACACATGGCGCTACATCAAATATTATGTATCTTACCTACCCTCATTTCTTATTGGCCAATGTAATGGTGGTTGTACAAACCCTGATTAGGGTTTGTTCATGTAATCTTGGTCATTGATCTTGAATCAATATGAGCCATTCGTTTCTTTTGAGGCTCTATATATACCTCATTGCCTCTCATTTGTAAGGGAGAGTTTTTGTAGAATTGTTGGTATATGCTGCAGCTATTTGAATCTAAATCAATTTTCAATTTGTTGGTGATTTTGCTCTTCAAATGTTGTTTTGCATTCATGGTTCTCAATTCCTCAAAGTTAGATTAGAATTTGTTTTCATGTTTGTTAGATTGAGTGGAAGATTTGTTGAGTATATTTGTGTGGAATCCTTAATCCATACCACTAGCTTCTTGCCGTTGGTAAGTGTGCCTTGTGTGGTCAACTAGAAATTTGAGTAAGCTTAACTTTAATTATTATGCGTCCCTTGACAATCGTCAACTTGGATGGTGTCAACGTTTGATGGTAATAGTCTGAAAATCCACAAGTATACTTTAGATGATTGCACTAAGCTTGTGTCAATACTTGTTTGTGAGACCTTTCCTAGTTTGATTCCACTAGATTTGTTCATCATTTCCTACATTCCTAGGCTTAGAATAGATTTCTTGAACCCTATTCCTTTTTGCCATTTTTTAGTAAGTCTTGTTAGAATTAAGTCCGAAGCTTCATTGCTAAATCCTAAGTCATCGGCATACCCATCCCAATCCATGATAATATTGAGAATTCATGTACAACGTAAGTCCCCTTGTGATTCCAACATTATCACATCAAACCACAGAACTTATCCACACGTCAAGACCTGACATTTTGTAACCTTGGAGTTGTCTCATTTGATCGCAAAGCATAGCATATGAGAGACTTTGTTTAAGAGAGGATAAGATACCTTGGTATTTTATTCTGTGTCCGCATGTGCATAAAAAACACATCAACAATACCCTTGTTTGTCTTGCAACTGCCTAGAGGGTCTGACTGGTACCTCCTAGCATGGGGGGGTTGACCTTTTTGGTGCCACATGGTTGGCTGAGTGCTTTTCGCACTCATTTGGTTTGGCTCCTTCAGCTTCATGTTCGTGTTGGCTCGGAGAAGTTTTGAAGACTATCATTGTTGTACCAGATTCATGTATGCTTCCCTTCATGGGACTTTTGGGAGATTCGTATATGGAGGATCCATCATTATGTATATGTAATTCTTGTATAAATTCTCAAGCAATGTAATGAAAATCTTGTATCCATGTAATGTTCTATAGTGTAATTTATATTGCAGTTCCTTGTTAATTATTTGAGTTGATGTATAACCTTGTGTTGCATCGTTATGGGGCCTTGAGGACATTTGTTAGATGATTCATAATGTATCTTGTTAAATGTATCTTTAGCAATTGTATATGATTAATTAAAAAAGAAAAATCTCGCATTTACATGTTCATGGATGTTTTGTCCTCTGGGCCTCATGGCGGGGCATGACAACCTAGTTGATCTATGTTCATACGTTTTATCTTGGACACTACTGAATATTGTTTCTTGAGGGAGAACCGATGTTTAGGCACCTTCACAGATAGAGGGAGAACCGTTGTTTACACACCCTCTCAGGCAGAGGGAGAACCGTTGTTCAGGCACCCTCATTAAATGATTTGTTGAGGGAGAACAACTATTAAGGCACCCTCTCAGATAAAGGGAGAACGGTTAATGAGGCACCCTCTTTAGGATTGAGGGAGAACCATTATTAAGGCACCCTCACAAAGTGGCTTAATTAGGGAGAACCGTTACTAAGGCACCCTATCAAGATAATGAGGATTCCTATGGCTATGACCCAGGGTTTTTGATCTTTACATTATAGTTGCTGTTTGCAAAATTATTTAAGTTTCTTATGAAACTTCTCTTATTTTATCATGATCAGTTTATTGTTTACTTATTATGTTTGTAATTAATTGCTTATATATATAATTAGTAGATTCTCTTAACTTGTTGCAAGATTCTCCTATAAAAGTGTTAAAGGTATTCCTTCTCTAATCCACCCTTAATTGTGAAGAATTGTAATCTGGGGTAAACTAGGGCATTTTGCAAAAAGGGACATTACATTTAGATTCTGAGAGTAATGAAGATGAGTGTTCCCTAGAAGGCTTTGAGAAAGAACATGGTTGTGACAAGACCATTGCCCAACTCTCTAGTTCTCAAAAACTAGGATCATTTAAGGTTAGAGGTGTTCTATAGGTGTAGTAAATAAAAACTCTTATTCATAGAAGTGCTACCCATAATTCCATTGTGAGGGCCTTGTGGCCACGAGAGAATTCCAAACAGAAGAATATGAAGGTTTCAAGGTTATAAGCTCACTTATACTTGTGAAGTTTCTAATTTGTGCATATAGTTGGGAGAGTATGAGTTGAAACATGATTTTTGTGTGGTAAATATAGAGGATATAGATGTGGCCCTACGAATGCATTGGATGAGGACACTTGTGGAGTTCACGATGAATTTGCAGGCAATGGAGATGAGATTTGAGTCAAATGGGAAGAAGATAGTGCTCATAGGGATGTTAGATGGTGGTCTAAGAGTAGTCTCCCTTACAAGAATGGAAAGGTTAATCAGACATGATCAAGTGGAATGAGCAACAGACTGTATCATAATGCCTATAGTCACAAAGCAATAGAAGAGCGGTTATCATCCAGACATTTAGAATTGTTGTCCAAGCATGGCAAGGTGTTCAATAATATACCTCCTACAGTACTATCAAAGAGAGGCATTGAGTATGTCATAGAATTAGAGAAGGGTTCTAACGCAATGATTACTACACCCTACAAACATCCAAAGAGGCATAAGGATGAAATTGAAAGGAGCATCAAAGAATTACTGGACATGGGACACATTAGACCTAGCAAGAGCCCTTTTTGCCTTTGTAGTAGTGCTAGTCAAGAAGGATGGCACAATGTGAATGTGCATTGATTACAAAGCCCTAAACAAAAAAACTATCAAGAATAGGTATCGTATCCCCCAAATTGATGAGATGATTAATGAACTGCATGGTCCTTTCTATTTTTCTAAGATTTATTTAAGGTCAGGTTACCACCAAATCATACATAGGAAGGATGATGTAGAGAAAACAACTTTCAAATGCCATTTTGGTCACTTTGAGTTCTTCGTAATGCCTTTTGGATGGATTGATGCACCAACCACTTTCCAATAATGCATAAATCATGTCTTTTGTAAGCAACTCAAGATGCTTGTATTTATATTCTTTGATAATATCTTGATTTTTAGCAAAGCCTGGGAAGAACACATGAGACATCTTGAGGAGGTGTTGAGCATACTCGAGAGTGAGTGGTACACCAAGGAGTCTAAGTGTGATTTTGGCATGACAAAACTTCTCTACCTTGGCCACATCATCAGTACTAAAGGTGTGAGAATTGATCCTGAAAAGATCAAGGCAACTATTGATTGGCCAACACCTGTGAATCTGTAATGGATACCCTAGAATGCCCAAAAACTAAACCAACTACTGATAGGAATTAAGTCAAACAGTTTGCATTCAACTCCTTATTTCTTTGTTTAATGTTTAAACCTCTTATGGCTTCGGAAATGAAATGTTTGTTTGTTTTTTAGTCTTTGCATAGATTTGAAATCATATAACATGAACTAGAAGGAAATTACAATAATGTGCAACATGAAGATTGAACTACTGCTGAAATGATATTATTTCCAGAATTATTAAAATCAAATACATAGCAGATTTTTTTAACTCACTAAATACTCCAACTTTTTTGACATAGTATTCCAGCAATGACTTCCCATCTTGCTGCTACAGTAACATGAATAGTGCCGTGCTACAATACGTGAATAGTGTCGCGCTACAGTAGCGTGAATAGTGTCATGCTACAGTAACGTGAATAGTGCTGCGCTACAATGCTGCTACAGTATTAATTAATCTTCAATCAGTCCAATATCATCATAAAATCATCCCTTCAGAATGGCATAAGCATTGGTCAAGAAGTGGAGAAGGTATGAGCAAAACACCCAATCTGCCTGTAGCTGGAGATGCACCCAATCTGTCTGTTAATGAAGCTGATAGCAATGGATTCCAAAGGCCAAATCCCAAGGGAATGACGTCTAGAATGTCACAAGAGAGGATAGACGTCCTCTAATGCCAAGAACGGATCTGCAACTCACACATCAATTTCTTCTCATATTCAACATGCTGAATGAAGCCACAAAAGCTTTCTTTTATTCTTTCTCCAAGGGTCGACCCAACTCACTTAAGCAATGTGGGATAAAATATGTGCAATATAAAACATATTAAAATATTCACTTATGTCTCCCTAAGATGCCCCTTTGATTTGCACACAACCCCATAAAATAAATATTAAAGTATAACTTTAATATTTTACAGTTAAATTAAATGTTACTTTAATAACACTTCAGGCATTAAAATATACTAGCAATCGGACTCCGAATAGCGCGACTGATAACTCGTCGGAAAGCTCTCGCCAAGGAGTATCGAATCCAATCACCAAAACTAGCCTCCGTTGTGTCCTGTTGACTTACTAAAAATAGTAAGTATGCCTGAAACTAAGTAAATCAACTCCGTTTTGGCCTAAACTGGAAATGACTAGGCCAAAACACTCCAGGATCCCTTTAAACCCTTCGTTAGCCCTCGGGACCATGTAGAGCTAGGCTAACACACATATGCTTGCTCAACTGCTAAAGTGGGGACATTACAAAATCTCACATAGCTTAAGGGATTCTTTGGATTATGTGGATTTTAACAAAGCTTTGTTAAGGGGTTCTCATAGACTGTAGCTCCACTTACTAGTTTGAAAACAAGAGGAGATTTCATGTGATAAGATGTAGCATAGAAGTGTTTTGTTCATTTCAAATAAGTGATGTCCACATGCCCTATTTTAGCTATTCTAGATTTCTCCAAACCTTTCGAGTTGGAGTGTGATTCTTCAAGAGAAGGAATAGGTGTTGTACTTATGCAAGACAAGCATTTGACTGCCCTTGAAAGATGGAAATTGAGAGGTACATGCGTTGGCCAAGTTTATACCTTACTTGGTGGGAGGCAAGTTCATTATGAAAACCAACCACAATAGCATAAAATATGTCATGAATTAGAAAGATCTCAATGATAGACAATGGAAGTGGGTGAGAAGAATTTAGACCTGTGATTTTGATATTGTTTATGTAACGGGGAAGAAAAATTTGGTTGCTGATGCGCTTTCTAGGAGGCCCCACTTGTGCTCATTAGTTGATATTACTACTGATTGGAGAGAGAGTTGATCTTGGCAGAGTATGCAAAGGACTTATGGGCAACAAGTATCATCGAGGGTACAATATTGGATGATAGATACACGATAAATGAGCTAATAATTTGCAAAGAAAGAATTTGTCTCATACCTAATTCAAGACTTAAGGTGAAGATATTGACGACTTTTCATGATGCACCTATGGCTGGTCACTCTAGATTCTTCAAGACTTACAGGCAGATCTGAGAAAGGTTCACAAGGAAAGGACTTAAAAATGAGATCCTTAAGTATGTTCAAGAGTGCTCCACATGCTAGCAAAACAAGAATGAGCATACCTATCTAGCTGGTTCGTTACAACTCCTACCCATTCCAAACTAAAAGTGGAAATGCATCTCCATGGACTTCATCACTGGGCTAACCAAGGTATAAGGTAAGGACCGCATATATGTTGTTGTGGACAAATTAACAACATTTGCACATTTCTTTGCCATTTCCACAACATACATAGAAACACAAATAGCTGATTCGTTCTTCAAGGAGATTTTCAAACTTCATGGGATGTCAAGGAGTATAGTTAGTGGTAGGAACATCATGTTCCTGAGCCTCTTTTTCTTGGAGCTTTTCAGTTGAGTGGGATTGACCTCACTCCCAGCACCAGTTACCACCCATAGACAGATGGGAAGATAAATATAGTGAATAAATAGGTTGCAGGGTATCTTAGAAATTATATTTCAGGACAATAGAGGACATGGATTAGATGGCTGCACCTAGGAAAATACTGCTATAATTCCACATATTACATGTTTATCAAGATGTAACTACTTATGGCATTGTATGGATACAAAGCTTCTAAATTTATTGATTTTCTTTTTGGGGATAGTAGGGTGCCTAAAGCAAGAGATTTGCTACAGGAAAGTTAGGATATCATGAAATCATTGAAGGAAAATTTGCAACAAGTGCAAAATTAGCAGAAATTGCTGGTCAACGTCGTATAGAGCATTGTTTTGAGGTGGGTGATATGGTTTATTCAAGACTTTATCCATAGAAACATTCCACTCTAAAGAAGAGTGCATCAAAAACACGTAAGCCCCAATTCTATGGTCCTTGTATAGTCTCCAAAGGATTAGAGAAGTGGCTTAAGAGCTAGAGCTACCAGCCAGCAACTGAGTACATAATGTATTCCATGTGTCTAGGTTCAAAAAGGCACTTGGACATATTGTAGTCCCTTCATTAGAGTTGCCACCATTAGATGAGGAGGGGATGTTGATCTAGGTGTCAAAGGCTATTATTAATTACAAGGAGTGCACTCTATGGAAAAGGATTATCCAAGAATAATCTGTTGATGGAGGATGCAACGTGGGAAAAAGAACAAACTTTGTAGCATCTGGAGTTGTAATTGCTTGAGGACAAGTAATTTTAGGGAGGGAGGACTATAATGTCCCCTTCTTAAGCCTTGATAGCTTGTTGATTGTAAGCATATTTAGCAGATTCCTGTAGGTTAATGCACTAGGATTAGGGAACTCATTAGGGATTTGGTGACTGTTCAATCTAGCTAATCCAGTGATAATAAGTGTTGCATTGAGCTTGGGTGGTTAAGAATTGCATAACTCTTTTTGCAGAGGTTTCGAAAAATTTGTCCATTTTTACTATTTTTATAAGTCATAGTCTAGACAACAACTTGGTTAGTTTCCATTTTTAATATTTTGGGTAAGCTAGCAATGCATTAGATGATATTATTTTGGTGATTAATGTGGTCAAGAGGTGTTATTTTAAATAACATTAAAAGCATAAAAGTATTAAAGTTAAATTAAATATTTAACTTAATGTAATTTAATAAAGTGACTTTACGTGGGTGCCTAGGGGAGTTATAAGATGTTATTTTAAAATATCAATTTAGTGTTTTCCTAGAGAGGGGGCACCAACATGGGAGACATAAGGGATTGTTTTTAATGCAATAAAATATTTAATATCCCGTCCTGGGCATGGGATTTGGAGGAGTATATATTGGCTTTCTTGAGCTCATTTTTCATTATGTATGATTTCGAAATTGATAACAAAACTCTACTAGATCGAACTTGTTCACGATGTAGCTTTGTGAGGACGAAAACCTTCATAGAGAACATCTTCTTCGTTGGTGAAAGATCAAACCTGGGAGATAGTTTGGTGGTTTCATTCAGAAATCACATACATGCTTCATTGGAGAAGATTTTATTTTGTGTTTTCAGTTTTAAATCTTCAACTAATAGAGAAAATCATTGGAGAAGATTTGTATTTTCACTTTCCTAAGCCGACCATACCATTCCCTTGCTGTCCAAACAAATTGGGAGAGAAACGTGGGATGTTTTGAAGGTGGGTGTCTAGGGTTTTGTAGAGACATCTTTTTGATTAAGGTCACCTAGGCTTGCACATTGACAAACTGCAGTTTGGAGGCGTAGCATCCAAGTTAGAGACTTTCCAGTTTGTTGTTTTAAGTGCAAAAGCAGACTTGCATACTCTAGATCTAAGTTATCGGTTCTTCCCCTTTTGGCCTTGGTCTGGGTCTTGGTTTTCCCCGGGTTTTCCCTGGGTTCCTCCCAGGTCCTTCCCGGGTGGCCGGGTTCCCTGTGGGTACTGCGTGGGAACCTGACCACTTGGGAAGGACCCAGGAGGAACCCGACAGGACCCACAGGGAACCCGACCACCTGGGAAGGACCCGCGTGAACCTAGGCCCGTGGGTTCCCAAAAACAGGGCCCACGGGTCAAAAAAACAATAAAAAAAGACTTTTTAAAATAGTTTTTTAATAATAAAACTCTAATTCACCCCTTTATGACTTTTTAAAAAAGACTTGAAACTTGAATATTATCTTTTTTGCAAATTATGAATATGATATTAGACTTTAGTTATTAGTTTACTGATTACATTTGCAATATATGAATATTTATTGGCATTGGCAATTATGGATTTATGATTTATCATTTATGTATGGAAAGTCACATTGTATATTTTATTTTTGTATGGATTGTATATATTGAACATATATATAATATATGTGTATATATATATATATAATTAAAATATATATATATGTATAGACGAACCTGTACCCGTACCTGTACCCAAGATTTGTTTTGTTTGCTGAATCCGAACCCGAACCGGTAACTTAGCTCCAGATCAAATGGGTATGTTTGTATTGTTCATTTGAAGCCATTTGACCATTTGGGTATTGAAAATAATGAACAAATATTGCTGTTCACAGTTCATGATAAATCTGAAAGCAATTTCTAGTAGTGGGTTTGTGTCATTTTGAGCATATTGAATATATTTCTGTTATTTCTTTGCTGCAAATACTAATTATGTATTTCCTACTCCATGTATGGTTTACTTGCAAATGTCCAAGTATCTAAACAGAAAACATAAAAAAGAAAAAATATAAGAGTGTATACTACAAACTTTGTATATTATAGCATTTAATCAGTTTATTGAGTCTATTTATTGTTTTCAATCTCATTTTGTGTGTACTCTTCTTAGTCTTTTTTTTTAACTAAAAAGGGTTAGAATTTATTAGAAGCCATAGGTGTTTGTCTTCAAGAGAGAATCATAAAATCTCATCTTGTGTGGAAGTGTTGAATAGCATTGTGCTTGTACCTAAAAGCAAAAAGATAGATTTTAATTTAAATTGGGTTTTATTGCATACTTGGCCAAAAATCATCTTACTAGTTCTAAATTAATTTTGTTTTGTTTATAAGGGAGCTTCCCCTTCTAATCATAAAAGAGAGTTAACTTGCACGCTGTTCCATTTTGAGTTGTCCTAAAATGTACAAAATAAAATGTTGACAATGTCAATGGCATTATTATTCCTTATGAGCCTTGATGATCTATATAATTATATTTCTTTGACTTTTTAGTTGTTCAATCTCTAACCACTACTCGTGAGGCCCAAAACACTTTCTTGATACTCAAACTTTGTCTACATAAATTGATATAGAACTGTAGACACATAAAAAATTTCATCCTAATTAACTTTCATCCTGGGTGGATCCATTTCATTCTCACACACTATTCCAACTAGTATTATTAATATTATTATTAATATTATCATTTCATGCATCCATTTATCTATTTAATAATATTATTTATCATTTATTAATATAATTATCATTTACCATTTATCATCTATATATTTAATAATAATAGTAGTAGTATTCATCTATCTTCATAAACATATGCATAGGCATTCACATCATTCATTTATGCTTTCTCCTTTATCCATTTGCATCCACCTTACACGTGGGATTAAAACTTTCAAGCCTTCTTATTTATCCCATATTCATCCCACAACGTGGATTCACCCATAGGACTTCTATAAAAACCCAACCCCCTCTCCCATTTGGGGCTATCTAGCAATCTAGCACTTAGTTTATCTTTGGCATTCTTGCATTTCTATTATCTTGCATTTGACTTTTTCCTAGTTTGCGCACCATTTGCATTTCATCTTCAAAATCTTCATTCATCATGGCTCTTTGTGCAAATGCTTTCTGAGAGCATTTAAATTCTTAAGCACAAAGTCTTGGCGATAGGAGTACAATAAAGTTAAAAGCTTCTTGTTGATTACTTGTTGGTTTAGTTTCTTTTAGCTTTGTATGTTTGTTCTTGCAGGTACTCTATTGAGAAAGTTGGATTGGATCTGGATCTTAACTCCATAAGATCACAAACATTTTCCATTCAGCATTACTTGTCATTATTACAAGGGAGGCGATTGTAGCCATTGCATCAGCTGCTCTGTTGTTGTCTTGAGGAATTTGCTCAAATGTGATTGTTGTAAAGTAAGCCTTGAAATCACCCACCATTCTCTTGTATGGCATAAGTTTTTCATCTTTTTTCTTATAATCATCATTAACCTGTCTGATCACTAACTGGGAATCACTAGGAACACGCAAATCTAAGATTTTCCATTGTACAACCATATAGAGTCCAGAAAGTAATGCTTCATATTCTGCAATATTGTTTGTACATGTAAACTATATCTCATAAGCCTTAGGTATGCAATCTCCTTGCGATGTGACAAAGAGGATTCCAGCACTAGAACCACCATGTGTGAAGGAGCCATCAAAATATAGAGTCCAGAGAACTGGGGATTCCATTTTGAAGATTGACTCATTTGGTAATTCTGTGATAAGTGGATGATCATCTGTGACAAGAGCATCAGCGAGTTGATTTGCTATAGGTTGTCCCTTGATTGCTTTTCTTTCAACATATTCGATGTCAAACTCACCAAGAATCATGACCCATTTAGCCAGACATCCTATAAGAGCTTCTTTACTTAGAAGATATTTAAGTGGATCGATTTTTGCAATGAGCTTTGTTTGGTGTGTAAGCATGTAATGTCGCAATTTTTGTGAAACATAAACTACAGAAAGACATGCTCTCTCAATAGGACTATAATTGAGTTCATATCCCACTAGGGTACGACTGATGTAATATATTGCACGTTCTTTTCCTTCAAAGTCATGTTGCGCCAAAAGTTCCCCCAGTGCTATAGTAGTTGTGGATATATACAGTAGTAGAGGCTTGTCATCTGTGGGAGGTACTAACATTGGTGGTGACATTAGGTATTCTTTGATCTGTTAAAAAGCTTGTTCACATTTGTCATCTCATTTGAATGAAACATTTTTATGTAGCAGGTGCTGAAATGGTTGACGCTTATCTGCCAGTTGTGCTATAAAGCGGTGGATAGATTGGAGTTTCCCTTGTAAAGATCTCAACTGACGAATATTCTTCGGTGGTGGCATCTCAAGTATGGCTTTTACGTTTTCAAGATCAGCTTCAATTCCCTCAGATGATATAATGTATCTAGGGAGTTTCTTGGAGGTTACCCCAAAAACATATTTCTTTGGATTCAATCGGACTTTATATTTTTCCAACCTTGTAAAGATTTTATCCATGATTTCTAAATGTCCCTTCCTGGTGTAAGATTTCCAAGCAAGTCATCTACATAATCTTCTACATAATCTTCTAGATATATATGCATCATGTCATGAAAGATAGTGGTCATTGGACGTTGATAAGTAGCTCCGACATTCTTCAAAAGCTTATGATCAGTAATAGAACAAATATACAGTGATGACTATAAGATAGAAAGCAACCTGAGCGATAATGTTTTACATACAGATCGGGTTTGTTAGAACTGACTGCTATAATTGCTAATTGCTTTCAACATGGAGTATTACATTAACATTGTGGGTCAATCCTCTATCATGTTTATGGACAACACAAGGTACAATTCCAATAAGAAAATAATAGTTATCAATAAGGTATTAGTTTAACTAGTTAGCACTTATTAAGAAAAAAATACACAATTCCCCAATCAGCAATTAAGCAATTAGTATGAGACTTGTTTCCTCAAGGAAAGATTACTCCAAAAAGACATGACTATTGGGAGATAGAGGTATAAAAAGAGAATGATGGGAAGAGGAAAAAAGAAGGATATATCATCTACGATCAGATTAAAACAGAAATATTATGGAGTTACAGGGAGTAACACTTGTGTTCTTGGTGGTATGCATGGGATGTGCTTAACATGTATGCTTAATATATGAAGCCTGATAACATTCTTATGCAGAATTTAATAGTAATATAAATTTAGATAATAATAATATAGTTACAATAAAAATATAATTAAAATTATTATAATGTTTTATAAGAACTGCATCTGCAGTAATATATAATGATAATTATTTGAGAATAAATAACATATGTAAACATATATAAACATATATAAGTATATTAATAATAAATATTAGCATATAAATCAGATAGAATCCTTAAGACAATATCAGGAAGAAGCCTATGTTCTTGTTATCACTAATTGGATTCATGTTAAAGATAGTTTTGTCTCCTAATAAATTTAGTTTAAGTCACAATTATGTTGAGATGGATTAATTAGGACTAAAATAAACCTAAATTTAGTAAGGGACATTACAGCTGACTCGAGCAGTTGTCCCAAGGTCTAAAATTTCGTTTAGGGAAACTTCTTTATTTTTCTTTTCCTTTTCTGAGGACGAACCCTTAAGGTTGTAAATAGGTGATGATGTTTTAACATTTTTTGCGTCAACAACTCCGTCATTAACTACATTCTTGTTCTTAGCCCAAAAGGGTGTTTTGTGGTTTGAACTCGATCCTTTGTGATCTTTATCATCATTTATCTTTATAGTACCATCGTCAATAAGGGTTTGTTCAATGCGGAATCCCATGTCTATGACCTAATCAAAGGTGTCCAAACATTTGAGGCAAAGTTCTCTTCCAATTACCTTGTTTAAATTACGACAAAAGAGGTCAACAAGTTGCTTATCGGGAATGTCATAAGGTGCTCTTTTTGTCAAATGTCTCCATCTTTGCAAAAATGATACAAAGGATTCTCCTTGTTTTTGTTTTGTGTTGAAGAGGTCCATCTTGGTCACCTCATGTTCGCAGTTGTAAAAGCATAGTGTGAGACAAACTTATCAGCCAATTCTTGGAAAGATTTGATGGTCGGAGGTAATCGGGAGAACCATTCCATAGCACTTCCTCCAAGACTACAGGAAAATAGTCTCATAAGGTATGTTTCGTCTCTACAAATTCTAAGGTAGCAGCACAAAATTCTCTCAAGTGATCTTTAGGGTCTCCTTTTCCTCTGTACTTATCCAGTTTTGGTATTTCCCAGTGACTAGGAAAAGGTGGCATTGGAATACTTGGATCAAAAGGATAGGGACATATGTCCTCAATGGAAAACTTGTGTGACGATGCCTTCTTATTCTTGAGAGTGTCCAATTCTTGTCTCAATTCTCTTAATTCATTCAAAACGAGATCATTGGTAGGCACAGGTTTCGATGTTTTCGAAGATCTCTTGTATCCTAATGGCAAGTAGAAAGGTCTACAATCTTTTTTCCAGTTTTGGCACGCCCGGTGGGACACCTTTGTCCACTCTCACATTGAGCATTATATGTATTATAATGTTGCAGATTTAATATGGCTTTATGTACATTGATTTGATCATATTTTGACAGGTTTTGATATGGTTTTGGGCAGCTATGTTCAACATGTTTTTGACAGATTTTGAAATGGTTTTGAGCAGCTATGTTGAACATGTTTTTGACAGGTTTTAATATGGTTTTAGAGAGCTATTTTCACCACTTGTTCTTAGATTTAAAACAAGCTTAAAATGCCTAGGCTTTGTCACATTTTGTGTAGATTCTGAACAGGTTTATAAAACAGTTTTAAAGCCTTATTTTTGGCTCACAGATTGCTGATTTAATGTCTTATTGTTGGCTTACATGTTTGCTGATTTAAAACAGTTTTAATGCTTTCTTTCTACCATGTTTGGATAGGTTTAAAACAAAAATAGAAGCAATTAAAAATCTTGTCTATGTGGCCACATTTTTGCATTAAAAATCTGCACTTTCAAATCCACCATAGCATTTCTTAAAAATCTGGAAAAAGAAAACCATTTCAAATCTGCATTTCTCAAGTTAACATAGGAAAGGATTTCAATTTTTAGTTTAAAAGTTTAGAAATTTAGTTTTCATATGTTTAGTTTAGTTTTAGTAAATTTGGTTTTCTTTAGCTTTATTAAATCTAAGTTTAGTTTTAGTTTTTTATTTTAGTCTTAGCTTCTTAAAATTAGATTTTTTTAATTTTATCTTTTTAATTAGATTTTTTTTGTTTTAGCCTTTTAATTAGATTTTAGATTAGATTTTGGATTTTTAAATTAGATTTTTTTTCAAGATTTTAGATTAGATTTATTTCTTTAATTAGATTTTAATTTTTTCAATTTAGATTGTAGATTAGATCTAGTTTGTTTTTTTAATTCTAATTAGATTAGCTGTTAATTTTTGTCACTTAGATTAGTTAGTTTTCTTTTAAATTTTATTTTAATCATTTAGGTTAAATTGCTAATTAGATCTTAGTTTAAATTTTTCTTTAATTGGGTTAAATTAGACTAATTTTAGCTTAGGTTAGTTGGCTAACGAATTAGATAGGCTGGTTCTCACTTTCTTTTTTCTGTTACTTATGTTATCTACCTTGTTTTAGGTTAGATTTTTCTGTTATTAGTTTAAACTTTTTTGTTAGCTATAGGGTTTGTTTTGCTGAAATTGTTTCACATCTTGGAGGCTAATCTTTTGAATTTTGGCTTGTCCAGGTTTCCTCGTGAGGCATTCATCAATTCTCGTCTGTCGAAGAAATAATATTGAAATTACTAATGCCATTTAATGCAGGACGCATGTCGAAGAAATGGTGATTTGAAACTGATTGTCTGACTTTTAGATTAGATCACATTTCAAATTGGTGCTTTAAAATTAGCCAATGTCTTTTGTGCCTTGAGCAATAGGCTTTTTTTGTTATACCTTTTAGAGGGCCTGCCTCCCGAGAAGTTCTTAAGGCTCGGTGAGAGGGAATGACCCAAGTGGTAATGGGCTAAGGCTAAGCTCTTCCGAACCACTATAAATAAATGCTTTTGTGACGAAATTTGCAAGTGACGGGTGTCGATGTGTTATACCGACATAAGTCTCCCTCGGTGTCCGTGTGGCACATGAAAACCTGTAGAGCGTAACGTCTGCAGACTGGGAGGCCTCCTTAATGGAGCGAAACACCCCATGTATGGCCACCCAAATGGATGCCTTGACTAAAAACTCTTTGTTTTAGAAGCCAAAAACCTTCTAGTTGCTGGTACAAGAGGTCGGACCTCTGATGACGTCTCATGTCCTTAAGGTCCTTAGTAGAGATACAAAGTTCGCCATGGGGACTGATGCTTGGCTGCCCTGGAGAAGTGAGTGTCGTGGCGTGGAGCCAGTGGGGTCAAGCATCTAAGTATCCGCTTTGAGCAAGCGTAGTTGGGGAAACCTGAGTGAGATCCAACAGCTATTGTCCTGGACAGCCTTAGAATTGTGCTTGAATGTGCTTTTATTTCAAAATCAAACAAACATTTTGTCTGTTGTGTCTTCTGAGTGTGTGCAAAACAAACAAGAACATTTCACAATCAGCACCACACTTGAAATTGAAAAACTTTATAAAAACCTTGGTCTAAACTTTCAAGTATCCATCCACATTGTAAAATGGAAACTTTGCAAAACAACATTGTCATTGAAACATTTAACCCATGTTCTCAAAACAATCATTTCAAATCTCTTGAGACATCATTTTTCTAGTTCCGATCTTTTAAGTTCTTGCATAATCACAACATCACACCTTTTAGGACCTTGCATTCCACCCTTAGATCATACCATTACATACTTCCTTTAGGTCTCATCCTTGCATCATGTCCTTAGGTTCTACCATTAGGTAAAACTTTTGCATACCACCATTAGCTCAAATCTTTGCATAGCACCCTTAGATCAAACTTTTGCATACCACCATTAAGTTATACCCTTGCATGATTCCCTTAGATCATACCCATAATCTTTGCATAGCCTTACGTCATTTTCTTAGGACACACCATTGATCCTTACACACCTTCATTAGGTCATACCTAAATTCTTGCACATTTATTCATATCCAACCTCCTACATACTTCAATCAAATTGCAAAAAAAAAAAACAAACCCAAAAACATTGCTTGCACTTAGGATTTCTTGTCTTAGGTCTGACATCAACTTTCGATCATCAATCACCCTTATCACTTGAGGTGCATCTTCCTTAAGTTAGGGAACCTATCAGTGTCTTTGAGTTGGTATTCTGCTTGGAGTTCATCATCTCCTATCATAGCATGCCCTCTCTTTGATCACTTATCCTTGTGTCTATCCATCATAGCACAAGTCAAACCTCACATTGCAAATATTTTCAGACCTAGAGTATCCTTAGTCCTTGCATCAAACATTATTCATCCTCATATCCCATTTAGGGTTTAGTTGGACATCACTTTTTTGCATTAATCCTTATCATATCCCAATCTCACATAGTTTGCACCTTAATCTTTGCATTTATCCTTAGTTACATCCTAATCTCACTCATATCATATAGTTCCCCCTTTTCACTTTAGGGTTTGCATCATACCTTGTCTCATTCATCGTCATATCCATAAACCTTAGGTCAAAGAGTTGAACAATCGCTTATGTCTCCTAACTCGAGAATCAAAGTGTTTCAAAATCATATATTTCAAGATGCAAACAACCTTATTGATTTTGATGAAGAAGAACACATTAGCGTTGCAACTACTAAAACAAGCGATGAAGAAATAACTCAGTATACCATTGACAAAGTGTTTCACGATCATAGATTTACTAAACTTCTTAAAGAGGTGGTTAAATGTGATCCACAAACATACTTCAAAGCCCTTGTTGACGAGGGAATTAAATTGCCACCTGATTTTGACATATCATTGCTCACAATTAAGGACAAACCGAGAGCTAGTGAAGCTAAACCTACAAGAACAAACAATGAGGAGAGGATAAAAGATCTCAGACATTTCCTCCATCTACAAGAACATATCTCACATTGCCATGTCAGGTTCATCGTTCATAACAAGTATAAGATTTGAATGAGCTCTTTACACATATAGGAAATATTTGTAACACAAACAATATAGTAGAAATATAACAGGAATGAACCATAAGAGTAACAAATAAACAATGGCTGTCAGTTACTAGAATGAAGTGTTTGCAGTACTTTTGCATTGTCCATGTACTTATCAACTTATATCTAGAAAATATAGGTAAATTCTCGAGCAGCAAATAAAACTATATCTACTCAATGCTAATTTCTATGTGCTAAGTAACCCTTTTATGAATACACTTGCCTTCAAGTTTCCACCAGCTGTGGCATCTAAGACGGAACTCCCTTGGCTGCAAAAAAAAGCGACAACTTATTCTTAATATAGCAGGATAGAAACAAATAAAAGTTAGAAATACATCTTAAAATGATACAAGCTATGAGACATTTTGAGACATTTCTTTTGTCAATTCAAGATTATTAATGATGAAGATGCTTTTACAAACTTATAATGAGCTTGAATGTCAAGAAAGTAATAAAAGTACATTAATAGGATGAGGTCCATATTAATTAACTTCGCATTTTTTTTAACTATTTTATGCACGACTATATGTTAACTACTAGTTAGCTTTTGGGTTGTTGCTAGGATTCAGTTGTAAAAGGTCATTGATGATTGCGTTTTGTTTGACAACTATTGGTACTTTAATTAGGCTTATCATAGTTAGAGAAGGTAGATTTGAGTTGGTACAAAATCTTTTTTGATCTACATATACTTACATAAACTTTATTGAAACATCTTCTATTGTCTTATATTTTGTTACTCTATCTAGAATGTACTGTTAGTTTCTATTATTGTATGCAAATGTGATTCCCCTTCTCAAGAGTGATCAGTTCAGATGGTTATTAGCCTATTTCGGAGGCACATAGGCTAGTCGAGAGCAGATTTGGGGTTTCCTATTTTCTAGGAAGTTGTTTTGGTAGTTTTGGTGGCTTGTTTGCTAGAGCTTTGCAGTTTTGATCCTGGATTCCTTATGGGTTTTTAGAGAGCTTTGTGATGTTGTGACATGCAACTGAATCTGAGTACTTTCCCTGACTTACTATTTTAGTAAGTTGCGTTGTTTGCTCAAGAAATGTGTTTAAAATCACTTTGGAAACACTTACTATTTTTAGCAATATGCTATTTATAGTAAGTACTATTTTTGGCAGGTTTTTGTGGTCCAATTCTGAGCCTATTTTTGGCAGTGCAGTTTTCAGTACCTTTGGCCTTCAGCTTTCTATGGTAGTGTTCAGTATATGGAAAAGTATGTTTTTGATACCTTTTAATGTTTCCCAATGGCCTAGGCATGTGACTTATGTTATGACTTAAGGGGTCGATTTGGTGCTAAATAAATTATTTTTATGAGTTAAGGTTGGACGTCCACTTTGGAGTTATTTTATTAAAAGATTATAATTTGCAATGTGTAAACAATTATTTAAGTGGGCGTCCCTTTTGGAGGAATATATGATTTAAAATAAAGACAAATATTATATTGCTTTGGGCATCCAAGATGACATTTTACTTCATTTCATTTCATGTCAATTTGGAGGGAGTTGAATTTGAACTTGAAGAGACCTTCTCTATAAATACAGGGCTCTACTCCTCATTTGGTGTCCATGAATATTTGTAACGAAGTGCTGTCGAATTTAGGCCAGACTTGTGCTTTGAAGTTGAGAGCTTCCTAGCTTGTGCCAATTTCGTGCTTGAGAGATAGCACCTAGTTGTTGGAGAGCCTATTTCTCATCCAGAGGAATAGAATGACCTACATTGAGATGGATTTTGTTATTGTATTTTCAGTTTTTCTGAGTGTTAGTGTGATTTTGTATGTTGCTGGTTTGTCCATGGCTGAAGTAGTTATTCGATCATATCTCCCTACCTGATTGTGTAATCATTTTGGGTATTGGCTAGTTGGATTCCTCTCTGGTAGGTGTCCTTTTTTGTTAGGTTTCATGAATTATAGCTAAGAGCTAGATTTTTAAGGTAGATCAACCCTCTCCAGGCAGGCTGTACCATGTTGGAAGTGACCTTGGGATGCATGCATTAAAAGTTTGAAGGCTGTTTAGATTAGTTTTCTGGTTGTGACTTGGGCGTCCCTGTCCTAACTCTCATTTGCCACTGACTTGGATCTATTCAGAGGTGTCTTGAAGGAGATATGGACTTCACAGTGCTGCTGGTCTGGTTTGAGGTGTTGCTGATGTGTTATTTCAGATTTGGTAAAGTGTTCTTTTTGGCTTGTATTTTCTAGTATTCATGTTTGTAACTTCTTGGAGTATCTTCTTGTATATCTTAGAGATTGGAGATTGATGTACTAACAAGGATTTTGCAGATTTGCCATTCTAAGGCTGTATTTAGTAGTACTGAAACAGTCCATTTTAATTTTGCACTATACTTCTTGTATCACCCATTGCACAAGTGGAAGAGGCTGGCTTGCCACCTATCTCTATTCTATTTTGTACTCCTGTCCTCCCCCTAAATAAGCGGTTGAGTGATAGTTTGTTATTTCCAGTCCTCTCGCTGAATAAGGCTGGATAGTTTGTTATCTCCTATTCTTCCTAAAGCATCAAGCGCATCCGAGACCAGTCTGGATAATTTCTTTTTACTGACCAGGCCAAGCTATATAATTCAGTGATAAGGCTTTCTTGTTCGTCACTGAAATTCAAATCTGGCTGTATCACTAGTTCAGGGTCTCTTCCTGGCTGAGGAAGATTAATGGGCAGACCCATTGCTCACCATATTAGCGGACCGGAAAGAAAACTGTCGGATTTCCTTAAGAACTTGCTTGCGAAGGGCAGCAATCCTTTGTCTTTCTAAATTTTCCCTGATCACAATCTGTATTTGCAAACCCTTTTCTTCTTCCTGATTAATAGTGCAACTTACTCGTCTGAAAAGAGGGTGATCTACTTCTGATTTCCAAGCCAGGGATCGTAACTGGTCTGCAATATATGACTGGTTCAGTCCTTGAACAGGCTGTTCAAGGGGAAGGTTGAGCGAGAATTCATGCAGCAATACCATACTGCATCATTAGGCCCTCCTTCTAGTGCCAATTTTGTTGACGTGTCCGAAATCGCATTGCTGCAAACTCCATACGGCCAATGCAGAATAGAATAAACTTGCTGAGTATCCTATCCTCTCTTGAGATAAGGAAATCCCTAGTGCTATTTTCTACATTTGATCAAAGGGGACAACCTCAAGGTTTCGTTTGTCAGGTCTTGACTGTGGGATTACTCAGTGGTTTGATGTGTTTATGCTGGAAACACAAGGGGACTTACGGTAGGATAGGTAATTGCTGGATGAGTTCCCCAAAACTTTAATAGTCTTTCTTATCAAATGATTTCAGTCGGGTCGATACTGTTTTCAATAGGACTACAGATTTTCTCGGTAAAAAAGGGGGAAAAAGGAGGGAAGGATAGGGAGAGAGAGATACATAAAATATAAATTTTAACTAAAATAGCAAATTCAGTAAATAGACAGACACCTCCAAATAACTAGACTAAGCATTACCAGCTATTTAAGCACAATACTTGCATCAATCTAGTGCGATCTTCAAAGGAAAATAAGATTTTCATGCTATCAAATACAACATTAGAACTTTTACATTCATTCAGTGAGCATTCAATAACTGAACTAAGTATATGAAAGGTTCAGATTAACCATGCAGAAGGAAAGGCAATCAACCATTCCCTAATGGTGTGAACAACGAGGATTCTATCGGATATTTATTTGAAAATGCTATATAAAGGAAAGAAACATGACTGAAAAATTTCTAAACTAAGGAAGAAGGAGACCATGCACTCACAAGGAAACTTGGAAACAGTCTTAACTTTGCATTAAATCCTGTAAATTTCGCCAGAGCTTTTGCAATAATCCAAGAAATTCTTACAAAATGAGGGAAAACCACTACCTTAAATAAGCTTCAAAAATGGATGAATGGCCAAGATTCATCCATAAAACATGGCTGCCCATATCCATAAATGGGAGGCAAATATCAACAACCAGCCCAAAGGGAGTAATAACTACCCAAAAAGGTAATTAGAACATATCCAAAAATAATCCCAAAAAGGTGCATACATAAAGTTTTACATTTTAGTTGACTTGGAAGTCAAACATGACCTTTTGGCCAAAAAGTGTATTTTCAAGTTTTAAAAGGAAAAAATTCTAGGAAAGCACTTTCTCTTTTCCATTTGTAGATTCCTTTTCCAAGAACTCATCTTCACTATGCACATATTCCTACCAAAGATCACGACCTGCCGCACGCTCCTCAGAACATACTCCTCGAACCTGATGCATAATTCGAATAGCAGATTGAAGGGAGGCATAGGAGGATGACGAATTTTATATTGCATGCCCTCGAGATATTGGTCCACGTGCTTCAAACCATCCTTCTAGCTGGAACGATTACGCTCGAAGCACAACATGTCTGACTTAATGGAATAGGTGATCCTATTGACCAACAAAACTTAGGTCCTTAACGGAATAGGTGATCCTATCCATCCCTAGTCTTTCTTCCCAGTCTGGTCGTATCACTTTATCGGACAGGGCATTTTGCCATCTCGAGACCATTGATCGGAGGATCATTTTGCCGAGTTCTTGCATGGTGTTCAGAATTGTCTCGCACGCATCGTGTTCTTTATCAATGATTTCTCGTGTCATTCTTCATGGTGATAGTCCAGTACCATTCCTTAAGAGTGCTGATGTTATGAGGACCTAGGATGGTGGGTAATGTAGGAATCTGTGCATGGGTCCAGAAGAGAGCTCTCATGAGTGGAAGGGTAGTGGTAGCTACTTCATGCATTCTAAGGGATTCCCTCTTTACCTCTAATAGCCGGACCAGGGTGGTCTCTCGATGGTGAGCCATCTCTTTTACTTCTTCGAGGATTCGTTCTCCCCTCCCTTTGATGCCTTGTATCCATTCCTTGACGGCCCTTGCAGTGTCCCGTACTCCTTCAAATTCCATTGTGGTCCTCTATGCCAATGCTGTCGGGGGAATGTGGGATTCGGAAGCATTAAGTAATGGTCTCAGAAGTTGATTGATGTATCCCTCGGCCTGTTCAGCACGAGCTCGATACATGTCCTTTTCAGCTGTTATCTCTTCAATTTGCCTGAGCATGTTCTATACTGAATCCTTGAATTCCTCCTTTTCCTGTTCCTTAGTGGCTCGTCCGATGGGGATGGTCGTGATGCTATAATCTGCCAGTGTAATCTGATCTACTGGCTTGTCTACTGGAGGGGTGACAATGTGAAGAGTGCGGTTCCTTTGATCATCTTTAGTCATTCTAGAATATACCTTGGGCTTTTTCTTCCCCTTAGCTTTAGCTTGGTCCATGCGTGAGAAGATGTCCTCCAAATCAATAGGTGGTTTGGTGGCGGCCTTGCACTGAGCTCTGGCAATCAACCATTCTTGAGGTACTGTCTGGGCTGATGATATGGTTAAGTTTGCATTTTGTTCTTTGATGTTTTCAGCCAACTCATCGCAAATTCAAAGCTGTTTTGTTACCGGAGGGGTGGAGGAGGTGTCAAGCTCTTTGCTTGCAGCAGAGTTTTCTCCTACTTCACTGAACAATTGTCTGATGCCTTCGTGTGATGGTAGCTCTTCAGTCTTTTCAAGCTCGTGGGTCTCCTTTGTCTTTTGCTCTCCTTCAACGATAGAGTCATCTTTGGTAGTGTTATGGAGCAGCAGTTCATGGCGACTCTGTTGGGTGGGTTCATGCACTTTGATCCCCTGAATGGATGGAATCTCTCCTTCCTCAATTTGGTTACCCGACTCGGCTGGTTCAATAGCTATTAGCTCGGATTCTAGCATGTCGGGAGCGGGAGGATCATCAGCTCCAAATGCATCAATGTCACTCTGGGAAGGAGGAGCAGGTATATAATCCAATTCTACTACATCGTCGGACGAACTGGGGTCCTTTGACGATGAAGTGACCTCTGGCCTCCTAATGGGAATCTTTTCCCTTCTTGTTCTCTTGGATGTCCGAGTTCCTCTGCAAGCCTTAGCCTTCTTTCTCTTTTCAAGTTTCTCAATTTCTTCTCTAGGTGCACTGGAAGTTCCCTCATCTTCGGAAGACTGAGAATCGAGGCTGCCCATTAAGTGGTAGGTGAACTGGACTCCCTCATGAATTAGTCTTTCAATCTGCTGATGCAACCATAGGTCTGTATATCTTGCTGGGGCTGCCATGACTGCCTCAAAATCAGTGATAGGGTCCTGCAACCAATCAACGCCTGGCAGAAGATGCCTCACTACCTCAAATTCCCGGACTTGCAGACAATTCCTTGAATCCGTGAGTTGATCCGGGACCCAACAGTATTCAAAGAGTCGCATTTGCTGCACACTCAGCCTCGAATATTCACGCCTCCAGACCTCATAGTCATCAAAGCAATTTTTCCAATAATCTTCAACTGATTCCTTTGCCCTGTATCGCCTGCCATAGGCTCTCTTTGCTAGACTATCGTGATCAAAGCATTTCCTTGGAAAATGCTCTTGTAGGCCATAGGAAGCCAGCTCTGCGAAGGATTCCTCTACTAGGGTGGCGGTCTTCAGATGGACATCCTGGTTGCCTATAATCATGGGGAATGCGAATCCAGCCTGCTTGCTATCTCTGAGTAAGATGTTGGCCGGAAGTGACTGCCTCGCAACCTCCATAAGAACTATCTTGTCGGTTGGGTACCGTGGAAGTCGGAGAGGGGCACCATCAAAGCCCGCTATTCGGATATAGGGGAACCTTGGGAACTGGATGAACTAGGCTCCGTATCTCTGTACTAGGATAGTAGCTTGCTCTGAGAGCCTTATGTGCAATCCTCCCTGCATTAGCCTGACTAGGCGCATTGTGAAGGCGTCATTGACGCGCTCATACTGGCCAACTGCATAAGCTGGGCTGTTCTTTTCTCTCTGAGCTATATCCTGATAGTGAAGCTGTGGGTAACAATCATATACCTTTACCTAACCAGGCCCATTCCCGATTTCACCTTTCATTATCAAACCTCGCAGTGGCTGGTTCTTGGCGAACATGTAGCCCAAGTAGGAGGTCATAGTGAAGTACTTTTTGCTCTCGAGTTCAATTAGCTGAGTGTGGATGTTGTCGCTTATAATCTAGGCCCAGTCAAACTTAGACTTCCCAGCGAAGACTTGCTCTGTGAAATAAAACATCCACTCTTCAAAGTAGTTGGATTTAGGAAGTCCCATAACCCTGCTGAGTAATGTGACCATATCCCCATGCTCATTGTGAAAGTCACTTATTGGGGTCTTTTTCCCAATTCTGGTGCTTGGAGGCCTTCTCTCCTTGTACCACTCTTCGTTGATCAGTGTTCAACATCTGGCCGGATTCATATCATACGCCCCCTGTGCGTCGTCTATAGTCATGCCCGTGGGATTGTTTGGGAAGGGAATGTCGAATGCGTTGCCAATGGCCTTAGGAGTGAAGTTGGCGAGGGTCATATTCTCGAGGAGCACCAATTTGGAACCTGGCTGATAATGCTGGGCAGCCTCTACCACTAACTCATAGTTTTGTACTGCTGGAGGAAATCCCGCCGCTTGGGCGATGCCACTTTCCACCATCTGTCTGGGCTTGCCATATGCGTTAGGGGAGAAGACCCGATTCTTGAAGTCTTGGATATCAATATGGCCTAGGTCGGTATCACCGACACTATCCCAGACGCTTTGAACTTTTCACTCCCTCAATCCCCCTCTTTGATACTGGTACTTCATCCTTTTGACTTTGCGTGGGATATCTGATTTGGATGTTCGCGATGTCTCGGCTGTACCGGGCGTTTTTGATGATTCCACCGCCGATTTAGGCATTTATCTTGCACAGCCGGACACAGATTACGGGGCGATATAAAAGAAGGCGGGTTAGATAGAGAATATGCTAGCATTCAAGGATTAATTCAAAATTTGGATTGGAAACAGCGAAATATTGCTAATTGAGAGCTTGATTGAGCAAAACATTTATTCACAAAGCTTTTGATCGTGAATTTATACTTAAGCATTTTCGGGATTAATTTTCAAAAGGGACAAAGCTCCAAAAATTCTCCTAAGTTTGAAAATGCAATTCCTAGCTGATCCTTAGGAGCAAATTCTAATTTTGATTGCTTTGCATGACGCTTTAATAATCGGAAAAAAGATGCGAATTTGAAGATTTAAGCATTTTAATCACTTTTGCACAGGCATGCATCCAATTTATAAATATTTCAGATGATCAAGAGAGACAAAGCGTACTTACCTGACAAAAATGGACGGCGAGAAATTGCCCGACTTGTTGTGCAAAGACGAATGGATAGTTCTGCAAATTTTGAATTCCAACGGTTATCCTCTAATTCAAATTTTCGCGGCTGTGGTTGGAAAAGAATTTGCAATGTCGAGTTTTAAACTAGGCGATTTTTACCTTGTGCAATTTAGCAATTTGAACCTGGACGCTTGGAAGGGTTTATGTTAGCGTTTTACCTTGAATGCAAATAATACTTTCTGGCTTCCCTTTCAAAACCCAACGCGATCCTCTCTCACGGGAACTTCGGTGGTATGGAGGGGTTTTTGCAGACTTTTAAACTCCATATCTCCTTCTCTTAAATCGCGAACTTCGCGCTCTTTCACATTTTATTGTCTATTACACTTTCTGGGTTGTGTTCTTTGGAGGAATGGGGGGATTTTACCGATTTGAAATCCTTCTACTTGCCCTACGCGTCGCGACTGACATTGATGGTGAATTTCGGACCATTTGGCGATTTCGCCCAAAACTCACCCTTGCATCTTCTTCGCGTCTTTCCTCTAGCTTGCGATTTAGGGGAAATGGAAGCCCTTTAAAACTTAGACTTTGTTTTCACCTTGGGGAATTTCGGCATTTTTATCTTTTTCAGACCTTTTAAATGCTTTGGTAACTTTTCACTAAATTCTCTCAATTTGCCCTTAGGGTCCAAAATTCGGCTCATAAGGCACTTTTAAGGCACTTTGGCAATTTTAGCGAATTTAAAGTGAATCTCGGACCTTTAGAGGTTTTTGGCAACTTAAAGGTAAATTTAGACCTTTTAGAGGTTTTGCGAACTTTTGCGGATTTTGAAAATTTTACCCCATAGTCCGAAATTCGGCCCTTTGGGCGATTTCGCAAACCTTTTAACTTTTCTAAAATTTTAACCCCAGGGTCCGAAATTCGGCCCCCTGGGCGATTTTGCAAACTTTGTAACTTTTTCGAAATTTAACCCCAGGGTTCGAAATTCGGCCCCCTGGGCGATTTTGCAAACTTTGAAACTTTTCGGACCTTAGGCCCATTTTGCCAACTTTTGTGAATTTTCTCTCATTTTGGCCAGGAAGACCGAAATTTGCCCCTCCTGAGCATTTTGGCGATTTTAAACTTTTCCTCAAGAAGTGCGAGCTTGGGCACTTGAGCGAGTTTGTCAACTTTGGCATTTTGCAACAAAATCCGCTCCTCCTCCTTTCTCAGTTGGCGAAAATCGTCATTCGTTCAAAGCTTGTAAACTCTTTAAAAACAAACATCATGCAATCTATCTCATCGCTCTTATGCAAAAAACGGCAACTTTGGGTCCTCGTGCGACCTTCAAACGTGCTGTCCTTTGCTTGGCGGGCTTCGCCAACCTCTATCATCTTATGCCTATTCAAGGCGATTTCACAATTTAGAACAATCTCTTGGAATTCATGCCCGAGGGCTAGACTAGCCTAATGGAATCACTGGCTTCTTTTCTTTCAACATCATCACTGCCTCAACTTGAATGCGGGTTTGCTTGAAAGGACGCGAGACACTCAAAAAGGGAAAGGGGGACCCTGTCGGCGACAGGGAGCGTGTGCAACGCACAACACACTTGACACAATATTTTGACGTGGAAACCCAAATGGGAAAAACCACGGTGAGATGAGACTCACAAGATAAGTATCTGAACTCTTCTGAAGTTCGCCTTGTTAGGAGCCAATCCTGTTAAAGCTTTTACAAAAAGTCCCGTTAAGAACAGATCCTGTTAGGGACCACCCGGTTAAGGGATTGACTATAATGCCTTGTTAGAAGCAATACCTTGTGAGGAGTAACCTCGGTAGAGGATTTGAAATCCAAGCTAATGGACCACCTGGTTAGAGGATTTGAATAACACCAAGCTTGTTAGAGCTTACCCGGTTAGGTGATTTCAACTGCTGTAATTGTTAGAAAACAACAGGGGTTTGCTGATCTGTTTGAATAGCACTACACTTGCTTGTGTGGATCCTTTTCATGCTCCTATCTGCCTTTATACAAGCTGCAAATACATCATCCGGTTCGGCAACCACACACTCAACTGAAACTTTGCCAACTCTGAAACAAAACAACTCATCGACCTTATAAACAAATCAATTAGGTCGGTAACACAACAAAAACCTAATTCTCTCATAGAGATTACAAACAAGTCGGTTCAAGTATGACCGTTGGATTACATAACAATCTTTGCACATCATTCAAGAAAGCCTCGACCGCTCCTTGATCACCGCTTCATCGAACTCAGTAACTCATCACGTGCTTTGCATTACATGCAATATACTTGCTCATTCTCTAGACAAAAACCGTTATCTCAACGCGCCAAAAACACTTTGAAACTCTCTTCATACAACATGCATACATGTCATAATCATTACCGCTCATCATCAGATCATAAACCAATACAACCAATTCACCAAACTTAATCGGTTAGGGTTTATCAAATCAATAGGTAGGGTTTACCGGTTCAACTCTCCAATACTTGGCAATACTGGTTCACTCCACAAACTTACCTGCTGGTTACAGTTTCCTTCACTAGCTCTTCCTACCGGTTACAAAACAACATTATAACAATATCATTACCGGTTAATTGACATCAATGACAACATAACAAATCATTAATGCAATCGTCATGCAAATGCCAACAAGTTGCTCTTACTTTGGAGAAATATTGTATATTTAGATCAAAAATCAAATCTAGAGTTTTCAGCCTCTTGTATTTATGATTATTGTCAATATCTGAGTTGTTATTTGCTGCAAGTATCTTTAGTTTCTACACTTTATTTATCATTCAAAACCTTTGCAGAAAAAAGAAAGTGAAAAAAAAAATCAAGGCACAAAACAGGGCTGCATGTTACATATATAGTTGAGGGGATAGATCTTAGTTAGGGGGTTGTGGCTCCCCAAAACAGCGTTTCATTTGTTTATTTGTGACATTTGATTAGTAATGACCTCAACTCTTCACCCAAATTTAATTTAAATTTCCCTTTGATTTTTATTTCCTTTTTTTCTTAATTTTCTTATGCTTTTATAAACTAGCTCTTCCAAATGCCCTTGCAAAAATTCCATAAATCTGTCATCTAGTTTAATTGTTATACTTGACAAATTTGGTTTGTTTGTAGGGTTTTTGGAAAGTTGTGGTAAGATAGGAGCCTCCTTGCTACTGCATTCCCCTAACAACAACCTTTTGAATTCTTTGTAGTCTTGTTGATGTGTGTTTTATGCACATGCAAGCATTAGAATAAAATACCAAAGTACTTTACCCTCTCTTGAACAAAATCACCTTAGATGCTAAGGGTAAGATCAACTAAAATGATTCCAAGGTTTGTATAGTCAGGTCTTGACAAGTGGGTAACTCAATGGTTGATGTGAATTGTTGTTTTCACTTGGGGACTTACACAATTGTTCGAATTAACTTTGCTTATTATGAATATGGAATAGGTGTGCTAATAACTTAGGATTTGGCAATGTAGTTCTTGACTCAAGACTTTCTAAAAAAAAGGCACAAGGAATAGGGTTCAAGAAATCTATTCTAAGCCTAGGAATGTAGGAAATGATGAAGAAATTTAGTGGAATCAAACTAGGCAAGGTCTCACCATCAAGTTGAACAGATTTTGACACGAGCTTAGTGCAATCATTTAAGGTGTATTTCATAGATTTTCAAATTACTACCATCAAACATTAAGACCATCCATGTTGATGCATAACAATGGACGCATAATAATCAAAGTTAAGCTTGCATAAATTTCCAGTTGACCACACACGACGCACTTAGAATCAGAAAGAGGCTAGTGATATGGATTAGTAGATTCCACACAAATATACTCAACAATTCTTTCATTCAATCTAACAAACATTGAAAGAAAAATTCTAATTTAACTTGGAGGAATTGAGAACCTTGAATGCAAGACAACACTTAAACATAATCACCATCAAGTCGAACAATGATTTATATTCAAATCTGCGGCATCTACCAACAATTCTCAAAAGTCTCTCTCTTACAAATGAGAGGCAATGGGGTATATAGTCTCATATAAAATGGATGGCCAAGATTAAATCTAAATCAAGGGCTAAGATCATGCCAAAAAAGCCCTAGAGTTGCCGTAATTAAGGTTTACATAAAAAATGGAGCCACCAACATATGGCCCAATAGAAAGACACCTAGTCATCAAATAGGTAATCTTCTAGAAGATCCCATCCTGCATCTCTTTCTCTCACAGCATAATCCAAGAATCTAACTCCTCCATAGTGTTGTGACCTTTTCACACGTCGCCCCATTGCTAACGGGGACCCCCTCTTTGCTAGCTTCCTGTGTCGTTAGGTTAGGGTTTTGGCTGCTTAGTGGGCAATTTTGCGTTTTCCGTGCCCGAGTCTCAGAGTTTTGATCATGCCTAGTGCCGTCTAGGGTTTTTGAAGTGTTAGGATCAAGTTGCAAAAGATGATATTTTTTTTAATGATCCTAAGTTTTGCTAAGTGTTTGAGCATTTGAACGTTAACGTGTTTTTAAACATGCGCATCAATAATTTTAAAGTGCTAAGATATTCACAAACCTTTTGAAGTTGTTTTCTTGCTCCTAAGGCAATATTTAAGTTGGTTTCGCACTTTATTCCAACATTTTCCTGGCGTTTCGCTCATATTTTTGGAAAATTAGTCTAAGACCAGTTAAATTTAAAGTCGCTGAGTAATTTTGAGTGGTTAAAATGTTAAAATCCTAAGGGAAATCCATATTCCAAGGGTTAAAGTGTCAAAATCCATGCTAGAGGTGATTTTCCCCTCACATTCCAGACTACCCAACCCATTCCCCCACTCAAAATCCATACTACACATGGGTTTCCCCTGGAATCCATACTGGCCACTAATTTCCCCCACTGTTTATCCACACCTGGAGCGATTTTCCCTTGGGAATGCTAAAATTTGGCTAAGTGTCAGGATTTATCCAGACACCCATCGAATTGCCCCTAAGAGTGCGGATTGGAGTGCAAGGATAATTCCATGCCTAGGTCATTTTTCCACCAGGATTTTTGTGACAACTAAGTTAGGATTTTTGTCCGGATTTTTATCCAGACAGGGATCGATTTTCACTGGGAACATTATGAAGAGTTTTTGAGTCCAGATTTTTGTCCAGACTGAGGTCGAATTTCCACCAGGGAGGTATTTTTTTTTCAAGTTAAGTGATTTTTTGAGTGTGGATTTTTGTCCAGACACCCATCGAATTTCCCCTGGGGGGTGATTTTTGCAAATTGAGTGCAATTTTGTCTGGGTTTTTGTCCAAACTCCTATCGATTTTCCCTTGGAGGGTGATTTATGTGCATTTTGATGATTTTGAGCATGGATTTTTATCCAAGCATGTCTCGAATTTCCCATATGGGGCAAATTTTGACACTTGAGCGATTTTTGAAGGGATTTTTTTTAATCCCAACCTATAGCGATTTTCCCCTGGAGGCTTTATTTTGGATTTAAATTGCAATATTTTAAATAAAAGCCCCATTTTGATTGCTTTTAAATAATTATTAAATGATTATTTAAAATTTCAAAGCAAATTTAATAACTTGCAATAATTATTAAATGTTTGAATCTTCTAGAAGCAAGTTAGGGTTTCACCAAGCAAGTATTTATACAAGTGTTTTTTTATCCCACATTGCTTGTGTGGTGAAAGTTGGAGCTGAAAGCAAGTATATGAGAGGAACTTCAGCATTATTTTATTATTATTTCTGCCAGGTGTCTCCATGAAAGCGATTTTTTTTTCAAGTTGGGCGAATTTTTTTAGCAAGGCATTTTGTGAAGTGTGGGATTGAGGATTTATTTTCCTCCATTTTTTTCCAGCTTGCTGATTTATTCCTCTTGGCTGCCATTAAAGACTAGTTTCAGATTTTCGATTTTGCTAAGTTTGGCGATTTTTTTCCAAATTTAGCAATTTTTGGTGAAAGTTAGCGAATTTGTGTTTGGAGACCTTGGGCGATTGTTGCTTGCTGTTCAGACCTTCATTTCTGCAGATTGCTGCCATTGACAACAATTTTCAGAATTTTGAAAATTTCGATTTTTTTTGCTAAAGAAGGCAAATTTTTGTGTTTGGGGTTTTCAATCCCAACTTGGGCGATTTTTCCAGATTATTGCCATCCTCCATTATTGCAGATCCGAGCTACCATTGGCATCAATTTTCAGATTTCCATTTTAGCGCTAGACTTGGGAAAATTTCGATTTTGCTTGGAGGCCACATTTTGGTGGATTTTTCATGCATGTTTGTTGGCTGTAATCATTTCCAGCCTGCTGATTCGCTTCAGATCTGGGGTTTTCTTCAAATTTTGACCTCCATTAATGGCTACCATTAATTTTCAGACTTAAGTTTTTATTGTCCAGCCAATTCTAACTTAAATATTTAGCATTTGGAGACATTTTGTGGATTTTTCTGTGCACTTTTTAGACCATTTTATCGCTGTTGCAGGTCTGAAACTCCATTGTTAGGCGGTTGTCCTCAGAAATTTCATTTCCAGCCACCTAACCAATTTTGGCGAATTTGCTTGGGGCTGTTTCCTAAGCCTTTTTTCATCATTTTTAGGGATTTAAACCACTTTGCAAGGTGCTGGTAAGTCTGAAGTGTTCGATTTTCAGACTTGTCCTCAGAAAACTAATTTTTACCAGCCATACTTACATTCCAAAAAATGATTGTTTTCATCAATAAAACTGATTTCTATTGATTTTATGCACATTTTGAAGATTACAACATATTTTAAAAGTCTGAATTTTCAGGTTGTCTTCAGAATTTTGACCTCCATTGTTGACTGCGAAAGGTGTCTTCAGACATTCATTGTGTGAAAACACAACCTTTCACACCTTTCCTAAGTCATCATCAATCCGGTATACTCCTTTGCATTCTTTGCTTGCATATTTTCTAAGCGTAAGGAGGTATAAATGAATTTTTATGGAAGGCTTCCATGCCTTAGTGTTGTCACACAACGTAATTGCTAAAATTTACCGTGTATGGATTATTTTCCTGACTTCATGCTCTAAACTAGCTAAATCTCTAGAAAGTCAGGAATTTTATTACAAGTATTTATTTTTATCCTAGGACTAACTTCCAGTTTCGTACAGGTGCGATGTCAAAGTCAGGATACAAGGAAAGGAAAGAGCTGCTGAAGACGTTGGAGATTGGATTTTATCCAGAGTTCAAAATTTCATCCAGATGGAGGGAGATCACTGATACCAACATGCATTTCCTGGACTTCGACCAGATGTAGCATCGGATGTTCGGATCCAGAGATCAGGTTCCTTCTCTAGCATATGCGAATATTATGAAGAGTGGCATTTTCCATGCCGTTGGGTTTCCACAATCCATACAGTGCAGTGAGTTGATCCTGGAGTGTGCATGATGTTACGATCCGCTCACAAGAATGATCAAGAGTTCGAAGGGTGTTGTCATCGCCTACCTTGCTGAAGTATTCGGAATTCCACGCAGTACAGACATGAAGGATGTGACCAAGGAAGATTATGCAGACAGATACACGAAGAAGATGGGTGTATGCAAGAGTTTAATTAATAAAGAATGGATGATTGAACCTAGAAATCATCATTCCAAGGCTCCCAAGACACTTATGTGCGTAGATTTTAAGGAGGAATATAGTGATTTGATATTCCTACTCAACAGAGTGATGGGAATGCTGCTGGGAGCAATATTTCATGGATGAATGTTCTACTTCATCCAGGATTGTCTTAAAGGGATACTAGTGAATTGGTCTAAGATCATAAGCGACAATCTGGATTTTCAGTTGAGGAATGTAGAGAGGTCCAAGTCATTCGCCATGACTTCTTACCTGGTGTGCCTGCTTGCACGGTTTGTTTCATACAGAGGATTAATATGCAAAGGTGAAGTTGGGAATGGGCAAGGACAGTTTAAGAGTTATGAATGCTACCCCCAGTTGAGTATGCACAGAATTGAAGACTATAAAAGAGTGAATGATGCATTCACTATGTACATCACACGGATGCTGCAGGGCGGAATCCACAGAAGATTGTCCAAGGAGGCAACAGAGTTAATAGAGAAATATGGATCGTGGTATATACAGTTTCCCACTTTCACATACCTCAGGATTCATGGGTTTCAATCTGAACCCTACAGACTTCCTAGGTATCCTACTAACAGAATGATATTGTTGGAAGTCGTAAGACAACTTCTAGAGTTCGATGTTATCCAGAGAGAGAAGCACAGGGCAGGAATGACATTCCCTATTTCAGTTGGGAAGACGTCAGAGGTCTACCAATCCGCCATAGCTGCCAGCACTGCAGGTGAGGAGATTGCATTCTACAGATTCGCTACCTACAAGAAAAGAGAAAGATTTGATCCAGACAAGAAGGTCGGAAGGATCAGAGGAGAGAAGTTCACTCACAAGGTTGACATAGAGGATTATTGGGCTAACTTAATGGATGAACAAGCAGTAAAGAGAAGAATGTGGTCCAGAATGTCAGTGGATTTCATGAGGAAGTGTGGACTTTTCCTCATCCCTGATCAGGTATTAGATGATAGAGATCATACACACCCACATTATGAGAATGAAATGAAGAAGGCAATCCTATTGCCAAATTGGTCAGAGTCAGAGGAGACTGATCTGAATATATTGATGAGAGAAGTCTTGAATTTCTCCCGCACATGGGTAGATATGCAGATGAACAGATTAGTTGACATGCGTGTTCCCTTCACTTATGAGAGGATGAAGACGGAAGAGTCTACTTCCGAGGATAATCAGAGGACTGTCAGTGATGTCAGGATTCATGCAGACGAAGAGAGTCAAGCTCCCAAAAGAAGGAAGAACATGCATGGAGAAGTCAAGGCTAGAGAGAAGAAGATTGAGGATGTGAAGAAGAAACAGAAGACTATCATTCCTTCACCCCCTCCCAGTGTCTCATCAATCGAAGTGATTGAAGTAACAGAACAGAATAAGGAGACTCAGCAGTGTTCCAACACAGTGATACTACCAGAGAATACTCAGGAATTTCATGCCACAGCAACATCTGCACCTCCTAATGAGAATGATGACCAGCCGGGATCCCCTACTGTCCTTTTGGAAGTTAGTTTGGGAAATGATGTATATGATTGGACCAGGAATAATCCTGATGATAATGATGAAGTTATCTCGGCACTGAAGGACCTTGATCAAGAAATATGTCTTGATGATGGTATAGAGATGACCGCTATTCCTGAATGGTTGAGGAAGAGTATGGAAAAAAGTAAACAAATGATAGAAGTACAGCCTATTGAGGATATTGATGACTACCTAGCTAGGAGTGCTAAGAAGAAAGAACCCAAGAGAGCGGAGATTTTGTCGCACATAGCTAGAGATGAGACAGGAATGCGGATTGCACAGATTGTTGTTCCTAGAGCAGGCGTGACAGTGGAAACTACTACTCCCATGGATTTCCAGATCACTTCAGTTGCCCTTGGTCGTCCATCCGCAGGGCAGGAATTTCAGGAGCTTGGTGACAACCTCCAAGCAATCAATGCCAAGTTAGACACAGCGATTGCGGAGAATGAAAGGTACAAAGAAGATAATATTAGACTCAGAGAGTATATTGCAGGGACAAGGCGTGGGGATCCCACCCTTATTTCCCCTATTGCAGTTGACCATGGAATACATTCACATTGCGAGGTAGCGAGAGGTACACACTCTGAGGTGGAAAAGTGGATTGAAAGCACAAGAAGGCAGGCAGATGATTTCCTTACTCAGTTTGTCCAAGCATATGATAAGACAACAACACTTGTATTCAGAATCCAGTATTTGGAGGGAGTTTGGGAAGAATTCCTGCCTATCCAAGAGAAGACTATTCCACGCCTCCCGGCATTGAAGAAGGTTCCTAATTCCATTTTGGTCAGCGAGAACATTGTGCACAGTGGAGACATATATAATTTCCATGGCTGGTATTGTGCACTAGCTTTGAAGAAATCAGCTTATGAGAATGCCCAATCGAGTTGTATGGAGATGGAAGGATTAATTCAGGACATTCAGATGAAAATCTTTGCCTCGATTGAGGAATTGTTGGGTGTTGATGTTAGTGATGCTAGTGGTTTACACTTAGCCGAATTAAGAGACAAGATAAAATTTATGTATTTTTGCCAGTTGGACCCTTTGCAGAAGAGTCAGATAGATGACTTGGTCTCTTTGTTGATTCATGTTCATAATTCGCAGAAGCTCATACCTGAATGGGAGAACACTTTGAATGCTTGCTCGGATTCATTGGATGTGATTGATTTACAGCAGGATACCTTGCCTAGCATTTCCATGGAGGAGTTAGATTCAGTTTTGGCTAGATTCTTGGAGTATGTTAAGAGAGAGAGAGATGCAGGGAAGAATCTTCTAGAAGATTCTCTATATGATGACTAGGTATCTTTCTATTGGGCCATATGCTGGTGGCACCATTTTTTATGTAACCCTAATTAGGGCAATTCTAGGGTTTTGTTGGCATGATCTCGGTCGTTGATCTTAGATCAATCTGGGCCATCCATTTTGTAAGAGACTCTATATATGCCCCCTTGTCTCTCATTTGTAAGAGAGAGTTTTTGTAGAATTGTTGGTATATGCTGCAGCTATTTGAATCCTAATCATTGTTCAATTGTTGGTGATTTTGCTCTTCAAGTGTTGTATTTGCATTCATGGTTCTCAATTCCTCCAAGTTAGATTAGAATTTAGATTAGAATTTATTTTCATGTATGTTAGATTGAATGGAAGATTTGTTGAGTATATTTGTGTGGAATCCTTAATCCATACCACTAGCCTCTTTCTGCTGGTAAGTGCGCCTTGTGTGGTCAACTGGAGTTTGAGTAAGCATAACTTCAACTATTATGCGTCCGTTGACAAGCATCAACTTGGATGGTGTCTTCATTTGATGGTAATAGTTTGAAAATCATTAAGTATTCCTTAGATGATTGCACTAAGCTTGTGTCAATACCTGATTGTGAGACCTTGCCTGGTTTGATTCCACTAAATCCATTCACCATTTCCTACATTCCTAGGATTAGAATAGATTTCTTGAACCCTATTCTTTTTCCCCCTTTTTTAGTAAGAAGTAAATCCAGAGCCTTATTGATAAATCTTAAGTTGTCAGCACACCTATTCCACATCATTCAGGATAATCCAAACATTTGCGTAAGTCCCCAAAGTGAAACACAGCAATTCACATCAACCACTGAACTTACCCACTCGTCAAGACCTGACATGTAGAAACCTTGGAATCACATTAGTTGATCTCATCCTTAGCATCTGAGGTGATTTTGTTCAAAAGAGGGTAAATTACTTTGGTAATTTATTCTGTATTGTTATGTGCATAAAAAACACATCAACACATAGAAATGTTGGGTAAGGTATCCTGCTGTAAATCAATCACATCCAATGCATCTGAGCAAGCATCCAAAGTGTTATCCCAACCTGGCATGAGCTTCTGCGAATTATGAACATGAATCAACAAAGAGACCAAGTCATCTATCTGACTCTTCTTCAAAGAGTCCAATTGATTGAATTACATGAATTTCATTTTGTCTCTCAATTATGCTAAGTGTAACCCATTGACTTCACTGACATCAACTCCCAATAACTCCTTAATTGAGGCAAGGATCTTCAACTAAATATCATGAATCGATCCTTCCATCTCTCGACAACTCTTTTGTGCTCTCTCATAAGTTGATTTCTTCATGGCCAATGAACAATACCAGCCATGGAAATTGTATCTATCTCCATTGTGTACAATATTCTCCTTGATCAATGTGCACATGGAAATCTTCTTCAAAGCTCTGAGGCGTGGAATAGTCTTCTCCTGAATGGGTCGGAATTCTTCCCAAACTCCCTCCAAATACTATATCCTGAATAGAAGCCCTATTGTCTTGTGAAAAGCTTGGACAAAATGAGTAAGGAAATTATCCGCCTGTCTCTTTGTATCCTCAATCCATTTCTCCACTTCTAAGAGTGTATCTCTCATTGCCTCATAATGTGTATGTAGTTCATGATCAACTGCAATAGGGGAAATAAGAGTGGGATTCTCACGCCTTATCCCTGCAATGTACTCTCTAAGTCTGATATTCTCTGCTTCGTACTTCTCTCAGTCTAATCTCGCATTGATTGCCTTTAGGGTATCAGCAACCTCCTAAAATTCCTGCTCCTTTGTAGTACGGCCAAGGGCAACTGAAGTAATTTGGAAATCCATGGGAGTAGCAATGTTCGTTGTCACATCTCCAATAGGAACAACTACCTGCACAATTTGCATTCTTGTCTCATCTCTAGCTATATGCGACAAAATCTCAATCTTCCTAGGTTGTTTCTCCTTATTGCTTCTAGCTAAGTATTCATCAATGTCATCAATTGGCCGCGCCTCTACCATCTTCTTACTTTTCTCCATACTCTTCATCAACCAATCAGGAATAGCGGCCATCTCCATACCATCACTGAGAAACATCTCTCAATCAAGCTCTCTCAATGCTGAGATAACATCATCATCATCATCAGGATTATCCCTAGTCAAATCATATACATTCTTCCCCAAATTAACCTCCAAAAGGACAGTAGATCCCAGCTGATCGTCATCCTCATTAGGTGGAGCAGATGTAGCTATGGCATGTAAATCTTGGACATTCTCTGGTAATATCACTATGTTGGAATATTGCTCAACCTCTCTATTCTGTTTTGGCACTTCAACTTCCTGGATTGATGAGACACTGAGGGGTGGTGAAGGAATGATAGTCTTTTGCTTCTTCTTCTTGACCTCCTCAATCTTCTTCCCTCTAGCCTTGACTTCTCCTGGTGTGTTCTTCCTTCGTTTAGGAGCTTGACTCTCCTCATCCGCATAAAATTTTATGTCGTTGATAGTCCTTTGATCATCTTTGGAAGTGGATTCCTCCTGTTTCATCTTTTCATAAGTGAAGGTAACACCCATGTCAACTAACTTGTTCATCTGATTATCTACCCATCCTCGAGAGACACGCAAGAACCTCTCTCATCAACACATTTAAATCTGTCTCTTCTAGTTCTGACCAATTAGGCAATAAAATTGCCTTCTTCATTTAATTCTCATATAGCGGATGCGTATGATCCTTATCATCTAGTACCTGATCAAGAATGAGGAAAAGTCCACACTTCCTCATGAAATCCACTGACATTCTAGACCACATTCTTCTTTTCACTGCTTGCTCGTCCATCAAGTTGGCCCAATAATCCTTTATGTCTAACTTGTGGATGAACTTATCTCCCCTGATCCTTCCAACTTTCTTATCTGGATCAAATCTTTCTCTTCTTTTGTATGTTGCAAATCGATAGAATGCAAGCTCTTCAATTGTTGTGCTGGTTGCTGCGGCGAATTGGCAAACCTCCAATGTTTTCCCTACTAAAATAGAAAATGTCATCCCCATTCTATGTTTTTCTTTATGGATAAAATCATACTCCAGAAGCTGCCTCACCACTTCCAACAGGATCATTTTGTCAGTAGGATACCTAGGAACTCTGCAAGGTTCAGATTGAAATCCATGAATCCTTAGGTATGTGAAAGTGGGAAACTGTATGTACCACAATCCATATTTCTCTATCAGCTCTGTTGCCTCCTTGGACAACCTCTTGTGGATTCCACCTTGCATCATCCGCGTTATGTACATAGTGAATGCATCATTCACTCTCTTATAATTTTCAATTCGATACATGTTCATCTATGGATAGCACTCATAACTTTTGAATTGTCTTTGTCCATTCCCGACTTCACCTCTGCATATCAATCCTTTGTAGGTAACAAATTGTGCAAGAAGGTACACCAAATAGGAAGCCATGGCGAATGATTTGGATCTCTCTACATTCCTCAACTGAAAATCTAGATTGTCACTTATGATTTTAGATTAACTAATCAACATTCCTTTCGGACAATCCTAGATGAAATAGAACAGCCATCCATCGTATATTGCACCCTGCGGCATCCCCATTATTCGGTTAAGCAAGAATACTAAATCACTATATTCATCCTTGAAACCTGTGCATGAGTGTCTTGGGAGCCTTAGAATGATGAGTCCTAGGATGGATCATCCACTCCTTGTTCACTACGGTCTTGCACGCATCCATCTTCTTCTTATATCTTTCTTCATATTCATCTTTGGTTGTATCTTTCATGTCTGCTCCACGTGGAATTCCAAACACCTCAGCAATAACATCCTCAGCAAGGTAGGCAATGATAGCACCCTTGGGAGTCTTGATCATTCAGGAGCGAGGATCATAACATCGTGCACACTTCAAGATAAGCTCACTGCACTGTATGGATTGCGGGAATCCAACGGCCTAATAAATGCCACTCTTTGTTTACATAAGCTGGGGAAGTGGCTTCCAAATCCGAACATCCGCTGTCACATCTAGCCCATGTTCAGGAAATTCATGTTCGTGTCTGTAATCTCCTTCCATCTAGATGACATCTTGGACTCTAGATAGAATCCTGTCTCAACAATCCTTTGTTGTTCCTTTCGGATGCTAATTCCCGCCTTCGACATTGCACCTGTATGAAGCTACAAGTTAGCAACCTCAAAAAACATTCCTGATAACAAGTTCTGATTTCCTAATGATTAAACAATTTTTAGAATGGAAATCAGAAAATTTATCCACATTCCTACTAAATAGTAAGTAAATATAACAAGATTAGGGTATGAAACCCTTATGAAAATCATTAAAATCATGAATTTTCAGACTTAGCAAAGTCTGAAGACACCTCCTTATACTTAGAAATTTTATCAAAATTAGAGTGCGAAGAAGTATACCGGATCGAGAATTGAACTGGGAAAAGTGTGAAAAGTAGTGTTTTCACAAAAAAGTTGTCTGAGGACACCTTCCCCAAGTCAACAATGGCTGCCAACAAGTCTGAAGACAACCTGCAACTCTATAAATCAGACATTAAAATCATGTTCCAATTGCGCGTTATGCAAAATCTATGATGAAAATAAATTTCCCAACGCAAAAATGAATAAATTTGAGCATGTATGTAGAGCTGGAAGTGGATTTTCAGTCTGAAGACAAGTTTTTAGACTTACCAACACCTCTAGGAATGATAGTAAGCTCAGAAAATTGCCAATAAATGGTGCAAAAATACACTCCAATTGAAATTGCCAAAAAAGGTAGGTGACCGGAAATGGTAAATTTTTTAGGACAGCCCCTTGACAATAAAGTTTCAAACCAGCCAACAATGGAGGTCACACAAGCTGCAATAATGGCGTCAAACTCAGATCTGGAAGTTATCACAGCAAGGAATAATAATGACAGCCACCAATGACGAAGGAGACACACCCAAAATGGTGTCAAATAAGCTCCAAAACAAAATCGCCCCCTTCCAACTATGGCACCACCTCCCAAAAATCACACAAGTCTGAAAATGGAATTTAAACTTCCTCCAATGGCTGTCTAAAAATATCGCCCAGGTCTGATTGGGCAGAAAATAACTTCAAACTGCAACTCCAACTTGAGAAATGGTGTCAAAATGACACTTAGCAAAAAATCGCCTAGCTGGAAAAGTTACAATTAGCCACCAAAATGTCTTCAATTCACCACTTAGCAATCACTATCAGCAATTATAATATTATAATATTGCTGGACACCCTCTTTTAAACTTGCTTTTGCCTTGAGTTTTCATCACACAAGCAATGTGGGATAAAACTTCGTTACTTATAATTCCCTGGGGAAAATCGATTTGCTTTTAGAAGGTGAATATTATTAAATTCTCATTGCAAATCATTTATTAATTGTTTTTTATTTTTTAAATAATCATTGACATTTGTAGAAATGATTAAATTTGGGTCAATTTATTTGAAAGATTTTAAAATTTAGATAAAAAATGACCATCTAGGGGAAAATCAATTTTAATTGGGATAAAAATCATTAAATACCCCTTTGGGGAAAATCGCCCAATGCTAGGATAAAAATCCTGACAAAAAATTCATCAACTTTGCACAAAATTGCCTCCAAGGGAAAATCGACCCAAGTCTGGATAGTTATCTGAACCCAAAATCATTAAAATCATCACTTGTGGAAATTCACCTAAGGTTTGGAATCACTATCCGCATTAAAATCCACAAAATCTTGTCATAAAAGTCCTAGTGGAAAATCGATAGATATTAGGAATCATCATTTTAGTCCTCATTAAAGTCATCCGCAGTCTTGGTGGAAAATCGTGGGTTGTCAGGAAAAAATCCCACACTTGGTCAAATTTTGAGCATCCTGGTGGAAAATCGCCCCATGTCTCGATAATGAGTGGGGGAAAAATTAGGTCCATCTGGAATCCAATGGAAATTCACCATCAGTCAGGATTTTGAGTGGGGGAAAATCACGAGTCATCGGAAATGTGGGGGGAAAAGCGCCTCCAGTCTGGAATTTTGACATTTTGACCCTTGGAATATGGAGTTTCATCCAGAATTTAACAATTTAACCACTCAAAATCACTGGGACACTTAGATTTTCAATAAAACGCATCGGGACTTAAGGCAAATTCACCAAAATTTGAGCGAAAAAAAAGGAAACCTATCGGGATAAAGTGCAAAATCCACTTGAATAACTTCCTAGGAGCGAGAAAACAAGCCCTAAAGGACCTAAAACACCTAGGCATTTAAAAATCATGGACAAGGACATTCAAAAACACGTTAATGCTCAAAAGATTTACACTTAAACAAAAACTAGGATCATTAAAATCTCAACTTTTATGCACTTGATCCTATAACTTCAAAACCCTAAACGACAATTAAGCATGATAAAAAATCCAAGACTTGAGCACGGGAACTCAAAATTGCCCATTATGCTACCAAAACCCTAAACTAACCAATGCAGAAAATAGGAAAGAGGGGGTCCCCGTTTGCAATGGGGCGATGTGTGAAAAGGTCACAACAAGTCCTCAATGTGCTTCTGTAGACTAGTTAATAATTGTCCAATTTTATCTCAACATGAATTTGACCTTCCCAAGGTCAAAACATCATTTTCTTTGTTCTCTTTCTTCTTTATATTCTTGACAACACCCACATTGGCATGCTCCATCCTCATCCTCTCTGTAATTTCCATCCTCTTGTGATGTCTTTCCTCTCTTTCAAGAATTTGTCTTTGTCTTTTGTCCTCACTATTTGAGCTGCTCATTGTCACTTCTCTTGCTAACTCAATTAGTTCCTTGATTTCTCTTGTATTTCTTTTGTTTCCTCTTGTCATGGGTGTTTTTGTTTTGGGATTATATTACTCCTTTATTATTCCCCATGGTAGTTATTTGGCAACTCTTCTATTGGTCACATCGTTTTAAGGATCCCTTTTGGACCTGTTTCCTTTTAGCTTCTTTGTAAATGTGTTCTTTTATTGACATTTTCCACAAATACACAAGATTGTTTGTGAAATCATCCAATATTTTTTGGTTGGGCTCTACTAGTTTGTCAATTGGCCATCGCATTTATATAGTCATTTTCACAAACTAATGCAAATTGTAACAAAAAATTAACCAACTTCTTTAGGGGCACTGGGTCCAAACATCTACCTACAGATGGTAATATAAACTATTGCAAAGGAAAGAAAGAGAATAGGCATAATTGTACCAAAAATTTGAAGATCAATCCTAGTGATTTCCTTGTTCAATTATAGTATTAGTTGTAGAAAATTGTTGACTATGGAGCATATAGCAAGATCAAACTACATTTCCCTAACTACACGAAGCCTATTTAAACCCCCCAATGATTGCTTGCCAAAGAAGCACAACCATCTATAACCACTAACAACCAACTCCTAACAACTACTTGAAAGCTGCTGACAAGTAGATATGATAGTTGGGTACAACCAAATTGATAAAACATAACAAAAGCAGTATAGTAAACCCATGTCCCAACATGCCGAAAATTGTATCTTGAATGCATTGCATCTCCAATACATAGAGACTAAATCTTCTAAGAACAAATGTCATGCTAAATAAATTTATCTTTTAAGGTGCATATCTCTTATTCAACTTCTTAATATGGTTTTTTGGCATTGTAATTTTTTTTGTTTTATCCAAGATCTTATTAAAATCCCAAAAACTATTGCAGTGCACAAGTGAGCACACTCTCTACGTGAAGATTAAATTCATGGAATCTGCAGCTCAATCACTAAGCACATGAATATTGCTAAGATTATTACATTGAAATATACATCTTAAATAAGAAACATCTACCTTTAATTTGAGACTTTAAGACACCATGAGGTAAAGACGTTTAGATTTAAAGTGTTCTTACCCTACACAATGATCACCAACAATGAGTGTCTGTGTCATAATATGAAGTAGTGCCATGTGACCATCTGTGTGACCCTGCAGAAGATAAATATTATACTATGAAATCAGTGGTTTCTATTAAAAATATTAAAATTATCTACAGTTAAACCTGCTAAAAATATTACTTATTATGAGCAATAAAGCTAAGGTTTTGTTGATGTCGATTGTGTCACCCCAAATAATTAAAAGAACAACTATGCTCATGGATCGTTCTTCAAATAATCTTGATAATTTTACATCAAGATTCAACTTTCATACATTGTAAAATAAGTCATGTAAACATAATTAGAATCAATGAGTTAGTGCATAGCCCTATGCCTTACTCTTGCAGACCCTACAAAACTCATCTTTTGAACACTATTTTCTTATACATTGTTGAGGACATCTATCAAGGCAGTGGATATGAAAAATGAAGGTTTTGTTTTAGTACTTGTCATGTTTGTTGCATGTCCCATCCATAAGTAAGGTTGATCATCAAAGTTGTTTTGTCTATTGATTAGGTCATGTATAGGAACAATATGCATTGGAGGACAATATAAGAGGAAAGAAGCTGGACTAAGGGTTCATGCAAGCAAATAAGGCATGATTGTTGTACTTATATTAGTCATGGCATAAGTTAAGTGCCAAGCCAGCATGAAGGCACACCTAGAGCAGTTCGAAGGTTTTTTAGGTTTTAGATATACCTATAATAGAGGCCCAAATTTGATTTAGATTGCTTGTTAGTGATAGAGATGATCATAGAGTGCACTACTCACGTATACTGGTGCTTTAGAGACAAGAGTGGTATAAATAGGCATTTCAACAGTGAAAACATGGATGTTGAGAGACAAAGACAGCCCAAAGAGGCACCTAAGGGCTTGACAAAGCCTTAAATTGGATGATATGACATAATAAGGGTTTGATCTACATATGAGAAATGCATCCAACAAAGACCACATATAGGGGCACTTAAAGTCATGTTGAAAATATTTGAGTGACAAGGATTATATAATGGTGCACTTGGCAGGTTAGGACTGCCTTTAAGTGAAGTAGGGGGCACTTACAGTCTTGTTGAAAAATATCTAAGTGACATGGATTATATAATGGTGCGCCTTGCTAGGAGTGCCTTTTAAGTAAAATAGGTGTCTAGTAGAAGAGTTCAACGTTTAAGTGTCAAAGGTGAACTAAACAAGTGCGTGCAACATGAATAAAGCAAGCTTAGAGAAATTGAAGCCTAAAAGAGAAGAAATATTTCTCCTGCTCAGGAGAAATAAGCATTACCCCGGCACCTGCACCATTCTTGTTTCTTGAACCATCAAAAAACATGTTCCATAACCCCTCTAAATCTCCTTGTGTCTTGATGAGGTTAGGGATAGGACTATCCTCTTCATGGATACAATAGGTGCCAAGCCCAGTGTCTTCAGTCTCAGCTAATGGATCAAACTGAAAAGCATTGGCCCATTCGTCCAGCAAGCAATCAAGGACTTCCTGCAAAAGAGTAGCCGGCTCACGGACAACACACTCCTCCCCTTCTTCATGCAAAGTGCAATTCATGTTTATAGGGTTGGGGGTGTAAGGCTGTCATAACCCCTCTTTGGACATTGGATTAAATAAATACGATAATTAAAACATTTATTAATTAACATTTAATAATATTGGAAAATCGTCTCATTTATGAGACTTCACGATTTTCCTCTAATATATGATTATTAATGTTTATTATTTGTTATGATTATTATTTATTATTATTGTTTTATTTTAATGTAACATTCATAATTCAATTATTAATATTATATTAACTATTAAAGAAGTTTTACCATAAAATACTATTAAAACATAAAATAGATATATTGAATATATTACACTTACCATATAACGTGCTATTTAATAAATATAAAATATAACATAAATTGTAAAAATACATTATAACTATTATTTGGAATAATATCGTATTAATACGATACCATAAATAGAACCAATATTAATATATAATACGAATTTCTTATAATATATCAATACCTTATAAATCAACGCTAAACCTGGACTATATCACAAGGGGCGTATTGCACCCGGCAATCGCATTGTATGTCAATCCCTTATATAAAAAACAAAAATCCAAGAATATAAATATCATAACACTACATATATTGATCACTTATTGTTTATAGAAATAAACAATAATAGAGTTTGCTTACCACTGAATATTGAACAACCGAGTGATACCGTGGATGAAGCAACCTATTTATATAGTAGTAAGGAAATAAGATATTACGGAAATCCTTTGTAAGATACGGCTACCACAATTCAATTACGGGTTTCCTTGCTACGTGGTCGGTGAAGACAAGAGATCCCATGGCACTCATAAAGTTTCGTATGGAAAGCACCGAAGTTCGGATAGTAATTGGGACAAACCATTAAGGGTAATAAAATCCTACGTAAGTGATACTCAATAATATGGACAGCAATATCATATGCGGCATCAACTCAGTACACCCAAATATCTAAGAAGAACGATTATAAGCACTGTAAATGAAAGTATCGATCAAGGCAATTCTATCATTGTGATCCAAAGGAAGCATACAGACATGTGTAACACTCCAAGTTCCTTCTTTGGAAGGCATTCTATATGGGAGATCAATACAATTGGATACGATGACAATATAATTAATGAAGACATTAACCTCAGTACAAGAGGTGGCAGTCTGAACAAAGGTAACTTATGTGGATATCCATGAAGCATTTACTCTCCAATCGAAGCTTACGTATCACCATGCTATGGATAAACGACATAAACTTACATATATCAATTAGAGAGGACAATATCGGATAGCCATTGCCTTCATAAGGGAGTGATCACAATCAGGAATCGATAACGAGATTGAGAATATTAATATGCAATGGAATACTATACCCATTTATAAAGCCATACGATGAAGCACTTGCAAAAGCAATTAAGATTGATAAATCAGCCAACACTGATTGGATATGTTTTAGATAAAGCATCAATTAATAGAGGCAGTGAATCTACATAAGCAAATTAATCAATATTCATTAACTGGTCAAAAGAGAACAAGAACGATTAATACAAGGAGAGCTATGATTTTATAGGACATCGTTGGAGAATTATTTAAGGGAGTCGATAAAGTCACAATAACATAAACCAGTGATTATCCTAATTGGGTTGTTAGTTGTCTAATGAGCAATATTTATAAGTGAAGATGTGGCAGCGATTAAAGAGGTGATAAAATAATCATTAGTATGATCAATGTAGTTATGAAGAGGTGCGGACCAATTATGGAGAGAAGAGACATGTCTCTCAAAATGTATCCCCTCCCATTGCACAAAGATATAAGATAAAGTTCGTTCACAGTCTATCAATCATCAAATCAGTCTATCTTTGATTCTCTTATCCATTTTGGATTCGCTCTTCCAAGAGTAGTTGCCTTAGGCATTTCGGTGGCAGAAGGAGCATCTCTATCTCTTCTTTTTTTTTTTTACCCTCGGTGGAATTTATCTATTGTTTTCTAATCCAATCGGATTGTTCTTTAAAAAGCCTTTACCGGAATCAAGTTTGGAAGAGCTCGAAGTGAGGAAGGCCAAAGGCCCATAATCAGGGAGTTCATTTGCGGCACTTGAAGTCGCAGAATAGACGGGAATATGCAGTGATCTTTATGAGGAAGAAGACACCATACATAATAATCAATATGCTTGGCAATAAGGAATTAGAAGCTTCCCTCGATACAAATTCCGCAAGATAAGTTCTATCTTTAAAAATACTCTTACTATTATAAATTAAATATTACAATAAAATCTCTTGAGAATTGATGAATTTATATTTTATAATTCTCACATTGAGTTAGAATTGTTGACTCAGGACTAAACCAAGGTAAGTCGCTAACAGGGACATTACAAAGGCTCTATGTGGTTTTGGGTGATGGGCTCTGCCTTTATGGTGACCTTGGTACCATACCTTGTTCGAAATAGCATGTGGGACCAATCAGAAGACAGGTACCCACCTATCTTGGCGGTGCAGTCTCTCAACAAGCAAATTGCAAAGAAGGCGGGGAGGTCGATAATTGAAACGTCTTGCAAGACAGTGCAACCGGGGCATGCATGCAAGGTTAACTTCAAATTTCTCACCACCCCTACTGTCCTAATAGAAGTGCCATCCAATTGGACCACCCCTTTGGTCATAGGTTCGTATTCTATGCCAAGAAGATGAACTACCTTCTTAGGCATGACTGAGCTACTAGCTCCTGAATCTATCATACAGTTGTGAACCAAGTTATCTCCTATGATTAAGGAGAGGTAGAAAGGGGGAGGCTTGCTGATCTTGCTTGAATCCTCCTCTTCCTTGGGTTGCACAAAACTGGTGGAGACTGCCTTTTCACTGACTGTTGTCTCTTCACTTGATTGATTTACATCCTTCAGTGCCTCTTTAAGAAAATCCCTTTGAGATGGGATTGAAAGGGCCTCCCACATAGTGATGTTGAGGTTGGCCTTCTTCATCTGATCAACTATGTTGAAAGGGACACCAGCTGACTTTAGAGGCCCCTTTGAGGCCACAGGGTCTGCCTTTGCTCTTTGGATGACTTGGGCCTCCTGCCTCTTGCCCCCTTGCATGGTATTCTGGCTTGCACCATGGACAGCTACATTGGGCATGGGAGCTTGGGCTGATGTTGAAGGTGAGGCAGCCTCCATGGCTCTCTTCTTTGACCTTGCATACTACAACATGGACTCACCACCTGTTTGGTTCAAACCACGGAATTCTACCTCCTGCCAATTGACGAAGGTAGAGTCGCCTTGTAAGTGAGCTTGAGTACCCATATTAGGCTGATTTGGGTCATAATGTTGGCCAAAAGTGGTCGGCTCGTCTTGCACTACTAAAGTTTGGATAAACCCTCCATTTTGGCATGCACCTTGGTTTTGTGGCTGATTGCACGGTTGACACCAATCTTGCTCTTGGGCGAGGTTATTTTGCATTGGAACTATTGCCTTTGAGTTGCTTGTGGTTGTGGGGTTCACACTATTCAAAGGCCTGGTGTTGCTCCATTGGTTTTGCCCTTGAAAGGGTGCCCTATTCTGCTAATAATTCTGACCTTATGCTTGGTAAGGTTTTGAAAGATCCCTGATGGATCTCTTTTACCAATCTGCTGTAATTTTTTATTTATTTAAATTGATTTTTCCTGCTTATTAATATTTTCTTTCAGAAATAGACAGAAGTTGCAGAAGGGTTGAATTCTTTTTGTATTTTGATGATTTTTCAACAAGTAAATAATGAAGTACAAGTACATGAACAAAGTACTGAAAATGAAGTTCATATACAGCCAAAACAAATTCGATTCAAGGCAGATTTCTGAATATAAAATCAAATATTTGACCGGATGAAGATTTCCAATAATTTCAGGAAGATTACAATCAGGAATAATTCCAACCTGGATGCTGAAAGAGTAACATAACTAGGAATGAAGTTGTGGCAAGATTCCAGCCCTCCAAGTGCTGCACGTGGGAAGGAAAGTGGCTGCCAGGTACAGCCGTATGGTTGCCAAGTACACCCAACTGGTTAGAAACCCCAAACCCCACGCTGAACTCTGTCAGAATTGCTGAACCTCCAGAAAGAATGCCGTACAATCTCCAAGATGCTAATAGCTGCAAACAAATCCAAACCACTGTATTGGGGGCTACGTCCCAAACAGGCAAGGCATTGGGGTTGGCGTCCCAGATGCTGAAAAGCTCTTCCAGAGCCAAATCTCAAATCCAAGATGTAAAATGTGTAAAAGATAATCATAGAATGAAGCTCCTATCCCCTTATAACCCCTCTCAATTGCAAATCGAACCCTAATTGTCTCCAAGTGGCGTGGTCTAGTGGAAATGTTATAATTTCTTATTTTAAAGTGGTCATGTTACTAGAAAATGACCTTTTTCCCCATAGACAGAAATCCGCTCACTGAATTGCCCTGAGACCAAAGAGAAAGATTTAAAGAATTTCAAGATCTTTCCAACGAGCTATCACACAATAGGATGCGCATCCAGATGAGACCAAAAATCCCCTTATTACTCCAAAATGGCTAACAACTTAGCCTTATTTAATTATTAAACGCTAACTTAGGAAATATTAAAAATATAACCCAAATAGCCACAAAATGCCCAACTGACATTACAAACCCTAAAATCATCCTGTCACCTGTCTGTGACTGAAGTCGGAAATCAAGGATTCACTGGTAGTCTCATCCCTAAAATCTAGGGATGTTCCTAAAATTTAGGAAACAAGCCCAATCTCTTTGAAACTGAAACCATCTAAAAGGTCATGAATAACCTCACGACTGGCAACTGTCACGACCTCCTAAAATTTAGGGATACCCCCTAAAATCTAGGAACTGCTCCAAACTGGCTCCAAACTGCCTGTAAAGCCAAAATCCAATCACTATATGCATTGAATGAGTCCCAATCAACCTCTGCTAGCCTACGAGACTCCAATTATAGGCCAACTCCTCCGTCTCCGATGTCCACTCTAGAAAGGGGACATGACAAGCCTCCCCTCTGGGAGTTGCTTGCCCACAAGCAACTGAAACACCAATCCTCCACCATCCCAAATAAGATGTAAACAAATCATTGCATGTAACTGCTGCTCATCTCTGATATAAACAACATGCAATGCCCCGGTTTGGAATGGCTCCTCAAAATGCTGAAGCACCTGTGCTGTCAAATCAACACTGTCTGGGTCCCAGAGCGAAGCATAGCTCCCGCTGAATACCTCAAGTGAGCAATGGAAAACTATATCATCTCCATAGATCAAATATCCATAAATGCCAAGACCACTAGTGTGTCTGTGATCACCAACATGCATAACATCCGTCATAATATCCAATGAATGCCAATCCATGGAAGACCCTCTGTGATCTGACCCCATCTGACACAAGTGACACACAACTGCCACACACTGCTGCTGATGTGCCGGAAGATCTAATGCCAACTCACTAGACAATATATAATACTGACTAAAATCATCACTGTCCAAGCTGGCATCTAAAAATATGTAATCACCAACTAGCAATGAAACAATCACCCTGTCTAGAGAATCAGGTGAAATTGCCACATCAACTGGCTCAAAGTACTCACTAGGCGTAACATCACATAACTCATCCACGCCAGCTATCTGATGACAATCAACCTGTGGATCAACTGTCGTCCCACTCTGCTCGATAAACTGAGATGGATAGTGGGTAAACTCCAGCTCCATCCTCGTGATATTCCGAACATACCGTCCAAGTGTCAACAACCATTGTACACCGACGACTACATCTATACATCTGAAGTGAAGCAACCCATGTAGGATCCACGAAAGGAAGGTACTACACATGTCTATACCATGATCCCACACAAACCACCTGTAGGACATAAACTGCTCCTGCTGCTCTCCTCTGATATAAGTGCCATATAATCTTAATATCTGGAGCAACATACTATAATCCCTATAAGACGCTGTATCAAATGAATCAACACCTGGATCCCAAATAAAACTAAATCCACATCCATCTGTCATGAAGAGACAATGATAGTAAGAGGCATCGTCTATACCGTGTCTCTCTATAGCCACTGTGAAACCATAAATACCACCAATCTTCAATGTTGAAATGGACCCATCAATAAGACAATTTCCAACAAGCAAAGTGTGATGGAAACCTCTCCAAAACCTTTGATCAGCGGCTGCAACTTGCCCAATTTCTCCACAAGTTAGTATGTCTTCATTGGAGGATGCCAAATAAATATATTGTTTAGCCATGCACCAAATATAGTCTCTTACACGCTGATCTTCATAGCCCACTATCACATCTAAGAAAACTGAGTCATCAATTAATAAGTACATCGCTGCCCTATCATATGAAAGAGGTGACAAGTCCACAAATGAATAGTAGATGTTTTTGTTCTGCAACATGGATAAACCTTCAGTGACTGGTCCACTATGAATGCCACCTAACAACTCATAAACTTCACACCTAGTCTTCCCAACTTGAATGTTCTCAATGCAAGGTTTCAAATTTGACTCATTAGATGAAGGAAAATTGCTGATCAAACTCAGAAAATCAAACTGATTTCTATTTCCATTCAATATATCTTCGCTGTCCTTTTCTTCCCTTGGAAGAAATAAAGATCTAATGGATGATTCTCTTTGTATCCTTGCATCGTCTAACCGATTGTGATGCTCTTTAACTCTTTGGAGGTGGTGTCTTGCTTGGGCAGCTCTATGTAACCAATCTTCGTTCAACTTTTGGCAATGTTTTATATCAGCTGCCCCAAAGTACACAAAATCAGACTTATGGTGAGTTGTATTATTTTCATCAGCATAACCCATGCTTGTACCATAAGCACCCGCAAATGTAGAATGCAAATCTCTATTCTCTTCATGACCAAAGGCTGTCATATCTTGAGGGAGATAAGTTATGTCACTGCTGTTATGGACTTCAGAATTATGATCATACTGTGGTGACAAATCTTTGGATTCACTACACACCATTAAATTTCGACTTTCCTCATGGTCTTCCCAATTGAGAAGAGGAAGTAGTGTGACAAATGAATCCAAACTTACGCTGTCCATTTCAACCTCATGTTCTTCATCAATTGCTGATTCAAAATCAGTCTTTGGGCAATCTGAAAACTCATCAAACCTCTCATGAATGTCTTGTGTATTGCTTGAAGTTACAAACTCTTCCTTCACATCTTCCACCAAAAATGATGGGACAGCGTTGTAACCAACCAAAGAGGCACCCATTGGATCTACATGTCTCTCAAAATCTTCAAATAGTTTCCTACCAATCTCACTGGTAAACATCATATCTGCTCCTCTTCCTTTGCTTCCCTTGCTCTCAATTGACTCTTGTTTTGTTCTTGGTTGATGACGTGGACTTGAAAACATCAAGTCATCTTCAACTGGTACACCCATGAATTGTGTGAAGGAAAGGTGGTCACGTATCTTTTTAGGAAGAGAGCAATACTTATCATAGTTGTTCATAACTATATCATTGAATGTCTTGGCAGGAGACCTTCTCCTTGTACTTGTTGAAGGAGTTGTACCCTTAGACTGTCTGGAACTCCTTGAAGGTGTTTGTTCAAATTCTTTTCCTGCTTGTTTATTTCTAAACAACCCTGTCATGATGTCCAATTTGATTTTCAACCAAACTAAACTCAAATCTGAATTAGAACTCTTGATCTTCACCCAACAGGCTGGCAAGATCAAAGCTCTGATACCACTGAAAGATCCCTGATGGATCTCTTTTACCAATCTGCTGTAATTTTTTATTTATTTAAATTGATTTTTCCTGCTTATTAATATTTTCTTTCAGAAATAGACAGAAGTTGCAGAAGGGTTGAATTCTTTTTGTATTTTGATGATTTTTCAACAAGTAAATAATGAAGTACAAGTACATGAACAAAGTACTGAAAATGAAGTTCATATACAGCCAAAACAAATTCGATTCAAGGCAGATTTCTGAATATAAAATCAAATATTTGACCGGATGAAGATTTCCAATAATTTCAGGAAGATTACAATCAGGAATAATTCCAACCTGGATGCTGAAAGAGTAACATAACTAGGAATGAAGTTGTGGCAAGATTCCAGCCCTCCAAGTGCTGCACGTGGGAAGGAAAGTGGCTGCCAGGTACAGCCGTATGGTTGCCAAGTACACCCAACTGGTTAGAAACCCCAAACCCCACGCTGAACTCTGTCAGAATTGCTGAACCTCCAGAAAGAATGCTGTACAATCTCCAAGATGCTAATAGCTGCAAACAAATCCAAACCACTGTATTGGGGGCTACGTCCCAAACAGGCAAGGCATTGGGGTTGGCATCCCAGATGCTGAAAAGCTCTTCCAGAGCCAAATCTCAAATCCAAGATGTAAAATGTGTAAAAGATAATCATAGAATGAAGCTCCTATCCCCTTATAACCCCTCTCAATTGCAAATCGAACCCTAATTGTCTCCAAGTGGCGTGGTCTAGTGGAAATGTTATAATTTCTTATTTTAAAGTGGTCATGTTACTAGAAAATGACCTTTTTCCCCATAGACAGAAATCCGCTCACTGAATTGCCCTGAGACCAAAGAGAAAGATTTAAAGAATTTCAAGATCTTTCCAACGAGCTATCACACAATAGGATGCGCATCCAGATGAGACCAAAAATCCCCTTATTACTCCAAAATGGCTAACAACTTAGCCTTATTTAATTATTAAACGCTAACTTAGGAAATATTAAAAATATAACCCAAATAGCCACAAAATGCCCAACTGACATTACAAACCCTAAAATCATCCTGTCACCTGTCTGTGACTGAAGTCGGAAATCAAGGATTCACTGGTAGTCTCATCCCTAAAATCTAGGGATGTTCCTAAAATTTAGGAAACAAGCCCAATCTCTTTGAAACTGAAACCATCTAAAAGGTCATGAATAACCTCACGACTGGCAACTGTCACGACCTCCTAAAATTTAGGGATACCCCCTAAAATCTAGGAACTGCTCCAAACTGGCTCCAAACTGCCTGTAAAGCCAAAATCCAATCACTATATGCATTGAATGAGTCCCAATCAACCTCTGCTAGCCTACGAGACTCCAATTATAGGCCAACTCCTCCGTCTCCGATGTCCACTCTAGAAAGGGGACATGACAAGCCTCCCCTCTGGGAGTTGCTTGCCCACAAGCAACTGAAACACCAATCCTCCACCATCCCAAATAAGATGTAAACAAATCATTGCATGTAACTGCTGCTCATCTCTGATATAAACAACATGCAATGCCCCGGTTTGGAATGGCTCCTCAAAATGCTGAAGCACCTGTGCTGTCAAATCAACACTGTCTGGGTCCCAGAGCGAAGCATAGCTCCCGCTGAATACCTCAAGTGAGCAATGGAAAACTATATCATCTCCATAGATCAAATATCCATAAATGCCAAGACCACTAGTGTGTCTGTGATCACCAACATGCATAACATCCGTCATAATATCCAATGAATGCCAATCCATGGAAGACCCTCTGTGATCTGACCCCATCTGACACAAGTGACACACAACTGCCACACACTGCTGCTGATGTGCCGGAAGATCTAATGCCAACTCACTAGACAATATATAATACTGACTAAAATCATCACTGTCCAAGCTGGCATCTAAAAATATGTAATCACCAACTAGCAATGAAACAATCACCCTGTCTAGAGAATCAGGTGAAATTGCCACATCAACTGGCTCAAAGTACTCACTAGGCGTAACATCACATAACTCATCCACGCCAGCTATCTGATGACAATCAACCTGTGGATCAACTGTCGTCCCACTCTGCTCGATAAACTGAGATGGATAGTGGGTAAACTCCAGCTCCATCCTCGTGATATTCCGAACATACCGTCCAAGTGTCAACAACCATTGTACACCGACGACTACATCTATACATCTGAAGTGAAGCAACCCATGTAGGATCCACGAAAGGAAGGTACTACACATGTCTATACCATGATCCCACACAAACCACCTGTAGGACATAAACTGCTCCTGCTGCTCTCCTCTGATATAAGTGCCATATAATCTTAATATCTGGAGCAACATACTATAATCCCTATAAGACGCTGTATCAAATGAATCAACACCTGGATCCCAAATAAAACTAAATCCACATCCATCTGTCATGAAGAGACAATGATAGTAAGAGGCATCGTCTATACCGTGTCTCTCTATAGCCACTGTGAAACCATAAATACCACCAATCTTCAATGTTGAAATGGACCCATCAATAAGACAATTTCCAACAAGCAAAGTGTGATGGAAACCTCTCCAAAACCTTTGATCAGCGGCTGCAACTTGCCCAATTTCTCCACAAGTTAGTATGTCTTCATTGGAGGATGCCAAATAAATATATTGTTTAGCCATGCACCAAATATAGTCTCTTACACGCTGATCTTCATAGCCCACTATCACATCTAAGAAAACTGAGTCATCAATTAATAAGTACATCGCTGCCCTATCATATGAAAGAGGTGACAAGTCCACAAATGAATAGTAGATGTTTTTGTTCTGCAACATGGATAAACCTTCAGTGACTGGTCCACTATGAATGCCACCTAACAACTCATAAACTTCACACCTAGTCTTCCCAACTTGAATGTTCTCAATGCAAGGTTTCAAATTTGACTCATTAGATGAAGGAAAATTGCTGATCAAACTCAGAAAATCAAACTGATTTCTATTTCCATTCAATATATCTTCGCTGTCCTTTTCTTCCCTTGGAAGAAATAAAGATCTAATGGATGATTCTCTTTGTATCCTTGCATCGTCTAACCGATTGTGATGCTCTTTAACTCTTTGGAGGTGGTGTCTTGCTTGGGCAGCTCTATGTAACCAATCTTCGTTCAACTTTTGGCAATGTTTTATATCAGCTGCCCCAAAGTACACAAAATCAGACTTATGGTGAGTTGTATTATTTGCATCAGCATAACCCATGCTTGTACCATAAGCACCCGCAAATGTAGAATGCAAATCTCTATTCTCTTCATGACCAAAGGCTGTCATATCTTGAGGGAGATAAGTTATGTCACTGCTGTTATGGACTTCAGAATTATGATCATACTGTGGTGACAAATCTTTGGATTCACTACACACCATTAAATTTCGACTTTCCTCATGGTCTTCCCAATTGAGAAGAGGAAGTAGTGTGACAAATGAATCCAAACTTACGCTGTCCATTTCAACCTCATGTTCTTCATCAATTGCTGATTCAAAATCAGTCTTTGGGCAATCTGAAAACTCATCAAACCTCTCATGAATGTCTTGTGTATTGCTTGAAGTTACAAACTCTTCCTTCACATCTTCCACCAAAAATGATGGGACAGCGTTGTAACCAACCAAAGAGGCACCCATTGGATCTACATGTCTCTCAAAATCTTCAAATAGTTTCCTACCAATCTCACTGGTAAACATCATATCTGCTCCTCTTCCTTTGCTTCCCTTGCTCTCAATTGACTCTTGTTTTGTTCTTGGTTGATGACGTGGACTTGAAAACATCAAGTCATCTTCAACTGGTACACCCATGAATTGTGTGAAGGAAAGGTGGTCACGTATCTTTTTAGGAAGAGAGCAATACTTATCATAGTTGTTCATAACTATATCATTGAATGTCTTGGCAGGAGACCTTCTCCTTGTACTTGTTGAAGGAGTTGTACCCTTAGACTGTCTGGAACTCCTTGAAGGTGTTTGTTCAAATTCTTTTCCTGCTTGTTTATTTCTAAACAACCCTGTCATGATGTCCAATTTGATTTTCAACCAAACTAAACTCAAATCTGAATTAGAACTCTTGATCTTCACCCAACAGGCTGGCAAGATCAAAGCTCTGATACCACTGAAAGATCCCTGATGGATCTCTTTTACCAATCTGCTGTAATTTTTTATTTATTTAAATTGATTTTTCCTGCTTATTAATATTTTCTTTCAGAAATAGACAGAAGTTGCAGAAGGGTTGAATTCTTTTTGTATTTTGATGATTTTTCAACAAGTAAATAATGAAGTACAAGTACATGAACAAAGTACTGAAAATGAAGTTCATATACAGCCAAAACAAATTCGATTCAAGGCAGATTTCTGAATATAAAATCAAATATTTGACCGGATGAAGATTTCCAATAATTTCAGGAAGATTACAATCAGGAATAATTCCAACCTGGATGCTGAAAGAGTAACATAACTAGGAATGAAGTTGTGGCAAGATTCCAGCCCTCCAAGTGCTGCACGTGGGAAGGAAAGTGGCTGCCAGGTACAGCCGTATGGTTGCCAAGTACACCCAACTGGTTAGAAACCCCAAACCCCACGCTGAACTCTGTCAGAATTGCTGAACCTCCAGAAAGAATGCCGTACAATCTCCAAGATGCTAATAGCTGCAAACAAATCCAAACCACTGTATTGGGGGCTACGTCCCAAACAGGCAAGGCATTGGGGTTGGCGTCCCAGATGCTGAAAAGCTCTTCCAGAGCCAAATCTCAAATCCAAGATGTAAAATGTGTAAAAGATAATCATAGAATGAAGCTCCTATCCCCTTATAACCCCTCTCAATTGCAAATCGAACCCTAATTGTCTCCAAGTGGCGTGGTCTAGTGGAAATGTTATAATTTCTTATTTTAAAGTGGTCATGTTACTAGAAAATGACCTTTTTCCCCATAGACAGAAATCCGCTCACTGAATTGCCCTGAGACCAAAGAGAAAGATTTAAAGAATTTCAAGATCTTTCCAACGAGCTATCACACAATAGGATGCGCATCCAGATGAGACCAAAAATCCCCTTATTACTCCAAAATGGCTAACAACTTAGCCTTATTTAATTATTAAACGCTAACTTAGGAAATATTAAAAATATAACCCAAATAGCCACAAAATGCCCAACTGACATTACAAACCCTAAAATCATCCTGTCACCTGTCTGTGACTGAAGTCGGAAATCAAGGATTCACTGGTAGTCTCATCCCTAAAATCTAGGGATGTTCCTAAAATTTAGGAAACAAGCCCAATCTCTTTGAAACTGAAACCATCTAAAAGGTCATGAATAACCTCACGACTGGCAACTGTCACGACCTCCTAAAATTTAGGGATACCCCCTAAAATCTAGGAACTGCTCCAAACTGGCTCCAAACTGCCTGTAAAGCCAAAATCCAATCACTATATGCACTGAATGAGTCCCAATCAACCTCTGCTAGCCTACGAGACTCCAATTATAGGCCAACTCCTCCGTCTCCGATGTCCACTCTAGAAAGGGGACATGACAGGTTTGCTATACTAAGTTTGCTATCTTTTTAATGCCACCAATTCATTGCCAAAGTTTTGCAATAGAGCCTTGACCTCATGGAGCTCATTAGAGGATGTAGAGGGTGTGGATGATTGTCCTGCAGGAGCCAAGGTGAGTTGTTGAGTAGATTCTGGGAAGAGAGGCATTGGAGGCCTTGGAGCTATCTTCCCAGCCTGAATCAAACAATTTTCTGCTCTTATGGCTATGTCATATGCACCCAGTAGAGAGGCTCCGCCCATTGATTGTACCATGACAGCTATATCGCTGTTGAGAGCTCTAAGAAAATACAAGAAGGCATGATTTGAAGATGGCTTCACTAGAGCAGGAATTCTATTCCATGTCCTATGGAATCTAAAATTGAAATCTCCCATGAACTCATGGGGTGCCCTCTTGATCGTAGTCAACTGCTCCACAAGTGATAGGTGATCACTTTTGTCTTCGAAGTGGTTGCACAACCTCTCTCCCAATTTATCCCAATTGTGAATGGAGCTAGACGACAACCCTCTATACCACTGCAAAGCTTTGCCTTTCAAAGATGTGGCTAAGAGTCTAACAGCAACATCACCCTGAGTGATATTATGGACGGAGCAGATGTTTGCAATGTCTTGAATGTGCTCAATGGGTGTAGTAGTTGTCTCACCAGTGAAGTATGGTATACTCTTCAATGCAGCCACTGGTATGTCATTCCATTGAGTCAAAATAAGGGGACTCCCCCATTGAAGATAACGAAAACCTAATTTCTAGCCATGCAAAACAGTGGTCTATTGATATGAGTGGTGGGAGCCCTTGACAACAATGGTCTTGCAAATGGAGGAGTAGAACGAGACCTGGGAGATGGAGTGTTCACAACCTTGACACCCCTGACTGGTGACAATGATGGTCTACCTCTCCGTCTCCTAGAACCTGTAGATGGGATCTCTACGAATTGAAAACTGCCTCTAGAAGACGCCCTTGTATGAATTATGGGCATGAAACCTACAACTGACCTCGGAAGTTTGGAGGTTTGAAGTTGCGGAGTATGACCACTTCGGCACCTCAGGAGCTCAGATGTCCGGACTGAGGAAGTTCGGGAGTTCAGAACCTGGGGGTTCCGAGTTTCCGGGCCTAAGTACCTCGGAACCTGGGGGTTCCGGGGTAAGATGGCTTCATTGACTTCGGAACATGGGGGGCCCTGGGCTCCGGAGTGAGGAACAAATCACATGCAAGAGACCGGTCTTGTGAGCAGATTCACCAAGTGCTTGAAGATGATTGCCTCTAAAGGCTGAGATGCCAAGAACAACACTGAATTCTTAGCATGGGAATTGAATGAAGTCCCACCAGGCGTGCCAAAAACTGTTATCACAAAAGCTTGCACCCTTGCTAAGCTATCAACTCAGCAACCTTGTGAAACATGGAAACAACCCCAAAGTGTGAGACCTTGCGCAAGGGATTGAATCTCCGGAGAATGTAATGTCCCCATTTTAGCAGACTTGGATTTTGTGAGATTAGCCTATTATCCTGACCCTCGTAGGCTAATGTGTTGGATAGAGGGTCTTTTGAGGATTGGTATCATCTCTAGTGTTCAGAGTGCTTCAGTTTGGTCTTCGTTTGGCATCATTCGGACATCATTTGCTCTACTTCCTATTTTTAGTAAGTCTTGGGATGTTAGAGATGGGCCCCTGCTATTTTTAGTAAAGGGGGTATGGTCATATGCAGCTTCATCATGTCAGCTCCCAGTTCAGACGGCGTTAAAAAATGTTGAATATTAATGGAGATATTAATGTTTATTTAGTTTAAATAAACATTAATGTTTTGAGCTTATATTATTAAGTTATAATATAATTTTATATTATAACTTAAGTAAGGGTCCAAGTATCATTAAAGGGGGCCATTTAATTAATTAATTGTGACTCTTTTACCAAGGTGAAATATTAAATGACAAAGTGAAAATATTATATCATTAAATGTCATTTAATATCATTAATTGATTTAATGCCTTATTGGAGAAAATCAAACCTTCATGGGAAATATATATAAGGCTTTTGAAAAGAAGAGAAGGGGGATTGATTATGTGATTGGAGTTTTTGATTGAAGTTTCTCTGGAGCATTGAAGTGTAGAATACCAAGGGTTTCTGCAGGATTCAAGGCTTGTCGGCATTGGAGAGCGTGGCTTCTTCATTGTAACAGCATATAGAGGGTGTGCAATATCATCTGATTATGCTTGTGAGAGTTGGCTTCATTCAGAAGTCAATATTGAGCTGATTGGAGGGTTTATTTCAGAGTTTGTTTGCAGATTGAAAGAGACTACAGTGCGCTACAGTGTCGTGAACAGTGCGCATGAACAGTGCGCTACAGTGCCGTGAACAGTGCACTACAGTAGTTTGAGTTCTATAGAAGGGGATTTAGAAAGGTTGAACAGCTATATATATTTGACAAGGGATTTGCATATGAGGAGAATCAAACCAATATATCAAGGCAGCCATTGAAATTCCAGGTTTTCTATCTATGGTCATTGTATTAGAAAATCATTACTTCATTGCATTGTTTTCTATTATGATTATATCATGAAATACTTGGAGGTTGCATATGTTTAATGGAGATATAATTTGCATATGCCACATTCATGGTAACATTCAACATTGATCAGCCACTTAGCTTTCATGCCAATTGTTTGCTTAAATGCCTAATGGCTGTAGGTATACATTGGGATGCATGACAAGTGTTTGTCTTAATGTCAACTAACTGTACTAGTTAATTTCAGTCATTACATATGTGTGGAAAGGTCTAAAACAGCTAGTATATCATTTCTATAACAACTTTGCATTGTTAGAAGCTTTCCATAACTTCATTTGCAGCCTACAAACCCAAAGAAGACAAATAAAGAATTCACTACAGCGGCTTCAAACATTGTATGCCAAGTGTTTGACAATATTCCTTGGGGTTCAAATAAGCAAAACAGGGTCAGATTAGCCAAGGGATATTACAGAGAAGGCCGACTTCCTTCTTCAATTAGGTGTAGGTGTTGAACCAACTCAACACTTTAAAACTAATTCCTAAGCCTACCTAAACAACTTGTAGAGGTAAAGGGAAGAGAGAATGCTGGAAGTAGAAGGAGGTGATGCACCAAGAAGAGGTTGTTCGTCTCCCCACCAAGATGACACAAGGAATTAACTGAAACACCCAGGAGATGCACAAAATTCAGTTGCATGAGTGACTCCAATGCATGTATGGAGGTTAGAATTCGCTAAGTGTCAAGAGGGGAGAAGGATTCCCACAAGTCACACTCAAAAAACAAGTTAACACAGCATATATGGAGAGAAAAGCCACAAGACATACACCTATAATGAAGGTAAGAAAACATACACAGCATACATAGGTTGAAAGAAGGCAAGAATGGTGGTTTTTCAATTAATTGTTTTTCTTTCTATTTTTTTTTAAGGTTTTAATTTATTTAGAATAAGAGACATTATGCTGATTTTTTCTATTTATAATATATTGCAGCGTAATGTCTTAGCCTAGTGGAAGTGGTGCCTCAAAGGCAGCCCCGATTAGAAAGGATAAGGCTTGGAAACATGGCATCCCCTGTTCAAAAAAAGAAGTAACATGTATTCATTGCAAAACAAAATATAATGGGGGAGGTATTAACCGGCTGAAATATCATATTGCACAAATAGAATGCCAACATGCAAAACCATGCAAAAGAGCACCCCTTGAGGCTATTCGTGAAGTGCAAGCTCAGTTAGAGGAATTTGAAGAGAGAAAAGAATTGAAAAGGAAACAAAAGGAAGAAATGGCAGCCATTGGTAGAGAGGTTTCTTCAAATCCTCGACCTCCATTCCCTGGATCTGGAAGTAGTAGTAGTGTGAGTGTGAGCATTGGGCCTCACATTCGTAAAAATATATCCACATTAGACTCACTTATTGTTCCACACATGAATCCGGGTGCCCAACCATTGCTTGAGAGCATGGGTTGGGATAAGGAGAAGCATGAAGCTACCAAAATGGCAGTTGGAGACTATTGGCTCTACAACAACATTCCATTTCATGCAGCGAAGTATTCATTAGTATTTTGATTTCTATGTCTTAATTTTTTTGCTTTTAAGAAATTGAGAATTTAAGAGTATGCCACATTCATTATTTTAATTTTTAAAGTTACAAGTAAAACTTAATAGTTATTAGTTAATACTTATTCCGTTTATTTAATTTGTTTTAGGTCTCCATATTGGCAAATAATGGTAGATGCCATTACTGGTTGTGGCCAAGGGTTCAAAGCCCCTAATGATGAAGATATAAAAGGCCCTATCTTGAATCAAAAGGTGGCTGATGTTAAAGCCAAAATTGCCCAGCAGCATGAGATATGGAGGAAGAAGGGTTGCACCATCATGACTGATGGTTCGACCGACAGAAGAAGTAGAACACTATTGAATTTTCGTGTCTCCTTGTCAGGTAATTGTACTTTGTAGTATGTAGTTTGTATTATGTCAAGTATATTTATCATTGATTTAGTGACTAAGTTTTTTAATTTTTATTTTACTAAATCTCTTTTTTTTCTTTCTTAGGTAGCACAGTGTCCTTGAAGTCAATTGAGGCTTCAGCGAATAAAAAATGCTAAGGATCTTTGTGGGTTGTTGGAGGAAGTGTTCGAGGATGTGGGTGAGGAGAATGTGGTGCAAATAGTGACTGATAATGTAGCAAATTATGTTGTTGTAGGTAAACATCTTATGGAGAGGCACCCCACCTTGTTTTGGACCCCTTGTGCTGCCCATTGCATTGACCTCATATTGGAGGATCTTGGTAAAATTCCATGGATTAAAACATGTGTAGAGGCTGGAAGGATTATTTGTAAATACATATATAATCATGCCTGGGTCCTCAACCTTATGAGAAATTTCACAAATAAGAAAGAGTTGTCTCATCCAGGAATTACCCGATTTGCAACAAATTTTATCACGTTGCAATCCACTCATTTGAGGTGGTGAAATATCCATTGAATTTGGCATTCAAGGGAATTCCACTCAGGGGTTCTAATTGTGCTTAATTTGCAAGAATTCTTCTAAGTTTCCAGTAGATTGAATGAGGTGTATGAGCAGATTTGAGAGAAGAATCCAAACATCATAATTGCACATCAATTGAAGCCATTGAAAACCATACATCTGCTGCAGCTTACCAGCTGTACTTCTTCCTCCAGCCGTACAACTAGGGCTTGGGTGATTTTGTGTTTGGAGGCATCTAAAATTCTCAATAAAATTAAGGGAGCATCGTTGGGTGACAAGACAACTGGGTGCCATAACCTTGATGGCAAGGGCTTTGCATTTGAGGAGAGTCAAACCAATATATCAAGGCAACCATTGAAATTCTAGGTTCTCTATCTATGGTCATTGTATTAGATAAATTATTACTTCATTGCATAGTTTGTTGTTATGATTATATCATGATGTACTTGGAGGTTGCATATGTTTAATGGAGATATAAGTTGCATGTTCCACATTTATTGTAATATTCATTATTGATCAGCAATTTAGCTTTCATGTCAACTGCTTGCTGAAATGACAGTTGATGTAGGTGTATGTTTTCAAGTAGAAAATCATATATGTGCATTGTAATTGATCATAAGGAGTCATTGAGGAATCTAGATGATAATTAATGTATTGAAGTGTTGATTCTCACGCATTGGAAGCATTCTGGAATCATTTTTCAAAGAATATATCAGACTTATAACACAGACCAGCAAGCTGCAAGGTTGCATATGAATTGTTTGACGGTATTCCTCGAGCCATAAACTACAAGTATACAACAGATTAGGCAAGGGATATTACAGTGGTATCAGAGTTTTGATCATACCATCCTGGAGGGATAAAGGCTTTGCATGCAGCCCCAAGAAGTTGGTCCTCACAGGTATTATACATGTAGAAGGGCATTACTACAGAGTGATCAAAATTTAGACATCCAACAGGATACCATGGGTGATAGAAGGGAGAATAGTCCACCACGTGATCGGGCTAGAGAAGTGAGGGAAACCATGAGAGGATTACAGGATGGACAGTAGCGTATAGCACATACAATGCAACAACTCACCGCAGTGTTGTGACGTTTTCACACATCGCCCCATTGCAAATGGGGACCCATGTTTTTTGCTCATTTTCGCTTTGCTTTTTTTAGGGTTTTGTTAGTTTGTTAGTTGTCTGGATTTAGGGTCAAGCCTTAGGGTTTTAATTACCGTCTTTTCAGGCCAGAATCCAGTCAGTTTTGAGAGCTTTTTGAGCTTCCTTTCGTAGGATGCAAATTTTGAATGAAATGAATTCGCCAGAATGGTCTATTTTTAATTGGAATTTTGAATGCAGAGCTTAAATTTGTCTAAGTGTTGAAGATGAAATGTGAATTTTTGTCCAATTGAATATTTTTGACCAAATTTTGACATTTTTTATTTTTGATCCTAGGCATCTCTAATGATTTGTTTTCGCCTTGTGAAGTGTTAAAATGTGTAAAATCATGTTATTTTGGCCTGTAGGAGCAAAATCGCTCCTATCCCTCAGTGAAGGATGGGAGCTCGTTCTCAAATATTTTACTATTCCTGCAGGGTCAAGATGAATTACGAATTGGAAGTGATGGAGAAAGGCGAGATCTTTCCATTGAATATAAATTGAAGATTTTCATGCGCACAGAAATGCCTCCAGGGGAAAAATCGCTCCTGTCCCTCAGTGAAGGACCGGAGCTACAAATCCAATTTTGCTTTGTCCTTGCAAGATTTTAACGTCTTGACGATGTGAAAAGGTCCAAAGAGGTGCATTTTATCAAATGAATATAACTTGAAGCGCTATCGGGGAGATCAACAGGATAACAAGTCCGGCTTGAGTAAGGTCCTGATCCTGAAATTTGGCTAAGTCTGGAATGTCCTGATCCTGAATTTGACTAAGTCTGGAAACTGACAAACCTCCAAAAACTAGATTTTGCAATATAACTCCTGGAGGTCTGAAACCACTCTCAAACATCCTGAAAGTATATATGGAATATAACTTAAAGTATAAGAAAGAAGAAACATAGAAGGAAAATTGTCCTGATAGAGAGTGCGAAAAGTCAAATTTCGCTCGTGTCCTTCTCCAAGGGTCTAGAGCGAAAAGCGCTCCTGTCCCTCTCCAAGGGACCAAGGCGAATCGCTCGTGTCCCTCACCAAGGGACCAGAGCGAAAATGCTTAGTTGAGCCATTCCTGACCTTGTTTGGACGAATCGAGACATCAAAGGCATGGTGAAGGACGAAATGAGCATGATAGAGCATCCAGACTTGATCAAAAGCAATGAAATGATGAAGTTTTTGCCTAGAGGGTCAAAATCGCTCCTGTCCCTCACTGAAGGACCAGAGCGAAATTCTTCACAAGGTACGATCTCGGCAAAGATCAAGCAAGTTTTATGTTTGAAGGCAAGAAAGAGGGCAAGTTGAACCTATTGAAGATAAATTGAAGATTACCAAACATCAACAAGCGACCCAAATGTCCTAGTTCGCTCCTGTCCCTCAGGAAGGGACCAGAGCGATTTTTGTTATAAATGATTTTCTTGCTAAGTTTCAATCGATCCCAAGGCATGAATGAATGGAAGGACGCATTACGAACCCGTTGAATATAAATTTGGAAGCTAGCAAAGTGAAATGAAGACCACAAGAGCAAGTTCGCTCCTGTCCCTCTCCAAGGGACCAGGGCGATATCACCACAAAAGGACATTCAATCGCAAGGATAAGTCAATCAAGTTCGAAGATCCCAAGGAAAATGGCAAATTCAACGTAGAAATGAAGACCTTGGACGTAAAAAAATGCAAGAATTATGATCAAATTGATGGATCGCTCCTGTCCCCCAGTCAGGGACCAGGGCGATGAGGTACGTATCTTCTCACTTTTTTATTTTGGCGCTTAAAACACATTTTTTTAATTTATTTAAATGCTAACAAAATCGATATTTTATTAAAAATAGCATTTAAATATTGCGCTTAATGTTAATTAATTATTTTGCCTTGTAAAAATCGAATTTGTCAATTTAAATGATAAAGGCATTTAATTAATTATTTATTAATTAATAAAAATCAAGAGGAGCGCTTAGATAGGGAGGTCGGCCTTTATTATTTAATTAAAAATCGTTTAAAATTGCTTTATTTCACAAAAGTCGGCCTTAGGGTGAATGATGAGAGGCGCTTATATAAGGGAGGTGAAAGATTTTTATTTTCACATTATCATTTTTATCATCTCAAGTGCGATTTAAGGAAGACAAAGGGAGAAGTGCGAAGTTGTGTTCAAGGAGGTGCGAATTTATATCCAAAGGAAGGCGTTAGTACTATCCAAGGAAGTGCGAACTTGTCCAAGGCATTGGAGATCACGTCAAGGACATATCAAAGATGGCGAAATTGCTAACTTGAAGAGGAGATCACGTCCAAGACTTGAAGGGTGGCGAAGTTGATAAGAGGAACGTTCTTTTGAAGATCACATCAAGACTATCGAATTTCAAATTTTGCCTGGGCGAATTCCTTTATTTTGCATTTTAGAGTTAAGCTCTCAAAGAGGTATGGCGATATGGATCTCTTGTTTTAATTTCGAATTTTGATCGTCATTGCCTTAATTTTGAATTTTGAGATTTTGTTCTCCCTTAGCTCAGTCTTTTTTAGGAAATGATTAATAAAGGACTTATCATTAGGTTTCCTAAAAATTTGCTCTCTAATTTATGTTATGTATTGAAAAATCATGTTACTAATTTTGAAATGTTGTGTAGGCATCAAATGGAGATCTCATCAAGGAAAATCAAGCTGGATCAAGGACGGTCTTCGCCAGGACGATCAAGCCAAGACATGGGCGACCTCTTTCAATCCAGTGTTCCAAGGCGAGGTACATCATCTTCCTGCACATCAAGGACACAAGGAGTTAGAACAAGGGCTCGTTGAAGAAGCAAAATAGTTCCAGATGAATTCATTAAAGCAAGCTTCTCAACAACATCAAGTTGAATATCTACCAAGTTACAGGTGTCAAATGAGGTGGCGTCCTAGTCATCATTTCTCCAATCAGTGGAGTCCATCTCAGCATGTCCAGATTCAATGTATTTAGCTTATGGAAGGTGGCACAAACTCCCATGTACCTACCCCGGTTATCCATTGGTCGATTTTTCTAGAAAGGACATGTGTCCAAGCAATACAATTTTATCATTGGTCAAGCATTAAATGTTATGTAATGGTTGTAACAAACCCTAATTAGGGTTTTCATTGTAAAATCTTGGCCATTGATCTTGAATTGATCTAAGCCATCAAATTGTATTGTGGGCACTATATAAGCCCAGACATTTCATTTGTAAGAGATTAGAATTAGAGAGAATTAGAGAGAGATAGTTAGAAATAGTTGAAAGTAGTTAGTAGTTAGAGAGTAGAATAGGAGGACAAGGCAAGAAATTGTTGCCATTGATTGTAAACAAATTCCATTTTCATTGAAGTAATGGTGAAATATGTCGTTTTCTTGCAATTTGCATGGTTTCTTGTGGAGTCTTCAATCTTAGATGGTAGATGATTAGATGAATGGAGGAAATGTGGTTGATTGATGGTGGAATTCGTACATCCATACTACTAGCAGTTTGTTGATTGCAGACTTGCCTTGCGTAGTCAACTGGATCATTCAGCCTAAGCTCAATTTCAATTTGTTGCCTCTTCATTGATATGCATCAACTTGGATGGTATCTATGCCTGCGGTGATGATTTGAACATCATAAAGCTCCCTTAGAAGATCGCACTAGTCTTGTGTAGATGTTCCATTGATGTCAAAACAAGATCTAGTTAGAGTTTCATAAAAAATCAAGTCATTGCTCCTACATTCTTAGTATTAGGATTAGATCCTCTCTTCGCCCTTCCTTTTTCATTCTTTCAAATCCAAGTTAGTAAGAGCCTGTGTCCAGCAAAGCAGATCGGAAGTTCAATCATCACATGTAAGTCCCCTTGTGATCCCAGCAAATCACATCATACCACTGGAGCTTGTCCACACGTAGAGACCCTACATCAAAGAACCTTGGAGTCTACCTAACTGATCCTTTACGCGAATCTTCAGCAGTTAGAGACTATTTTCTCAAGAGAGGATAAGATGCCTATTGGTATTTTATTCTGTGTATGATGGTGTACAAAATACACGTCAACACGCAGCTATACAACAATTGGCTAATCCTAGAAGGCAGAATCGTGAGTAGGAAGATAATAGGAGTGTAGTTGGAACTCCCAGGGCCCATAGAACTCCTACACTTACAGTTGATCGGCTAGAAGGAGTAGGGGAGGATAATGATGCTATGTTTGTGGACAATGTCATGACAATGCATGATGAGTGGAGCTTACTACCCCCTGATGTAAGAGAAAATTTGAACTTTGATAGGTTCCTAACTTAGAAGAGGGAGCATGCTAGAGTTAGGCAAGACAGGAGGCCATAGAATCAGAATAGGTATCTGGAATATGATACTAGTAAATTGACCCTACCCCTATTTGATGGAAGTGGAAAGGTCACAACACGGTCACGGATTCATAAGCTGGACACCTACTTCAACTTACTGCCTATGACAGAGGAAGATGCAATTAAATTTGCCATATTGCATTTAGATGGAGTGGCTAATGATTGGTGGCATAATAGAATGGTTACCTTGCAACATAATCTCATCAATTCATATTAGGAGTTTGCTGATCGGTTGGTTGAGCGATTTGATAAGAAGGATCCATAGTCTTATTTCAGAGATCTTGCTCATCTTAAACAGGTTGGGAGTCTAGAAGGTTACATTGGAGATTTTCAGCAATTATCAGTTATGGTTCCCAACATTTTAGAGCAAAGATTAGTTGTGCTCTTCATTGAGGGCTTATTGGAGCCTTTGAGAGGATGGATAAAATATTTTGACCCACCATCATTATAGGAGGCAATGAAGAAGGCTAGAAGTATGGAGTTCGCAGCCCCAAAAAGAAAAAGTTCGCATAAAGATGTTCCTTCTACCAGCAATGAGAGTCCTCAACAATTTGCTGATAAGAAAAAGGAACCAGCAACAATGGTGGATGAGAAGACATAGGAAGAGCTAAGGAAAAAGAAATTGTGTTTTTGGTGCCAGAAGCCTTCAACAAAGAGCATGATTGCCCTATGAGGCCCAAGGGCAAAGCAAGTCGTATGACGTGGACATATTATGAGGATTCTGATTCTGAAATTTTAGATCAGCAAGCTGCTTCAGGGGATGATCAGGGTGGAAAAGCTTCAGCAGAGTTTGGGCCTGATGGGAATCTATCTCCTATGGCATTATTTGATGACGAGCAGGATGAGGTTACTTTCCGAGTTCAGAGGAACAGTTAGTGGACAGCGTTGCATTGCTTTGCTTGACACTGGAGCAATGCATACTTTTATTGATGAGGGATTTGTGGCCAGATGCAGATTGCAGACAGAGGATTTCAATGGATTTAGAGTCAAAGTTGCAGATGGATATACCCTCATGTGCACTAGACGAATAGGTAATCTCACCTTACAACTAAATGATTATGAGTTAGAAGTTGACTTTTATGTGGTCAATATCGATGCAGTGGATGTAGTTTTGGGCATGAAATGGCTCCAAAATATTGAAATATTTACCCTCAACGTACCTAAATTGGAAATGAAATTTGAATTGAATAACAAGACTTATGTGTTGAGGGGAATTGCAGATGGGAGCTTGCATTCTATCTCTCTGTAGAGAAGAGAACAGGAAGATGAAGCATGCGATCATTTAGGAGGAGTTCACGTTTGCTCATGACTCTAGTGGTACAGAGTGGTATGATTTGGAATAGCATGGAGGCGTTGTTCAGTTTGTGAACAATCCCTTGTTTGAGACAGACACTACATGGTCATGTGATAATCCACTCTTCGAGATAGATGTTGATCACTCTCACGACCCCCAGTCCTAAGGTGAGCATTGATCGTAGTGTTTGGGATCCTAATAGGGCATCGAGATTTCAAACAGGACTCGCAAAGGAGTTTTCTGAGGTGTACATAGTGAGGAGTGTGTACGGTTTTACCTGATCCTTATGTACATGATTTATTTCAGATGCACAATTTAGTGGCAAATGTGATGGACAGTATGTATGATAGCATATATCTTGTGCCAAGTTTGGAAGCAACAAAGATCAGTGTTATGAGTTGCCTCCACTCAAGACTCTTACTCCAGTTACACCTAATGGTGAGGATGAGTTGATTCAGCAAGTTCAGCTTGATGTGCCAATGTTACGAGAGTTGTTTGGAGACAGCAGGGACATTGCAGAGGTCTCCACTTGGGATCCAGGTGGAGGAGTTTATTTGCAATCGAGATTGCTTGGGGACAAGAAATTTTAGGAGGGGCGAATTATGATGTCCCCATTTTAGCAGACATGGATTTTGGATGAATAGCCTATCATTCTGACCCTCGTAGGCTAATAATTGTGGTCTTTTGAGGCAGAGGTATGGTTAATGGAGGTTCTTGTCTTCTCCAGAATTCAGTATGTTCTAGTTTGGTCTTCGTTTGGCACAGATTGGACTTTGTTTGGGCTCAGTTTCATATACTTACTATTTATAGTAAGTTAGGAGACGATCAAGAGGGACCCTTTCTATTTTTAGTAAGGCAATTGCACGTACAAAGGATAAAATGGTTAACTTTTGGGTGCAGACGAAATTGAGAAATAATGTTTTTTTGGGAGATATGATTATTTAATTATTAATAAAGTGAACATTTTATTAGTAATTAATTATAATAAGGCATTTAATGTTATATAAAAAAGTTATTAATATTTCATAAAGAATGGGTCAAGTATCATTAAAAAGGGGCCAATTGATTATTTAAGTGAGGTGCCTAGGCCAAGGGGGTGAAATTAAATTATAATGCCAACATTAAAAATGTTTAATGAGTTAAAATTGTGCCTTTTTGGAGAAATTCGGCCCCCTCTTCGAGAGATATAAATATGCATTGAAGAAGCCAATAAATTCACTCTTTGTGCATCTATTTTATGAATTTCTCTCTGCAAGTGGGAGCCAAGGGTTTCTTCTTCAACCAGCCATTGGAGAACAGTAAAATCTTCAATGTTGCAGCCATTTGAGGTGGTGAAATATCCATTGAATTTGGCATTCTCGAGAACTCCACTCAAGGGTTCTAATTGTGCTTAATAAGCAAGAATTCTTTTAAGTTTCTAGTAGATTGAAGGAAGTGTATGAGAAGATTCGAGAGCAAAATCAAAGCATCATAATTGCACATCAATTGCAGCCATTGCAAACCGTACATATGTTGCAGCAACACCTGTGCAGATGGTGCGGTCCAAGTGACCATGATGATGGGAATTGCCCGAAGTCAGGAGTGAACCTGTTGACCATCGATAGAACGAAGGAAGAGGAGACGTTGGCAATTACATGAGCGCAAGCAAAAAACGCTACATACCCAGACCCTCGTACGGAAAAGGAGAGGGTACGGGCAACTAAGGCCAACGTTGAAAGGGAGATGAAGAAGGAGCAAAGGGAAACAACAAATGAGGCCACCTGCACTTCTGCAAAATCCAAACAAAATATCCTCAGACAAGTATAGTAGACAGAGGTGTCCATAAAAATTAGAGACCTTCTTAGCACTATGCCATGACTAAAGGAGGCCATTACCAGCGCCATAGATGTGCCTATCCATATGGAGGCACTACACACGATGATTCTAGCTAGCCCTTCGGTGGACCAAATGCTACTCGTTGTGAATAGTGAAAGACACCTTGTTGTCGTCGAAGTGGGAATACTAGGTACGATACTCACTGACACCATTGTCGATGGAGGATCTGGGGTGAACGTGCCTCCTGAAGAAACATGGAGGAAATTGGGGAAATCGACATTGTGGCTGTCAATATTCAACCTAGTAGGGGCCGATTAGCATGACATTAAGCCAATCGGGACTCTCATGGCACAACGAGTAACCATTGGCACTCAGCCCTTCATTCTGGACTTTGTAGTTATCCCCCTTAAAAAGAAAGGTTATGATGCAATCCTTGGGAGAGGATGGCTGATCCCTGCTAGGGTAAACCACAATTGGAAGTGTAATACGCTATCCATGGAAAGTAGGGGTCGGAAATTTGTGATCGAACTCTAGTATAGGACGCAGCAGGTTCGCCATTTGAGAGAGCAGCTGGCTGCATCTATACCGACCCCTCCTCCTGCACCTTCTTCTTCAAGGACGCTTTCTCGGCCCCCAGCTCCTTGATTTCTTTTCTGTAGTTGTTGTCATTATGGTATCCCCATTTTTTTGTGTGTCGTCCGGAGACGACTCTCTTTTTGGGGGGGTATGATGTTGTAGAGAAAATTAGTATTTGTTAGTAAATGTTAGGGGTTGGCGGTTGGTCGACGGTTGCTGACGGTTGGCACCGGCAGTCGGTCGACACCCCTTGTATATATGTCTATGTACCCCAATCTCTAGATAGTATTATAATTATGCTGATGCTATTATGTTATTCTGAGATACATTGTAATGTTGGCATTAATGAATATACAGTTTTGAGTTCTCTACATTTCATGCATATGTGTACTATTCTGTTTTGCTCTCATTCTGTAATGTTCTTAACCATTCCCTACGGAGTAAAACAATTGCCAACTTGGAAGGCAGATTTGGATGAGAATTTGAACATGTCTAGGTAGACTTGGCAAAAGATTTTGCCATGTGCTCATGCTTTGTTACCTTGGACGAACTTTGGACAATCACCTTCCAACTTTCTTGACCTCATCCATGCCTTAGTTTATTTTCAACTTAATTTTGCTTGCTTGACCTTGTGTAGGAGTTTGACTAACTCTTGCCAAGAGTTGATTAACCAATGGTAGGAGTTTACTATGCGTCTGACAATTTTACTTGCCTAGCCGGACTTTGATCATGCTTGGAAGGAATTCATCTTCTCCTTGTCACGCCAACTTGGAAGACTCCATGCCAAGGCGGACTTGGAAGATTGTTGGACATGTTCAAGGTGGACTAGGATAGTTCTTAGACATGGCAGACTCGACAAAGGCTTTGTCAATTTGTGTTTGCTCTTTGTTGTGACCTTCTTCATATTTTCCTTAGGCTGGGTGAAGTTTGAAAACCTCTTGCCAACCTTAATTTGTCTTCATCATGGTTAGACTTTTAGAAAATAGAGGTAGGTAGTAGATGTTAGAAGTTGGAATTAGAAGTACAATAGGAATTTTTAGCAGACATTGTTGTAATGGTAATTGAAGCAAGTGAATTAAGCATTGAAGCATGGTGTTTTGCCATTTGACTCCTCTGGTTTGTATGGTTTCTTTTCATCAAATTAGCTAAAGTTCAGTGATTATAATGGTTAAGTGTGAGGGTATTTGATTGATTTCAGGTTCATACCATTGGAGGCTTGCTGACTGTAGGTCTCTATGCATGGTTAGTCTGAGCCTTCTATTGTTGTTAGTTCAACCGTGAAAGTTCATCTAAGTTGCACCAAAATTGGGTAATTAATGAATGTTCATGGTCAGAAAATCCTTTTATTCCCTTTGGAGATTGCATTGTTTTTGTGGAGTTGTGATTTTATCTCTAGCTAAGCAAGAATTAGTTTTATTTAAATTTTGTTTATCTACAGTATTAGCCATTACTATCATTGTCCCTAGGATCTCTAAACCCTATCCTTTTGTTGTTTATTTAACCAGTTTGAGATGTGAAGCATCAACAAACTGCTATATCGAATGCAAACCAGCTTGTCAGATGCATAAGTCCCCTTGAGATTACTAGCAAATCACATCAACACTGAGTTATCCTAAGCACAGCTATTACCCAACATTAGGAACCTTGAAGTTCTTTGTTCAGACAGTTTGAAGGCATACAAAGTTCCCTTATTCAAGAGAGAGTAGGATGTACTTAATGCATTTTATTTTGTGTTAACGGAAGTGCTGAATTTCCCCTTCAACGAGCATGTGGTCCACATTCCTATGATGGGGTTCCCCGTCAACTGTGGGCTTCTTGAAACATTCATCTTTGCAAACCCACTCACTCTATTAGCTTTATAAATCTGCTTTAATTCAATATTGCAAACCTAGTAGTCCACACACAAGGCCATAGGAGGAAATGCAAGTTGCTATCCTTTTTTTCCAATCTCTAGCTGTTCATTGGTCTTGCATATTAAGAGATGTTTAAAGGGCTATAACTTGCTTCTTTCTCAAAACGTCCATCCCAGCCCTCTTAGCCCAAAACTCCCATATTGACATTATCAGATCTGTATTTTCCTTCTCATGGTAGTGACTAATGATACAACTGACTCTTCCAGCCCAAGCCTTGTCATGAACATTTCACAATGCCCATATACAAATAAAATCATCCTAATGCAAATATACAAAGATGACATCCATGAGGTGATTTTTTAAATATTCAATCCAGTCAAGAACATCCTTCTACATGTTTACTTTTATACAAGTGCATAGACACATGATTATAACTTGTTCCTACAAGACAAAAATATCTAGATAACTAAATCCTTCTCAAGTCCAAATATTATTTCTTTTATTAAAATAATTTATGCATAACCAAACAAGAACCAAAGAAGAATAAAGCATGTTTACTGGTGCTGAAATAACACGAAACTCTTGTCCACCAATACAAAGCGTAGAGCCCCCATGCACATTGAAATGTTTAAAACCAATAGCACCTAGAATAAGTCAACAAATGATGCATTAGAGAAAATGTTGGCACTGCTCATCAAAATATTATTAAAAATTTGATACTGAAAAAAAAGACTCAATAAAACTCACAATATGAATACAGACAAAACCAGATCGTGATATATACCAAAAAAATTGCAATAACTCTAAACTTCTAAATACTACATTACCACCTTTTAGTCTTTATTCCTTATTGTACCAAGCTCAAACCATCTAGTGAAATATTAACAAAGATATGTCATTTTCAAAGAAACACATATCAGAGATATTGTATAGATGAAAATAAGACAATTTATTCCAGCAAGGTTCGTCAAAGGAAACAAAATAACTCACCAACTAAAATACATGTGTAATAACAATGTAAGTTCAAAGGATAATTTTTCAGTCAATATAAAAGGATCTTTACGAATGTTCTGCAATTTTGAGACATAATCAGCAAACTTTATGTTGGTTAACAGATTGAGCCTTTCATAATTTTATGATAAATGACTCATGTATGCCCTTATTTTTGTGAAAGACAAATAGAACCAACAGTTGGGTAAATCAATGAATTGTTTACCCTCTGCATAAGGGTGTAGCTTCCCGTATGATGTTCAATGAATTTTTAAACACACAAAAATATTAACTTCGCTTTTAACCAGAAAGCGAAAAAAAAAGGTTTTTCACATTCATCAGTCAACACCACATGAATGCCAGGAAGATAAACACTCTATATGTAAACCCACAGATTTACCATCAAGAATAACTTTACTTTAGAAACTATAATTAAAGAAACGATAAAATCATGGACTCTGATTGAGTCTCTCTCGTGTCTCCAAGGACAAGGGGAATCAGATCCACACAATATTAACAACAAAATTACTTATTATATTCATTTTCAGACATATGAAAGTGGATAATCAAAGAAGCAACAGATTCAACACAAACAAATTTATCCCAACAGAGATTTCTTTTCTGCATTTAAATCAAAGAAACGGGACTCGGACTTGGCTCAGACTCAGCAAGGCTGACTCGGACTCGGCTCTAGACTCGGCTGGACTCGGGAAAGTGAAAAACTCAAGAAATTTAGAGATTTTTAAAGATTTAAAACTTGTTTCAGGCACCCTTTATTGAATACACCTTAAAGACACAATAACATCATCAAACTCGGCTCATTTGATTACATACACAAGTATACATCAATCACATAAGCATAAATGCAAATCGTAGCTGAAGGAAATAACAGACATAGCTATATAAATATTGTCAAATGTATACAATATTACAAAACTCATGGAATAAAAAATCCATATCATATGAAAATCATCAAATGTTTCATACAAATACCGAAGGTAAATACAACTACAAGCCTATGGCTCAGAGGAGCCTGCACCCTCCGGCCCGACCCCCTGCGAAGGTGTCTAAGGTAGGTCCTGGATGACTCGACAGCCATAGCAACTCCCTGTGACACCATGCCATGCTCACAAACATCAGGAACATCCGTGTCACTATCTGCCTCTGAATCTCTTGTCTGTGCTTGTGCTCTCCGCTCCTCCTCTACCATGGCTACAGTCTCAGCCTATCTACCTGGTCGATCCAATCAGTGTCAAACTCAGAGGTTAAATTTTCCCTACTTTTATCGACGCAATTTCCCCCCATTTTTCTATTGGCTGGCATGTTGTAACCCTAATTTTTCTCATTCTCAGGCGGAGGTTGTAGTGAACAAAGACGATACCATTCATTTTAAAAAAACTTTTTAAAATGTTTTTTTTTGTCATTTTACTAACCCAGCCAGTAGCAGAGTTTGGGGCTCAGGACTCGCCAAGTTTGGCAAGTTTGAGCCAAACTCGCCAACTCGGCGAGTCTGGCGATTTTGCTCGCCAGACTCGGACGAGTCCGAGTCCGAGTCCCAGAGACTCGGCAAGCATGACTCGGACTCGGACTCGGACTCGCCGAGTTTAGGCGATGATTGGCGATTTTCGTTTCTATGATTCAAATACACAGATTTAAAAGTTGCTAAAAATGTCTAATTTTATTCACTGATATGCCTTCATTGACAATCCACAAGTATCTAAAACAAAGTCTGCCAATCTTTTCAAAATTTCTCGGACCTTTTTTAAGTCTTTATCCAGAAATATATAGCTAAACTTTCTACCCTAACCACTCGGTAGCCACAGAGTTACACCGCTCTGCTCGAGGGTAAGTTTAAACAGTCTGTTTTTTAAACTAACTTATAAAACCGTTTTTTGACTAAAAACAGCAGAAAGGAAAGAAAACACGGGAACAATTATTCAATTCATGGCAACGGGCGACCAGTTTGATCCTTCTTCCACTCCGTGAATGCCTCCGTGAATTGTTGGATGACAAGTTCATTTGGAATGCCTACGTGTAAAATCCGTTGTTGCCAAACCTCTTTATCACAGCGCACCTGTTTAACTTTATACACATGGTTGTTCAAATGATCTATGCATAAAAACAGTAAAGATTCCATTTTAGCAATGGTGGAAAAATCATTCTTTGTGACCACCGTTGCATTCTTGACCATATCAATTTGTACTTCATAATATTTGCTTATGGCTTCAGCGGTGTCAACAGTTTGTCCATCCTCCTTCATATATTTCACTCCAATGCATTTCAGATCATTAAGCATATTTTGTATCAATTTAGACAATTCTCGCCCAAGTTTAACAAATTCCGCATAGCCCTGTTTTATTACCGAATTCCTCCATTCAATATTCTTCTTGCAAATGTATAGAACATTGTCATAGAATCCCTGTATAGGCTTTCTTGCAAGGAACTTCATTATGCCATGCTTTTGAACTTCTTCCATATGAGCTATTGTTCGAGCCCATTTGGCATCTTTGTTCTTCCAGGGTGTATTTTCCTTACCCAATTCTTGGATAACTTTAGCAGTGTCATCATACACCTTGCTCAAATGCCCAATGTATTATTTTCCCTCTTTCCTGGCCGTATCTAACCATTCAAGGAACACCCCATGCACCATTTTTTTCCTTTGAACTTTTGCGAGCAGCTTCTGATTGCTACGGGATTTAGGATCAATGAGTGTTGGTTGCGCAGACGATGGTTGGGGATCTGGCCCATGAATTGCATCAATATATTCCGCCATTCGTCTCAAGGTTTCTTTCAGTTCTTTTTTATCTTTTTCATCCTTCCAGGTCCTTGTTATGATCTTTTTCATGGAGGCTTCAAGATGAAGAACATCCATGGCCTGGGAAGCTGTACCAATATTCACCTTTTCAACAGCAAAATCCTGGACTGTAGGGTCCTCTATTTTCTCATCTATCAATGGACGTGCTATCTCTACAGTCCAATTCCCACTGTCTGCATCAAAGTCAATTTTTGAAATGGTTTTCAATTTCTTCACTTTGGGAGTCTTCCCCAAGCATTTGCTCACCATATCTTCCAAAGAGACCGAAATTGGAACTACGTTCCTTTTCTTGTTGTTCAGGGTATTTTCTAACCAAAGAGGCCCAGTGCACACAGAGGTTTCATCAGAGCCGACTGTAGTTTCTTTTTCATTTCTTACTACCAATGTGGTAGTAGTGTTTGCCAAAATATCCACCTACTGAGTGTCATTTGTATCATCAACATTTAGCACCTCCAAGTTTGGATGAGTCGAAGGATCTTCCATATCAGGCGAGACTTCTAAATCAACTACCACCAAATACACAGGAGATTTCTTAGCTCCGCTTCTGGTTCTGGCCCTGGTAATCCTGCTAGGAACTGATTCTCTTTTGATTTCCACTAGCCTAGCACTCTGACTAACTATAGTCTGTGTTCTGGATGATCCTGCAACACAAGATGTAACATGGGAGTTAGCCAGTGGGACTTCAGAGGACGAGGTTGAACCTTTCTTTGAGCCCTTTCCCATTCTTTTCTCTCTTAGTCATCTTTCAGTTCTTCTGATAACTGGGAATGTCCTTATTTGGATCTGGTCCTCCTCATCTTTTTCCCAGTCCACTTCTGGAATGGCTCCCTTCTGCCTATCATCCACAAACTGAGGATCCATCAGTTCACTCTCATCATCCTCGACATTAGCAATGTTCATTTTCAGCTCAAAGGCCATGACCTGTTGTAGGGTGAACCTTTGGTGTGTCCTCTTCCTAACTTCAAACTCATCGCAACAATCAGCCCAAAAATCCTCAATATTTGGCACATGGACAAAATATTTTCTCAATGTCAAATGGGTGGCGGCAAACCCTTTAGCATCAAAATTTGCTCGCGGACCATATAATGGAAAATTCAATTTCTTACATTCAAGTTCCAAGTTCAAGACATCAGAGACACTACTACAAATAAAATAAGTTATTTCAATTGGAAATGAGACACCTAATTGATGTCTAGCTCTGTACTTTGTATCAATATAGGCTAGTTGCTTGCATATCTCCATTAAAATCTGTCTGTCAAATGCATATCTAGGCAACCTTTATGGTTCTCCTTCAAAACCCCCTACCCTTAGGTAAGTAAACTTAGGAAACTGTATGAAGCTTCCATAAGTACCAATCAAATGCATTACTTCATTTGACAATCTTTTATGAATGTTTCCCTTCAATTCATACACCATCCTGCCTGGGAATATGTCATGCAGTTTACGATAATTTTCATAGGAGCTTTGTTGTTGAAAATGCGGATGATATTCAAATATTCTCATA